>NC_138752.1:33917912-34488249 GCF_965113315.1 Podarcis vaucheri
TGCCCCTCTTAAATCTCGGGTCCTTTGTAAGCTCCTTATGCAGCCACACCAGTTTATTTAAATGTCTCCCTCTCTCTCTCTCACACACACACACTCTCTCTCTCTTTGTCAGAATGCTCTGCATTTGTGCCTTAAATATCTCACCTTTAAGAAACTCCCTTCATTTTTAATATTTTTGACTATGGAATCTCACCCAGGAATTCGCTAAGCTTTTTGTAATCAGCCTTCTTAAAGTCCAGAGTGCATGTCCAACTACACCCAGCTTTCCCTTGCCTCCATATAAGGAAACTCAAGAGGATATAATCACTTTCCCCCAAGGTTCCCAGTACTTCCACTTCATCAAAAAGTTTCTTCCTGATTGTGAGGACCAGGGGTTGAGCTTACCTGAGCACTGTGAGGTGGCATGGTGTGGTCTGTGTTTTTCTTTCCATTAAACGTTTCTCTGGCCCTCTGCAACCTCCCTGGCTCTCTGAAATTCCTAATCTAAAAAAGCCCTATGGGAAACATTGCCTCATGACACCTACCCCTGGACTTTAATTGAAAAGTGGGAAGTTGGCGAAGTTTTTCAACAGGGAAACAACCCAAATATCTGAACACAGAAAACTAGTGCATCCGGAAATGCCTCTTTGTTATCAGCAACAACAAATGCATACTGCATATTGAAATGGTTCTGCAGCAATCTACCCTCACCTGAATCAATAAATACAAATTTATCTAGATTTACAGTGGCGCTCCTATGTCTTTTTGGGGAAGGGTTGTAGCTCAGTGGAAGAGCATCTGTTTTGCATGCAGAAGGTTCAAGGTTCAGTCCCTGGAGCCTTCTCCAGGTAGGGCTGGGAAAGAGTCCCTGTCTAAACCCCTGAAGAGTGATTGCCAATCAGTGAAGGCAATACTGAGACAGATGGACCAATGGTCTGGCTTGATATGTCAAAAAAATAGGCCCTGAGTTTAGGATTATTTTATTAAAATGTATATACTGCATTGTTGTTCTTGTTGTTATTTTAAAAAAAACTCAAAGAGGTTTACAAAAAGCTTGTCCTTGACCCAACATTTATCTTGGATGTCCAGATGACAACTGTTTCCTGCTTTAAAAAATGGCACCTCAAAGTCCATTCCACCATCTTATGATGATGCCACCATATTCCGAAGACCATGCCTTGGCCATCAGCTTGATAAATGGAGGCATTGCCAATGCAAGATAAAATCATTTTTAAAGTCTAGATTAGAGCTGGGTTTCGGGTGCTGTCAGCACAGCCATCATGAGGAGACATTTACCCAAGGAGGCAAGTATCACCGCAACGCGTTTGCACCATTTGGACATATTGCTTATATTACAGCAACCCTGTACACTTAAGGCCATTGCTGTGAATTTCATCTACATCAATGACAATTACTAATAAGGAAACACAATGTGATGGGCCCCAACAGAAGATGTGAGCTTTCAATGATATTGCCAGGAAGCAGTAGGAAACCTATAATCAGAATGTCCATGGTGAATATAACCTCGAGATAGGGATGTACTAACATGCCTCAGTCCGTTCTGACATTCATTCACACTTTCATCTGATACTTTCCATTCCACTGCAATTGGTTTATTTTGCACAAGGTCCATCTTGTCTTCCAATGATGCAGAAATATATGTATATTTTTGTGTTATCTCATGACACACAATAGTCATGCATATCTCATCTATCAACAGATATTCATAAAGCAATTACCTTCCTTGTGTGTTGCCTATCAAAATTAATGAATTTCTAGAGTGGTAAGCCAGTTAGTCTTTTGCAGCCAAAACAAGGAAGAGCTTGCGTTACCTTAAAGACAAAGTTAATGAAGTGGTTAACGGCCCATTACAAAGCCATCTATGACTGCTATTCTAGCCATTCCAACTCAGGAGTTAATACTCATAGAATTCCTCCCAAGTAAATGGTGTTAGGAGTGCAGCCTATCTTGCTGTCTTGTTATTGCATGGTTCTTTACAAAAGTTGTTGTAGGGAACTAAGATGAAAAGCATTCATAGCAAGAGTCGTTGCCATGATGGGCGCTGAATGGGCAGACAGAAGGAACTTCACCTGATGGTCCATTTTCAATGGAGTCATCTGATGCCCTTCATGTAAACAGGCTGTCAGTCTTCCCCCATCTCAAGAGTTCACTTCTGCCTCATTGCGTGATTTCCCACATGTTTTATGGCGCAGGTGAACTGCAAGCCACTGCAAACAAAGGTAGGCCACAGATCTAAAACATATCTGCTTCCAACCTCGCCCTCTGCTTTGCAACTGCCGAATAAGCACAGGGAAGCTATTTTGTCAGCTCGGAATAAAAAAAGTAATAACTCTTGCTCGGAGCCTGCCAAGGAGAGATGTGATATCCAAGACAGTTCTCACAAATTGTAATGAGGCTATTTTGACTGTTTGTGTGGAACGCGTCAACATATGGCATATTGCTGACTTCTGCTTGCAAGGCATCCGATCAGATTCACGTCGCCAATGAAACAATTTCAAAACTGCATCCCATGGAATACTGAAATGGCAATCTCAGCAGGTTCTTTTAAGAGCATCTCAGAACCACTGGGGGGAGGGGAAGGGATGTGGGGTCCCTGGCCTTTCCTCAAAACATTTCACCCCCTTCTCTTGCTTGTTTTTCATTTCTTTCGCTTCTGACACTCCCAGGCTGAGACAAGGCATGACAAGCAGGTGGCCTATTTGGATTGCTTCCGTCTGGCTCGGGAACAGGACTCTTGTTTCCTTCCCCCAGTGGCGATGATTGCGGTATCAATCATGCTGTGACAATAACCAACTTTCGATCTAAAAACACATTGGGGAGAACAATGCTTATTTCTGTCTCGGAGGGCTATTCCAGTCATGGTGTAGAACATTTCTGGCCTTGCTCTGAAAGCATTTCCATTCAAGGCCAACTTTGATGAAAGTTCTTCTCCACTTCAGGACAGCTGAGGCAGGTGTTGATGCCAAACTGTTCTAAGGTTGTTCATTTACAGGGTTTCACAGCCACCGCCACCCTCAGACCAGCTGCTGATCCCAAAGCAAGCATGTCAAACAAAGCATCTTAAAAATTCACAAGCTAAAAATTAATGAGGATGGCCAACCCCCCTAGGTTTGATTTGGTTCAGGACTGGTAATTACTAGCAACAATGGAATTTAGTAAGCTGCAGATTACTGAATCATCTATTTGCCGATCTAGTTCAAGACACTGACTTGCAGAGGTTGTCCAGGGTTTCTGAACAGCAGACATTCCAAGCCCTAGCAGACGATACCAGGGAATGAATCTGGGATCTTCTGAATGCAAAGCAGATGCTCTACCATTAAGCTACAACCCTTCCCCAAACAATTAAACTGATTTAATTCAGGACACCCTGGTGGGGATGTGTCAGGAGTGGGTGTCAGGAGCAGATCAGCAATAAATCACACGACATCAGTGAACTCTTTATTCAAGAAAATAAGGTCGACTCAGGAGGCCAGGCCTAGTGAGCGCATCAGCTCATCCCAGTAGTTCATGCCCCATGAAGCAGTTGTGGGGACTGAAGGTCTTCTTCTCTCCAGGGCCTTTCCTAAGCAATCTGAGATTCTGTCTCCATGCTTGCCTTTGCTCCTCCATACATCATATGGTTCTGGGACACCAGCAGGGAGGAGAGCTTGTCACATCAGGAGGGGGAGACACCCTGGCTTCTTCACCAGCCTGACTCATCTCTGCCTCTTGGACCCGTTCCTGTTCTGCCCCTGCTTCTGGACTGCCCTCTGCCACAGACTCTTCCTGCTCACTAAACCCTGTTACTTCTTCGGCTTCTGACTTCTCCTCTTCCCATTCAGCCCACCACCAATTCCTTCTTCCCTGGGGGCTCCCCAGCTGGTTCCTCCCACCACCACTCGGCATTCAGCAGGATGTAAGAAGGTACCATTTTCTGTTCTGCCTTGTATTTGTTGCATGCAACATTCTTTCCATTCTGCTGCAGTTCGCCTCCAGCCAAAATCTATGCTATTCATCTTTACACAGTCACATTTAATCAGTGAATGGAGCAGTTAGGAACACAGGAAGCAGCCTTATACTAAGTTGGGTCAGTGGTCCACCTACCAGTAACTCTGTATTTTCTATATTGACTGGCAGAGGCGATCCAGGGTTTCATAGAATCACAGAATCATAGAGTTGGAAGAGAGCCCAAGGGTCATCTAGCCCAACCCCCTGCTAAAGAATCCCTAACAAATGGCCATCCAGCCTTCTAAGGTAGTCTATTCCACTGTCAAATATCTCTTACTGTCAGAAAGTTCTTCCTACTGTTTAGTCCACTGTGAAGTTTTTCTACAATCAAGCAATAGATAAAGTTTATGAAATAAATAAGTAGTCAAAATCTCATTTCTTGCCATTGTCCTACCCTCTGGAGCAGCAGAAAACAACCTTACTTGGTCTTCCATGAGACAGTCCTTTGTATATTTGAAGATGGTTATCAGTGGTGGACTTTGGGCTCTCTAATTTCGGTGATGCCCTATGCGCTTCTAAAATTTGGTGCCCCCCACCTCTCTCACTCCATTCTACAGCATCCCTGCAGCGTGGCACCCTGGAGATAATATGTCCCTCTCTAAGTATCCTTTAGGCTTGACATGTACCTTTTGGGTGAACACTGGGCAGTGGAGCCTGAGTGCCTGTGTTGGGTTCATATACCTCAAGCTCACTTAGGAAGGAGGGAGTCATTTTCTCCCCACCCTTGGGTGGAGAGCCACATCCTGTGGATGCATCCTATGCCCAAGGGTCTGGAGGGATGCTGTCCTACTAGAATCAGCTAAAATCATTGCATACTTGTACTTTGTGAATTGAGTTCATCTGGTTAATCTGATTTGCAATTCCTGCCTTTCTTTTCTGCTCCTAAAGATAGCCATTCTACCAATCTTTGTCTCATGAGTCTGTGCGGGGGAGGGGGGGCAAATGAGATACCAAGAGCAACCAAAATTGACATATTCTCCCATCTTTGCTTGCAAGCAATAAAACCAGAGCTTTTGCTCCATTGTTCCTGGTAATCTTAGTGAAGTGCCATGCAATGGGATATTATAGCTTCTTACAGAAATGATCCAGTTGATTGAAAACCAAGGGCCAACCGTGCAGACAGCCTTATCTGTCACCACGTTGTTTAATAAGACAACATGGAGTTCCAACTTGTACGCCATGCAATGTTTCTCCCCCCCCCCCCCGCCGGTCGCCTCTGCTCAATCTATATTAAGTCGATACTCCGCTAAAACCTCACATTTGTTGCATTCTTTCCAATTTAGTTTCTGTCAATGCCCACTAAAAACGCTGAGCCCATCAAAGTGACTTCGCCCACACCAATTTCAATAACCAGGCTGTCGGGGGTGGGGTGGGGGGAATGCCATTTAATGGTGTCTGTACTCAGAGAGGAAACAACCAGCTTTCTGATTCACTTTGTGTCTGGAATAGCTGGCCTTTTCATCAGGAATCATCAGATTCAATAGAACAATACATTAAGGCAAAGCTCTGAAGCATTACAGCCTCCCCCGCCCCCACTATCAATAGTGCAATGAGGATTATTCTCTTTCTCTCCCTCTCTCTCTCCAAGGATGTATTAAAGCTGACAGAGGTAATGAACGAGAATCGGGTAATCTCTCTCCGCCCCCTATAAGAATCAGTTCCTACAAGAAGTAGTACAGTGTGTTCTGGATTGCACCACAAAAGAAGCGGTGATGTGTGTTCTAGAGCATACCATTCCAGCAACAGGCTTCAGTGATCCTTGTGAAACGCCCCTGCACAATTATCTCAGATTTGTTTATTTACTTGGATGCCATTTCTATGCTACACAGAGCCGAGAAAAAGATCAACGGGCACACCTCTTTAAATATAGATCAATGTTCATTTATGGATTCACATAAAGGTATATAGCAGTTTGAAAGCCACGTAATACCAAGTTAGACCACAGAGCCATCGGCCTCAGTACTGCCTACACTGACTGGCAGTGACACTCTAGACCAGAGCTTTCCAAACTTTTCATGTTGGTGACACGCTTTTCAGACGTGCATCGTTTCGCAACACAGTAATTCAGTTTTACGAGCAAACCAGAGGTTCACCTAACCCCTTTCCAGCCACGGGAGGAGCATGGAGAGCATTTGCATGGCACACCTACACACCGCAGCTGACACACTAATGTGTCATGACATACAGTTTAGAAAGCTCTGCTCTAGACTCTTAGACAGGAGTCTGGGAGATGTCAGGGATAAGAACATGGGACCTTCTGCATGCAAAGCAGATGCTCTACCACTGAGCTATGGTCATTTTCTTATAAATAAACAAAGATTCCAGAGCAATGAATGCAGCTTTGAATCCTAACCCAGACCCTCCAATTGTCCCTATTTTCCAGGAGTGTCCCTGATTTAGAGATGTCGTTCCAGTTTCTGATTTGATCCTGGAATCTCCTGCTTTTCCTTAGGATGTCCCTATTTTAATTGGAGAAATCCAACCCCCAAGCTGTCTGAAAGCAATCCTGTATGGAGAAGGTTATTTTCATGTTTAATGTTTTGTTATGTTTTTATATACATTATGTTGGAAGCTGCCCAGAGTGCTAGAGCAACCCAACAAGATGTGTAGGGTATAAATAGTAAAATTATCATCATGGGACATCCCTATTTTCATTGGAGAAAGGTTGGAGGGTATGCTAATCTATTTTCTACACACACACACACACCCCTCTGTTTTCCATCCAGACAAGCAAGAGGCATTATCAGCGTTCCAGGACACATTCCAGGCAGGCAAAAGCACTTGAGATGCCAGGCAGGGCAAATGAAGGGAGTGGATTAGTGCTTTAAAAAATGGTCATATATTGTCAAGGGCACTTCCCAGCCAAGGAATGCACACAGCCAAGAGTTAACTCTTTATTGTCAAAGAGATAACACTTACAGTTGCTTCTACATCTCTGGAGACCTACCCACACCAGTCTAGTGTCTGGGCAGCTATTCCCAGGCAGTGGCGAAGCTACCTGCTCCAGCACCGGGAGTGGCATACATCCGGGGGTGTGGCTGGTGCACATCCCAGGGGGCTTGGCATGCGTCAGGGTGTGGGTGTGTGTGCGTGCGGCAAGCAGCACGAGTCCAGGAGTGTGCAGGGCGAGCCAGGAGCATCCTGGAGGGGTGTGGCGAGCTCTGAGCGTCCCAGGGATACATGGCAGGGGCTGAGTGTCCCAGGCGGTGAGGGCAGGGACAGCTGTGATGGCACCCCCTGGATGGCACCCCCTTTCATCTGCCACTGTTCCTAGGCCCATGCTCTATGGAACAGTTTCAGCAACTGGGGACCACTCCCCTCCACCAGTTTATGTACCTTACCCCAGTGGCTATGCACAAGAGACTCTGCCTGCAAGGAAACTTCTTCCCATTTCAATTCTCTCCTGGCTCTGGGAGACAGTGGAGATGGAGAGGGTGAGGAACGCCCAGCCCTTCACTTGCCTGGCCTGTCTCTTCCTTCAATTCTGAAGCTCCCCCTGCCTCTGGTTCTTGCATCCTGGCTGGTACAGGCATCCAGAAGCCACTGCCCCTCTCCTGAGTCAGACCCCAGTCCCACTTCCCCAGTCCCTGACACATATACAGGAATTAGCCGCTTGGATCTATACAAGTATGGCACTATCTGGCATAAGTCACTTGCTTAACTGCATTAATTGCTTTTGCCACCCGTCCCAGTTAATTCATTTGGGAAATGGATTATTACCATAAAAGATAAAATCTTTCCCCATCATTGAAAGTTCTCTGATTAAGGCCAGGATGTGCTTCACAGGTGAACTTGTTTATTAGGCAAGAGTAATGCTTTAATGCATCCCAGCTCTTAAGATAGGAGGAAGGTGCTGAAAATGTTGTTGATGATGGAGGGCCTCGTCACAGGTGAATGCTCCACTGAGCGTCTTAACATTTAAAAAGTATTAATCTTTCATTTTAGATGGGACTGTGTTATGTGTGGGAGGGTGGGGGGTGATTTTAATTCATGGGGTTGAAGGATTCCATTTGGACCATGATTTCATTCAGATCAAATGTGCCTTTAATTGCTGGTCTGTTCAGTAAGAAAGAGACACTTAGCCTAGTGTGATGCTTTGATATCTTGGGTTCCAGTGCTAATATAAAAAAACATTATCACCACAGGTGTAAGCTACATTACGCACAATAATTAGGAAATGAATTAAAGATGTGATGGGTTGCCAGGAAAAAAGGTAGCATATTCACTACCTAATGGAGAAAATGTAAGCGAAAGTTTGGGAGGAGGGGAGTATATTTATCAGTGTGCTTGTCAATCTAAGAGCAGTGGTGTCTGGCACCCTGATAGGGTGGAAAGTGGAGAGATCAACAGTAGGGGGAGCCAGAGCCAGTGACAGACAGAGGCAACCAACAAGTTCTACCATGGCAATACCTCTGGTTATGTACTTAATTCATTCCGGTGGTCCATTCTTAACCTGAAACTGTTCTTAACCTGAACCACCACTTTAGCTAATGGGGCCTCCCGCTGCCGCCGCACCACCAGAGCACAGTTTCTGTTCTCATCCTGAAGCAAAGTTCTTAACCCGAGTTGCTATTTCTGGGTTAGCAGAGTCTGTAACCTGAAGCGTATGTAACCTGAAGTGTATGTAACCCGAGGTACTACTGTACTAAGACCAAAGAGGAGGAAGCTGACAGCCAGGGCTACCCCTGGGGCTGGATATAAGTAAGGAGGCAGGCAGGTGAAAGCAGTGCCCTATTTGCCCTAATGGACCAGTCACCAGTGCTTAGGGACATGGGAAGCTGCCTTATACTGAGTCACATCATTGGTCCATCCAGTTCAGTATTGTCTATACTGACAGTGACTTTCACTCCAGAGCATGTGCCCCAGCCCCGGAAGGTTTCCCAGAAGGGAATGTGGCCTTTGGATTGAAGAAGGTTCTCTCACTCTGGTATATTGGGTAGCAGGGACAACTGAGAAGGCCGGGTCCAGTTATGGAAGAGTGTAGCAGGCACAGAGGTGATTTGAGGCCTCCAAGCCAAGAGCATGAACTGGAAGCATTTACTCAACACAGACCCATTTATATCAATAGCACAGAGGTGAATCGTGGCTTCTTAGTCAAGAACACAAACTGGAAACATTTACTCATCATAGACTCATTGAAATTAATGGCCTGAAGTTATGCATGTTCATTACTTCCAGCAGGTCTACTCTGAATAGGACCAACATTGGAGGCAGTTCTAATTTTGAATTGGTGTTCACCCCTCCCTTGAAACGAGTGTTTGTGATGAAGTAATCGCAGAACAGCTGGAGTTATAAACTGCTTATGCTCAGGCTAATGTGGTAATTTAATGTTGCTTCAGCAAAAGTTTTAACAATTATGTTCCTTGGATATTTTTTTAAAGGAAACAGCAGCTTGGATTGGCATTAAATGGGAGGAAAAATGCAAATAAAATGCAGATTTATTTCAGTTTTGTTTCCTTCTAATTGCAGTTATTCATAATATTTTAATGCACACACGCTGCAGCTTCTGACTGCAATACAGCAGGCTCAGTACAGCCGAAATGGCTTGATGTAGCGAGAAAAAATGCCCCAAGCCATTGCAAAGCCCTTTCCCTCCATTCCTAGCAGCTATTCTAATCATGGCATGATTCCAAGAGTACACTGGGGAGAAGGCTGTGCAGGAGATGATTGGAGCACCGTACACATTCTTGCAAAGAGAGCAAATGAAAACATCCAAAGCCATGCAGAAAATGTATCTTTGTTCTCATTCATGTTTCCAATGCAGCAAAAGACCAGAGTCAATGCTGTATGTCTGTCACAATGCCATGAAAGAGCAACTCCTCCCCCCTTTTTGTTTAAGTGAGGGTAGGAGCTGAAATCGGAATTTATACATATCCCAATATGATGACCTTACAGTGGTAGTGTGCTTGTTTGTATGTTTGCAGAAGGCTCCAGGTTCAATCCCTGCTGTCTCAAGCTAGGGCTTGAACAGACACCTTAGGAAACCCTGGAAATCTCAGGCGTTTTCAAGGATCTAAAAGCAGGGCTTTTGGTGTAGCTGCCCCTGTTCCATAGAACAGCATCCCTGTCAAGATAAGACAGGCACCTGCTGTCTGCACTTTCCAGAAACAATTGAAGACAGTTTTGTTCTCACAGACTTTCCCAGCTGGATAAATGGGTCTTTATCATAAGTGTTCACTGGTTAGTGTTTTAGCCTTGTTTTAACTTTTTAAAATTCTATGTAAATCACCTTGAGATTAGGCAACTAATAAATCAGTAACAACAACAATACATTTTTTATTCATTTCAGAAACAGTAATGCGATTTAGCAAGATTTTGCAACTCACAACATGTTCCAAGCTTTCCACACCAGGCACTCCATAATAGCAAAATAATAGGACTGCAATGGCAATTAAATGATGGCATATTTTAGGGCAATGGAGGGTGTCCACCAAGTCATGGACCATTGGCAGAATGGTAACATTGTCATAAGAATTTTCATGCTTGGCTTTAGTGATGGATAAGGTACCATTTGCACATCATACAGGTATTTTCCCCCTTCTTTGCTCCTTCAGTCAGCATGTAGACATAAGGCAGCCTTCCTCAACACGGGCACCTCCTAGGTGTTTTGGACTAAAATTCCCAACAGTCTCCACCAGCAAAGTCCTGCTGGGGTAGACTATACAGCAGTCAGCTACATAAAATTCCACTATTTCATGCCAACTCCTGGAAGGTCCATCAATGCAAGCCCTCAGCCATTTCTCTCAGCCTGGATGTCTTTGGCAGCGGGGCTTACATTCTGTCATTATGTCCTCCTGCACACAAAATTTAGAAAGTAGAACAATAGCCCATTTAGAGTCCCTTCTTGTAGCATCCAGGAATTGATTAGAGAAATTTAACTTCTACAAGGCAAAATCAATGTACAGAATGAAAAGAATATGTGATCCGAAGGGTGAATTTCACTCCTTGCTAGCAATATGGGATAGTTTTGTCCACAAATATTTCTGTGTTGTCAAATAACAGATCAACTTATACCGCCTAAATTTCTCTCTTCCTCCCTCTCTCCTTTTCTTTCAGCATATTTGTCTAGGGATGGTTCTGAAATTCTCAAAAGAGTTGCAATAGTCTCAACAGAGCTGTAATAAGGCTTAGCAAAAACATGGCATTTCCGCTCATACGTTGTCACTGTCAGATTTCTTCTCAAGGAAAAGTGGAAATATTTTTTTCTCCTCAGGAAACATCTGAGTAATCTCAAAGGAAGCCCAAACTCTATGAAAAAACTTATGGTGCAGTGGGGGGTGTTGCTGCTGCTACATGGGTGGGTGGGTTTTCCGAATTCTGCTGGGATGACAATTCAAGTCTATTCCATTTTTGGAAAAACCAACTTAATCCAGCAGATCTCAGTTCCTTAACATTCAGTAGGGGGCAGCATGGTGAGGTGGCGGCACTCTGCTGACCTCCCAACAACTAAGTCACTGCTGCTTACCAGGAAGGAGAGGGAGAGGGGTGAAGCAGCAGGGAGGCTGGTCCAATACAGATGCACTAGCAATCTGGGATGGCAGAGAACAGGGCTGGTAAAAGGGGTGTGGCTTGGGTAAGAGTATTGAGGGCGGAATAGAGTGTTCTGGAGGGGCACATTCAACACCTGGGCCTGAGATTCCTCACTCCTGACTATGGATGTAGCAAGGCATTGTTTTCCATTCTGCCATGTATTTGTCACATGCAGCGCTGTTTCCATTCCAATGCAGTTCAGTCTTCTGCTATCTCACTGTCCACTGCAATGAATCAAAGAATCATAGAATGATAGAGTTGCAGAGTTGGAAGGGACTACAAGGCTCATCTAGTCCAACCCCCTGAAATGCGGGAATCTTTTGCCCAACATCCCAAGGCCCTGGGATTAAGATTCTCATGCACTACCGACTGAGCTGTCCTCTAGGAAATTATCTAGTTTATGTAATTTACATAATTAATTACCTAAATTACATTGCCATCACATTATTCTTCCCCATTCCTTTCAGTACAAAGGAAATGGTTGTGGGGGCGGGGACACTGGAATAATTTAGGTATTATTCTGAAAGCAAGAACAAGAGAAAATGCTGATTGCATTTGCTGGATTTATTTCTCTCTGGAACATGGACCAAATAAGGGAGCAATGGCAAATTCTGTTCCTCTTCCTGTTTTCATCAGAACTTGATGGCACCTAAACTCCTGACAGTAAGACTCTAGTCCTCTTTGAAGCAACATCTGAACATAAAAAAATGCTGGCCTGGGTACCATGGTCTCCGCCTCCTGTGCATGGCTAACCCTAGGTGGTCACTTTCTGGCTGAGCCTGATTTAATAGCTTTATCCATCCTGGGAACTTCTCTCTGAAGACAAAATTTGGCATTAAACTCATAGAAAAAACACACTTTAGAAGAGTCCCACAGCTCTGGAGCTACCTGTGACCAGAAAAGGCCTTTGCAGTGCCATTACAAAACTTACTGCCAAATAGTGTGCAACAAAGGACTGAGCGCTTGGCAAGTTAGTCTTTAAAGGCTCCTCATTAGTGGCACAACTTCTCTTTAATAGTTTCGGAGAGTAATAAGTGGTCCCGGTTCTTCCCCCGAGGCAGCTTTGGTGCTCAACTGCTGATTGAGGCTCAAATGGCTTTCTAATGTACTTGGTCTGGCTCTTCAAGATGCAAATGTTTTCTACCTGAATATGTTCAGCAGGTCCCCACAAAGGAATCACTTTTTCTAAAAGAATACACACACACACACACACACACACACACACACACACACACCAGAGGGGCATTCTTTAAGTAATCTCCTGGTACATTACAGACCATCCTTAAACTCAAAGAAGCTCAGGATGAGATGGCCCCCATCCTTCTGTATTTTTTTTTATTGTTCCATGGATTCACTTTCATCTGGGTTCTAGTGCTCCCAAGTTGCTGTTAAGCTAGGAAAGTTTCTCAAAGTAACTCTGGAATCGGAGCGTTGAAGGTTCCCATTCTTTACATTTATTTTCAGTTCTCAGATTCTTCTTCCTTCAGTTCCTTAATGGTTGTTTCAGAAGGTGTGGTGGGTCAGAGTGATGGAATCACTGACCCAGCATTGCTACACGTTACGGGGACGCTGGTGGCGCTGTGGTCTAAACCACTGAGCCTTTTGGGCTTGCCGATCAGAAGGTCAGTGGTTCGAATCCACGCAATGGGGTGAGCTTCCATTGTTCTGTCCCAGCTCCTGCCAACCTAGCAGCTCAAAAGCACATCAGTGCAAGTAGATAAATGGGTACTGCAATGGTAGGAAGGTAAACAACATTTCCACGTGCTCTAGCTTCTGTCACGGTGTTCCGTTGCACAAGAAGCAGTTTAATCATGCTGGCTACATGACCCAGAAAGCTGTCTGTGGACAAATGCTGGCTCCCTCAGCCTGAAAGCGAGATGAGCGCTGCACCCCATAGTCACCTTTGACTGGACTTAACAATCCAAGGGTCCTTTACTTTTTCCTTTTTACCTTACAGGTTATCAGGATGGTGCCGGGGTAAGGTAGGGCAGCAGCCAAATTGGGGCTGTGCAAAATGGTGCTGCCATTCTGCCAGCACCACTCTGACCCCATTGCCAGCATTCTCCACCTCTTCAGCACTGTCCAGGTACCTGCAATGATGCTAGTGTCCTGTGGGCAGCTCTGCTTCCCACACTGCCTGCTACTGCTCTCTGTCAGCAATGCACAGAGATGCATCATCAAAACACAGTTCAGCACCACCACCTTCATCTTGATGTGATGGTATTAGGGATGGCCGAATCAGTCCATTTCAGTTTCTCTCTGTTCTCCACATTTCCAAATCAGGTTGCAATTTACTTCTTCTTTTTAAAATCCCTCATGAAATTTTGTCAGCATTTCAGTGCAATTCCACATTATCTATTCATTTTTGTGTATAATTTTGTCCAATCACATTTTTACAAAGCAATTTCCCTTAACACTGTGTGCTATTTTTGAAATGTATGTGTTTTCATGCACAATTATGCCTGCTATGTGCATTTTTTTGTACACATTGCTTGGCTGGAGAACTACGATGCAAAATTTGGAGATGTGTGGCTTTTGAAGGATGTCTGTGTTTCAGTTTGTGTACTGGTTTGAAAATGCAAATTAAAAGGTTCACTTTTAATTGGAATCGGGATCAAATTTCTCCTCCATTCCTAGATGATATATATGATTACACAAATATTTCTTATGTGCAGTGTTTGACAGATTCACACATGCTTCAGCAGACACAATGCTGTTGCAGTCTTACTTCCAACCACATCAAGACTGCTGCTTTCAAGCAACATGTTTTTGTATTGGTAATGTTTCATGGGGCGAGAGAGGGATATATGAAGGAAGAGAAAGCTTTCTGAAAGTATGTAAAACCAAATTCGGAACTAAATAATGAAACTTTATTTTGGAAATAAAGAATGAAACCCTAACACATTTGTTGTGCTTCAGAAACAAGGCTAGGAAATTATGCAACTTCAAAGCCAGGAGAGAAATTCAGGTGAGGAGAATCTAAGATGCATCCTTCATGGGGACTGGCTCAAAATCCGCCATTTAAAGTGTGTGTTAGCTCAATAATTGTCCACCGAGAGCAAACGCTTTCAGACTTATTGACTGTTGTCCGCCGCTTCAGTGGTGCAATCGCACACACCTGCAGAACAATTAAAGCCCATTTGTTACAGTCAAACTGCCTCTGTTGGAAACTTTTAAACATTGCCCAAGCAGAACAGATTTGTCTTCCACTGGATTTCATTTTATAAAAAGTTCATTGTGTAAAGGAACCCTGTCAGAAAAAGGTAATCGCGAAAGCATTTCACACACACCACTATCCAGGCAGGGCTGGCATTTGTGTCAATAACTGAACCCTTAAAAATTATTACCAGGCATTTGATAGGTCAGCTATTTGGCATGTAGGACTTTCCACATGGTCCAAGGGAAGCTCTCACCTAGATTTGGATCCCTTTGGAAGAAGAATGTCCTGTAGTACCTCAAAAAGTAACAAATGTGTTATGGCGTAAAGCGTTATCCAGTACTGTGAGGAGAAAACATGGAGGTTGGATGACGGGATTCCAAACAGCAGAGGCACCATCTTCTGAAGAACTTTAATGGGACCTGACATGACATCCTGACACATGACATTGAGCAGTATCCTGACAACACTCTGCACCTGGCTCTGTGTTCGACCTCAACAATGGGGGCCTGGGCCCCCTCAAAAACAAAACAAAAAAAGCTTGAGGGGCCCCAAAGAGTCTCAGTCCCCTCAAACCAGTTCCTATGCAAAGCTGGAACAGAAGGCCGCTAAAGAGAGAAGAGGGGTTGATTGTTAAGCCACTCTGAGAACCGTGGCTCTGTGAGGGGAATAGGGAATAAACCATTATTTAAAACACAGGACTTTCACTAAAGAATCCTAGGAACTGCAGGTTTTTTTAATTAAAAAATGCTCATAATTGTACTGAGGGGTGAACTGCAGTTCTCAGGACTGTTTGAGCGAAGCATTGTGCTTTAAATGTATTGTGCGTATGCAGCCTATGTTGCATATGATTTGCTTTTTTGCCTCTTATTTTTAATATATATTTGTATATGTAAACAACTTACATATTTTATTTGCACATATTCTATTTTATTATTTGTGCATATTTTATTATTACATGTCTTATAACTAAACCAAATAAAAATATAGAAAGGCATTTTCTTTTTACTCTGCACTTGATTTTACTTCTCTAAAGATAATAATTTTAGAGCTACACATTTCTGATCAGAGGCAGAGGCACCCCTTGCAATAATCCTAAAGGCAGCGTGAGAGGGGGAAATCCATCCCTGAGCTTGGCAGATTTGCTCTTCCCTACATCTGCTTCCATGACCTCAACACCTTTTTGCTGTTCCTGACAGTGTGTGGCTAAAGGCTGGGCACAGCGAGACAAGAAAACAAGGTACTGAGGAAAAAAGCGAAGGATGAAAGGCCCCTCGCTCCTTGCCCGCAAAGCAGCATCAAGGGCCAGCCATCACTGCAGTTTCTGTCGCCTCTGTGAGCATAAATAGGAGCTCTGTGTGCTTCTGTAATCAAGCCAGTTACTTGCGACAATGCCTGGGCCCCGGTTACAACTTCACACTAACACACACACACATACAAAGAGAGCAAGCGTGCAGGAAGGAAAACAGCCTGCTGTCAAAGCAGCTGCATCTGACAAGGATAATGAAGAAAGGGATGCTTTGCATGCAGAAGGTCCCAGGTTCAATCCCCAGCATCCCCACACAGGGCCAGGGGAAACCTATTGCCTGAAACCCTGGAGAGGGTTGTTGTCGGAATAGACAACACTGGCTGGACCAATGGAAAACAAAATGGCAATAGCTCAGCAGAAGGTTGCAGGTTTGATCCACAGCATGTCCATGTAGGGCAGGGGGTGTCCACTTCCTAGAGCTCCAGAGAGCTGCTTCAAGTCAGAGATAAGAACTAGTGGACTAATGGTCTGATTCTCAACAAAAGCAACTTCCCATAACTGCTAGATATCAAGTCTTTCACATCCAGTGGTGATATTGCCTTGCCACCAGTGTGCAAGTTCAGTTGGCATCAGAAGGAGCGTCTCCACCCCCATCATTCAGCCCAGACACTGAGGTCCAGCTCCGAGGGCCTTCTGGCGGTTCCCTCACTGCGAGAAGGGAGGTTTCAGGGAACCAGGCAGAGGACCTTCTCAGTAGTGGTGCCTGCCCTGTGGAACACTTTTCCTTTAAATGTCAAAGAAATAAACAACTCTCTGACTTTTAGTAGACACCTGAAGGCAGCCCTGTTTAGGGAAGTTTTTAATGTTTGATCTTTTATCGTGTTTTTAATATTCTGTTGGGAGCCACCCAGAGTGGCTGGGGAAACCCAGCCAGATGGGTGGGGTATAAATGATAAATTATTATAATTATCTGCATGTGCGATGGGGATGGAGACCATCTTGCTTATCATCTCAGGCAGCAAGATGTCATTGGTCAGCCCTTGAGGCAAGTGAGGGGTATGCTCATGGAAGACAAAGCTATCAGTTTTGACTTGCCATAATGGCTGCTTACTACTTCCACAGCTAGAGGCAGTATGCCACTGACAAACAGTTGCTGGGAGTCACATGTGTGGAGAGTTTTTTTGCACTCAGGTCCTGTTTGCAGATCTTTCCATAGGCATCTTGTTTGCCACTGTGAGAAAGAGATGCGGCCCTAGATGGACTACTGATCTAGCATATTCTTATGTTCTCTATGTGACACAGGGGCACTGGTGGAGGAAGGGGGTGCAGTGGGTGTCATCCCTGAGGTGGGGTGTCATCCCTGAGGTGGGGTGACATCACCACACCGCCCCCTGGGACGCTAGCCCTGCCCCCGCGGGTGGCTAGCCCCACCCCCAGGTGCACAGCATGTGCTCCGCTCTGGGTGCCAGAGCAGGTAGCTCCGCCTCTGCCCAGGGGTATATGTGAAATGGCAGGATCCAGCCACTCTTCTAGGAGAATGGATTCATAAAGGGAAAGTTCCCTGGAATACAAATTACATCTGCACAGCACCTTCTGGATATTTTTCAGTAGCCAGTCGTGCCCTCCTGCAGCAGTTACATCCCTGCCCTCAGTTGCAGAATCACTGCCCAAGACCACCCTCAACTGTTCCTCCTTCTAATTGTGAATTCAGGTGTCGAGAGAACTTGTGCCATGATGGAGCCACTGAAAAGAAAGCAGAGGGACCAACATGTTTTGAGGCAACCTCACATTTGGTAGAAATAATAAGAGCTCTAGGTGCATACCCCAAAATATAGGGCGTGGCATGCTTCATAGCTCTGAATTGAAGAGCATTAATTGGAACAGACAAAAGTTTGGAAAACTGAGGGAGGGACCATGGTAAGCTGTCCTATAATATGTCAGAACATTGATGCAGCTTGCTCAGAATTGTTGACACTGACTGGCAATGGTTCTACAGGGTTTCAGACAGCCAGTCTTTCCCACTCCTACCTGGAGAAACCAGGGACTGAACTTGCAATGTTCCACATGCAAAACAGATGCTCTACCAGGAGCTATATTGAAAGCTGCCTTCTACTGAGACAGACCTCTGGTCCATCATTACTCATTAATGTCTGCACTAACTGGCAGTGACTCTGCAGCATTTGAGACAGTGAATCTCTCCCAGCCCTTCTGCAAAGGACTTTCTGCATGCAAAGCAGGTGGCCTACCTGCTGACATATAGCCCTCGGAAGTGGCTAAGCTTATTTGTCTTTTTAAAACTTTAGGTGACATCTCCACCTTCAAGAGATGGGGTGGGGAGGCTTCCTTTTCCAGAAGGGCTACCGCAAGCTTAGAAACCTCACTTCTAAGCCTCACTTTGAGCCGTGCATATGGAAAATCAAAAGCCATTCACGACAACCAGATGACCATCTACTGGTTTGCCAAGCGGACTTGGCTGGCCAACTCCACAGCAGTTGGTTGATTGCAGACGTCTCGGATATATATGAGCATTCTGAGAGTCCCAAGTACCTGGCAAAAGCTGGGGTAATCTGGTTTATAGCATCACAGACAATCTGCATTTCCACCCTGTGGGGAATGCTGTGCGCCGCTGCTACACCACTCCTGCACATTTCTGCTGGAGCCAAAGAGGAATGTGGCGGCCGTCAATCATTCTGCAGCCCACAGGGCAGGGGGTGGGGGGGTGGGGAGACTGACAGGGCTACCTTAAGCTTGTATTTTGGAGAGGATTTCTGGGTTGCCAGCTCTTGGGTATTTGATGCTTTTGCATTGGGCTTGCATGAGATATTTTGTTGAATAAGCCACTCTTTGTAGCTCTAAATATATATACAATGGTACTTCAGGTTACATACTCTTGAGGTAACATACACTTCAGGTTACAGACTCCGCTAACACAGAAATATTACCTCGGGTTAAGAACTTTGCTTCAGGATGAGAATAGAAATCGTGCTCTGGCGGCACGGAGGCAGCAGGAGGCTGCATTAGCTAAAGTGGTGCTTCAGGTTAAGAACAGTTTCAGGTTAAGAACAGACCTCCAGAACGAATAAAGTTCTTAACCTGAGGTACCACTATATCTCTATTGAATCCAGCACCAGAAGCCACCACCCCTCCACATCCACCCCTGTTCTGACACACCCAAAAAACCCCTCTCCCTCCTTTCTTCCAAACTCATTCAAAACACACCGGTGTCACTGCTAGCTTTGCTAGGAATTTCAAGTTATCAAACTTTCTCATTTTTTGCAGTCTTAAGTTCACTTCAACATATTTCTACATCATTTGGCAGTTATTTTTAAAGAAAATAATAATTCCCAAAATTTGTCAGCATTGCAATGTGCATTTCTCCTGATATACACATTTTTGTATGCAATTTTGCCTGATATACTTTTTTTGCAAGCTGTTTTCCTGCATATAATGCATTGATTGGCAACAGTTTCCTTGTGGGATCACCTTGTCTCCTATGTGCCCAGATTTTAGACATCCAGGCAGATTCTACCTACAGATTCTGTAGATGGAACCCAGGACTTTCTGCATGTAGACCACTTGTTCTACTACTGAGCTACAACCCTTCCCGGAAGCTGCCTTATACAGATTCAGACAATTGGTGCATCTAGCTCAGTAGTTCTCCAGAATCTCTCCCAGCCCTACCTGGAGATGCTGGGGATCGAACCTGGGACAGATGCTCTGTCACTGAGTTACAGCCCTTCCATTGGCCACTCCTTGATCAGTGTTGACCATGCCTGCTTGGACTGATGGGAGCTAGAAGTCCAATGACATCTGGAGGGCCACAGAGGTTGACCACCCCAGGATGACAGGGCCTTGCACTCTGGAACCTCTGTTTATTTAATAATAATATTAACCTGTGGTATTTAATAAAGAGGGGGCAGGGAAATAAGCTGCAAACATTATATGAAAGATCTTCAAAAACAATTTGAGGGCGCAGGTGGGAAGTGGAAGCCCTAGAAGAAGACATCACCCTATTCCTCAATCTGAATCATGTTTATCCTTTTCCTTCTTTTTCCCCCCACCGAGAGTTTATAAAATAAAATAAAACGTCTGATGAACAGAAGCTGCAGTGTAGTCCTCTGTGGCAGCTTAACACTGCTGGGGCAAGGCTGATGCCAAATATCAGAGGAAAACACTTGGCTCAGGCTGAAAAGGAGTTAAGATTAGTCTGTAATTGGAATATTTGGTCTCATTTATTCTTGAGGATGTGCCATATTACATTCCATCAGCCAGAGGTTATTGTTTTATGAAATCAGTCTGCACCTGGCATCGTATCACACAGAGCCATAAAACCAGTTGTTTACAGGCTGGCTCTTAGCAGACTTAAATCCCAGCATGGAGAGAAGTAATTTGGCGGTGGAGTCAGGGGGGAAAGGCAACCTTTGACTAACCTATTGTGCACACACACACAAACAAACACACACACAATTTTAAAAGGCACATTGAGTTTTTTGAAAGGTGTATACCTAAGAACAGAATGTGTGAATGAAACAAACACATGTTTGGACAAGCACAATTATTGCGTAGCTCAGGGGTGGGAAACCTTTTGAAAAATTACTATTATTACATTTAGATCCAGTGCTATTTTTCTAGAAAAAAGGTGCTGGAACTCACTGCGAACACTTCTCTTGTTCTCTTATAATGGCAATGGCTCCCACCTGAGAAGTGCTGGAACTGGGTTTCAGACAAAGCCCTTTTAAAGCAAGAATATAATTGGCACAAAACTGGAAACAAGAAGAATTACCAACGAAAGAAGAGTGGCAAATAAAATTAATGGAATATGCAGAATTAGACAAATTGACAGGAAGGATTCGAAACCTGCAGGACCAAAGTTTTTTATTAAAAAATTAATAAAAAGTGTGTGTGTGTGTGTGTGTGTATGCCCTGTTTATAGCCCACTGTCTCCCCTCTCTCCATTTCATCATCACAACAGCCCTGTGAGGTAGGCTACAATGAGAGATAGTGACTGATTCAAGGTCACCCCATGAGCTTCATGGCTGAGTGGGGATTCAAAGCCTGGTCTCCCAAGGTCCTAGTACAGCCTTGTAACCACTACATCATGCTGACTCTCAGGCCGCAGGCTGCTTTCCCTTCTGGCCACCTTCCAAGGTTAACACACCAGTGGTGGTTGTGGCCAGAGACAACAGGGGAAGAAAAACGGATGTAAATTTTAGCTTTGCATGAGAGACAGATAGACACACACACACACACACACACACACACACGTACATACCTCTCCATTCTCCATCAAGACAAGAAAGAGGAATTGTCAAAGTTCAGAGACTCATTCCAGCCAGGCAAAAACTCTCAAGGTGTGAAGCGAGAAGATTGGGGTCAGATAGAAATGGAGGGCCACATCCAGCTTTATGCATGTTTCAGAGAGACAAGACTGACTGCAGTTCTCTCTTGGGTTTGCAGAAAATCATAAACCTGAGCTAGCTGCCATGGAAGTAAGAAATGGAATAGAAATTTTGACAATTCATACTGAACCCAAACTCCAGAGAGATGGCAGTTCAGCAGCTAACGTGGTTGTGTAGATCATAGAATCATAGCATTGCAGAGTTGGAAGGGATAACAAGGGTCATCTAGCCATCTAGTGGGGCTTACTTGGGGCCCCAACTATTTTACTCAAGTTAGCACCCTTGAAGTGACCCATAACATGAAGGGGTTGCTATGCAACAAACACATGCTTCTTCTGCGGCACATTTAATTATGAGCACCATCTGAAATGAACTCTGGTGTTATTTTGGGGGAAGAGTTTATAAAAAAAGAATATAAGCTGTGCAGTCTAATTTGGGAGAACAGGCATATCCCATTTGAATTCATGGACTACAGAGTCCTGGGTAAATGAGGGAGAGTTTGCATGAGTAAAGCCCTGAGGGATTTACTTCTCCTTATTCCACATTCTCACAGCATCCTTATTAATTAGGCACTATCTCCATTTTCCTCTCCCTTGTTGCTGCAAACCCCCCTGTGCCAACCTGGTGCCCTCTAGAGGCTTTGGGCTAAAACTTCTATCAGCACCAGCTAAGCAAAGGCTGAGGCTGATGGGAGTTTCAATCCAAAGTCTCTGGAGGGCTTCAGGTTGGGGAAGGCTGCTGTGAATAACATTTTCAAAGCAGGGAGGAAAGGAATCGCCCTGTCTCCACAATGTTCTCTAGGGGGGAATAATGTGTGGCTGCCCCAGAGCATGGAGACTCCCTGCCAGACCCTGCTAGTAAGTAGCAGGCTGAGTATTATCATCAGACATATCTATTTATAAGAATCAAATGGTGTGTTTTGGAAAATACAGTGAAGATTTGCTCTATGTACATGCAAAGGTCTCATCCACACAGTGCTTGCCCTACTGTTTCTGTTAAGTTGTTGGTGAACATATCAGACGACACAGCGATTCTTCAAACAGCTCTTCTTTATTCAGAGGCCAGAACAGAACTGAACTGAAGGGCTCAGTCAGCCTGCTTATATAGAGCTCCAGAACAACGTAACTGTAGCAACTTTCTAAAACTATCCAATCACTGAACGTCACTTTCGATTCTTCATTTGCATAACTATCTACAGTATTCCCCTGCTGGCCCAGGGTGAGAACTTCAGTACAAAACAGTTTCCCCCCCCCCCAGGAAAATCTGCAGTTTAGCACTGAATCAGGACAAATGGCCATCAGGTTTTCCACAGACTGCTGTTTGTTCTGATTTAGCACTAAAGAGCAGGTTTTCCAGGAGGAAACACAAGGGAAAGGGGGAAACTGCTCAGGCCCATGCTTAGAAAGCACTGGACAAGTGGAAAACCACTCAGACTTGTGCTTTCTAGACACAGGACAAGCGGAAGTGTGGATGAGCCCAATGTGTGGGCTGCTCAGGTGTGATGTGGTGTTTAGAGTGTTAAATTAGGACCTGGGAGACCAGGGAGACCAGGGTTCTTAGTCCCCACTTGACCATGAAGCTCACTGGCTGACCTTGGGCCAGTCACAGTCTCTCAGCCTCACCCAACTCACAGTCATAGCTTTGCCCAAGGAATCCTGGGAGCTGTTGTTTGTTAAGGGTGCTGAGAGTTGTTAGGAGATGCCTATATTCCCCTCCTAGAGCTACAATTCCCAGAATTGCATGGAAAGAGCTCTGGGAAGGAAATAGGGTGTGAATGTGGTATCATAGTGCTTTAAATTTTGTTGTGAATGTGGCCCAAGGTTCAGTTCTATGCACATTTACTTGGGAGTATTTCCCATTAAACTCAACAGGACTTACTTCTGAGTAGACATGTCTAAGATTGCACTGTTAACCATGCAACACTGTAGATAACAATATTTTGTTTCCCCCCTTTCCATTTTTCTTTGGATTTGTAATGATCATAAAAAGGTTGCTATAACCTGGACTTCTTTGGGAGAAAGAGCAAAGTACATATGGCATAAATAATAGTACTAATATTCAGGAATCTTATTTGCAACCATGAACGTGTGGTGATTTTCTTTTTCTTTTCTTTTTTCTTCCACCAAATGAAAACCAGGGATGTTCCTTGCACCCCCTAATTATAGGAGATTTGGAAAAGATTATTCCCTGCTGTGCAAGAAAGAGAGAAGCCGGACTCAAAGGGATTTCAAATCATGAAGTTTTGAATGGACAAGGACGTCTCCAGAGAGTTCTTCCATGTTATGAAAATGCTATTCTGATCAGGAGCCAAGACGTTTGCATCGAGCCGTTACCTTAAGAAGAGATTTTGTTGAGAAAGCTTGAGAATACAGAAGGGAAAGCATCCATAGTTTGCCTGGCTATCCTATTTACAATGCAGTGTTTTGTGTGCTGCAGTTAAAAAAGAAAAAAGAAACAACCAACCCCGTTGTCTCAAGTTGCTGTAATTCAATAGAGTGAGACTGTTTCGGCACTTCAGCCGAGTCGCTGTCATTATTCTCCAGCAAGAAAACAGGCTTGCTGGGTTTGCAAAACTTCTGGACTGTGTCCTCTGCTCCTTGAATCCAATTTCTTACCATTGTGCGTGGTTTAAAAATAAGATCTCTGCCTCAAAGAAATGCATTATGAAAGCAAGGCATTTTGGTGTTTTGTCCCCCTCTCCGTTTCACAGGGGAAGTAAGAGCGGAATTTGTTACGTGTATATGTAATTGACAGTTCCCAGTATTTTCTCCTTTGTGCCACCCTCTTAAGTTCTTAAAATCTTGTCACAGGGTAGCATCAAACTAAACTAAATTTTAAAAAATCATCAGGAGCAAGAGTGATGCTAAAATGGTTGCTGGATGGCTTTAAAAGAGGACTAGACAAATTCAGGGAAGAGAGGGCTACCAATGGCTAGCAGCTATGATGGCTATGCTCTCCCTCCACTGTTGGAGGGAATGGTAAATACCCTCCAAGTGTCCCAATTTTCCTAGGACAGTCCCAGAATTACAAAAGCCATCTTGACTTTTGATTTGATCCTGGAATGTCCCTATTTCCCCCACCGCTGTTGCTGCTGCTGAGCTTAGGGAGGAGGATGAGCCCTCACTTCTCCCAAGTGATGGCGGCCACAAGTGAGTACCCTGTTGCCTCTCCATGGCCACTCCTGCAAGCCTCCCCCCTAAGGCAGCTCTAATTGGCTGCTGGAGAGTGGGTGAGGAGGAAAAGAACCTGCAGCCGCCGAGGTCCTGCCCAGCTCTGAAGGGCAGGCAGAGAGCAGGACTGCCCTAGGCAGGAAGAAAGAGGGAACAGAGCGAAGCGCAAAGAGTCTTAATTTTTTAAAAAAACCAAACCTGCTTTGTGTGTCTGTTATGTACTGAGCTGAATCCTAGAACAATAGGATCCAGAATGCAGCAGTCTGATTGGTCTGCAGGAGTCACCCAATCCAGCTCCAGGTGGAAGTGAATCAGTGACCTGATTGGCCTGTAGGAGCAGCCAACCAGGCTCCTGGATGTAGTGAATCAGTAACCTGATTGGCCAGCAGGAGCAGCCAATCAGGCTTCTGGAGGAAGTGAATCCGCAACCTGATTGGCCTACAGGAGCAGCCCGGAATTAGCCAATCACATGGGGCCCATTGTGTAAATAATGTATATATAGCTAGACGTTTGGGGGAAAGTTTCATCATTGCTACTACAAGCTGAATAAAGAGCATGAAATTCACACTTAACTCTGAGTATCTTTCAGTGTCCACATCTAATCTTGCCCCTTTCTAAAATTTATTTGTTGGCGTGTGGTTTTCTTTTCGTAAATGCACCAAAGAATAGAATAAAACTAGAAGGAAGGAGTTTTCTCAGGATTGTGGAGGGCATATGTGCTGTGTCCCATTGTTGTGGGGTTGGTGACACTCAACCTACTTCTGGGGGGACGAAAAGGGTGGTGGTCAAGGGTCAGTTGGGGAAAGTGAGAAATGTTATCTATTTTCATCTGAGGGGTGTTGGGGGGTATGTAAATAGGGAGTCCACTGATTTAAGTCCTTTTTTCAGGCTTCCTATTGGGACATCTGGGTTGGCCACTGTGACATGTGCCAGCAGGTTCTTTGGTTCCCAAGTTCAATTGTCCCCCATGGTTGAATTTGCATTTCAAAAAAGATTCATACAGATGAATGCTGGGTGCAGAGATCTGCTACTTCACCCAAGCATGGTGTGTGATTCTGGCACTGTTACGGGATACACAGGCAGTTCACCGTGGGCTTTGATAAGAATATAAGAAGAGTAATTTATAGCCTTATCCTCCACAAACTTGACTGAGGGGAATAGATCGTGCTACTTGGAACATAATTAGCACTCCCTCTCATCTCCACATTGCAGGAGTAAGACCATAGGTAATAGCAAGCTTGAATTCTAAGGTAACTTAGTGCACCTTTGCTGATTTCACTGGGACGTGGGTGGCACTAAACCACAGAGTCTAGTGCTTGCCGATCAGAAGGTCAGCAGTTTGAATCCCCACGGCAGGGTGAGCTCCCATTGTTCAGTCCCTGCTCCTGCCCACCTAGCAGTTTGAAAGCATGTCAAAGTGCAAGTAGATAAATAGGTACCGCTCCGGCGAGAAGGTAAACAGTGTTTCTGTGTGCTGCTCTGGTTCACCAGAAGCATCTTAGTCATGCTGGCCACATGACCCGGAAGCTGTCTACGGACAAACGCCGGCTCCCTTGGCCTATAGAGCAAAATGAGCGCGCAACCCTAGAGTCATCCACGACTGGAACTAATAGTCAGGGATACCTTTACCTTTACCCATTCTAAGGTAACTTAGTGCACCTTTACTGATTTCACTGAGGAGCACTTAATAAGCTTCCAAAGGGACTCAGCATGCTTCTTGGGCAACAAATGGCAAGATCCTTGTATGAGGAACACTGCTGTGGAAACTTCTCTCATTTTCTCTTCTGAATCCTGCTTGCAATTCTCAAGCCGTTCTCAAGACTGCTTGCACCCATATCAATCTTCTCATATCTTAACTTGGAGACCATCTGAGGATGCTTGTCTGTAAGAACATTTAGGCTGGTGGGCAGAAGGAACAGTTCTTTATGGCACTGTACCTCCCCTCCCCCAATTATGGAACTCAATTCAAATTGAGAGGAAGTATGACAAACAGGCCTTAAAGACTCATTTGTTCAATGCAAATTACATCAGTTTGCATTCTCCTCCATTCCTAGATGATACTGGATATTGTAATTGTTTCAAATGGTTTTCATTCATGGGGCTTTAGGCTCAGATATCTGAAAGACTGCCTCCACCCACCTATAAGCCTTTCTGGGTGTTAAAATCAGCAGTTGTACTTCTCTCATAAATTCAGGCGGTGGTGGCCCAGGAGAGGGCCTCCTTCTGTGGCAAACCCTAAGTTGTGGCATTCCCTCCTTACAGAAGCATACCCTCCAACATTTCTCTAATGAAAATAGGGACACCCTCAGGAAAAGTGGGACATTTTGGGATCAAATCAGAAACTGGGAAGCTTTTCTAAATCAGAGACAAATAGGGACAGTTGGAGGGTCTGCAGAAGTGTGTCTGGCTTTGTCACAATACATCTTTTGACAAATGCTGAAGACACAGCCCTTTACTCTGACCTTTGACACCTGCGAGGTATGCTTTCTGGACCCACTCTGTTTATGTGACTGTGATAAGTTCTAACTATTTTTAATTCTGAATATTAAATAGTTGTAACTTGCCCTGGGACTTGCTGTTGAAGGGTGGGTGGTAATAACAATAATGATAATAATGGCAGCAGTAGTAGTTATGCTTATTCTTATTTGGTTGTCTATCACTTTGGGAGAAAATATTGCCTTAACATTGCCTAAAATCTATTAAATGCAAAAGCAAACAAGCAAACATTCTATATCTCCTCTGAATACAGCAAAATCTAGACTTTCTCTCTGCTGAGCCACACAGCACCAGTTGACAAAGAAGGGAGGGATCACTGCAAGTCAGCAACAGCATCGCAATCAGTTTTATGTTGTGTGCTCACTTTCGAAGCGCACACCACAAATCAAGTCTACACAGCCACAGATAGAGAGTAGTTTGGATTTCATCTCTGGTGCAATAAGGTACAATGAATCAAATTGAACCTGACAGGTACCTGCAGCCTTCAGCTAAAAAGCATTTTCCATTAATGCAATCTGCTCGCTACCATTAAGGGCCAAAGCAACTGTAACATTTTTGTGGCATTTATTCTGGAGTAAATGTACATTAACTCAAGAGTAGTTCAAAAGGGTGTGTGCGGTGTGTGTGTGTGTGTGTTTTTTAAAGAGTTTGCCAGAAATAAAGGCTTTAAAACAGAATAGGTATGAAAGAAACTAAAATAATATGAACCTGCATCCTACACCAAATATGCAGGGTCACAGTGAACCTCTCAGAAGGCAAAAAACAAAAACAAAAAATCCCAGAAAAGCAAGAAAACATCACTAACAACCATGACTGATAATAATATCACATATCAGCATGTTCCCCCCCCCTTAAAAATATAAAACAGTATAGAAATGAAATGAATAATAAATATAATAATGTTAGTATTATACAAGGGATTTGAAAATGCTCTTTTTCTACAGGAATAGAATTTCTATTATTAGTATTTCCAGGTAACATGAAATTCAAAAGACATTTAAAGTTCCCTCTTTAGACAAACCCATTTTAAGAATTTCGAACCACAGAATCATAGGGTTGTCTCCAGCTATGTAAGTCATACTTGGCGTAAAGCATTGACACAAATGAATCACAATTAATTATATTGATTAACTTCAGTGGGTCTACTCTGAGTTGGACTAGCAATGGATAAAACTCATAGACCTGGAAGGGAATTTGAAGGTGTTCATCCAAGATCCTGCTGTGGGCCCCTCCAGACCAGTAGTGGCCAGTGTGTAGGTGTATCCTGCAATGTGCTTTAATTAAATCTCAAGGGAAGACACCATGAGGTAACCATGCAGCTCTTTCAGATCAGGAAGCACAGGCAGCCAGGGAGGCTGCAGCGTGCTAGAGAAATATTTGCTGGAAAGAAACACACCGCCCTGAGCCACCACAAAATGATGAGGTAAGTTCAATAGAAAGTCTAAAGAAATTCTAACATGCCCTGGAAAATGAGGCAGAACATAAGAAGAGCCTGCGGGATCAGGCCAGTGGCTCATCAAGTTCAGCATCATGTTCTCACAGTGGCCAACCAGATGCTTCCGGGAAACTTACAAGCTGGACATGACCACCAGAGCACTCTCCCCTCCTGCAGTTCCCATCAACCAGATTTCAGAAGAATTGCTGCCTTTGACTGTGAAGGCAGAGGGATGTGGGTAGCACTGTGGTCTAAACCACTGGGCCTAGGGCTTGCTGACTGAAAGGTTGGCAGTTCGAATCCCCATGATAGGGTGAGCTCCCATTGCTCAGTCCCAGCTCCTGCCAACCTAGCAGTTCAAAAGCACGTCAAAGTTCAAGTAGATAAATAGGTCTACTCTGGCAGGAAGGTAAACGGCGTTTCCGTGTGCTGCTCTGGTTCGCCAGAAGTGGCTTATGCTGGCCACATGACCCAGAAAAAACTGTCTACAGAAGCGGACAAATGCCGGCTCCCTCCCTGTAAAGCGAGATGAGCACCGCAACCCCATAGTCGTTCATGACTGGACTTAATTGTCAGGGGTCCCTTTACCTTTACCTTTACTGTGAAGGCAGACCATAGCCACTGTGGCTGGTAGTCATTGCTAACCTTATCCTCCTTGAAAGGGTCCAATCCTTTTTAAAGACACCCATATTGTTGACCATTACTGCTCCCTGTGGGAGTAACTATGAGCTGTATGAAGAATTCCTTTTTAAAATCTGTCCTGAACCTTCCAACATTCAGATTCATTGGATGTCACCAAGTCCTAATGGGAGGGAATGAAACTTTTCTTTATCCGCTTGCTCCATGTCATGCTTAATCATACACACTTCTGCTAAGTCGTCTCCTACTTGCATTTTCTCTAAACCAAGAAGTCCTAATTGCTACAACATTTTTTTTGCATAGGGGAGTCGCTCCCCCACCCCACAAAAAAATGGAAGTCTCTTTTGCAGGGGAATAAGATGTTCAAAAATGTGGAGCTTGGATTTTAGCACAGCACTTTTAATTATGTACAGAGAATTCCAAGTTGAAATCAGCCTATGGTCACCATGGAACAAGCGCTTGGACTTTGCCAATTGCCCATATAACTGCCTATTGAGCACTCGTTTATTGGAATAATTGATCTGTATACAGAGTCGTCAATACATGCCAATGTCTCCAGAATGTTTAAGTGGCCCCCTGTCTATTCCAAGACTCTTCAATGCTTAGGAAGCACTTTCTGGCTTAATCTATTTGCAAGTCTGCTAAACAGAAAGCAACCAAAGGAATATTAGATTTTAATGGGCCAAGAGCAGAGAAAAATGTGTTTTGGGAGTTTGGTGTACACACATGCAGAGACCTGCACCCACAGCAGGGTTGGTGTGTGCTGCTCATTGGCAAATGCCAAGTTGTGGGGAGATGATTCCCATTAAGCTCTGCCCTCCTGAATTCCTGTGGCATGAGCTAGAGGGTAAAGTCAGAAGTGGGGAGTGAGGGTTCATGATTTTGCAGGGCCTTAATACATGTGCCAAGCTGCATGAAGTAGAGGAGGTTCCCTGCTTTGGGCTTCACCCTCTGACTTCTGAAGGGCAATGAGTTGGCAATACAGGGAGTCAGAGCTTTGTGTGCTTTGCCCCCCTTGTCCTCTTCACATAGGACTCCTCCCTCTCTCAGGAGTCATCAGTGATGCACAGAGTTCAGAAGGCAGGTGAGCAATGTCCCACCTGTGTCACCCTACAAACTGCTATAGTCTAAGTGCCTTAGCATTATATAGACACAGCTACTGCACTACTCAGATGCAGCACTACTGACAGAAACACATGCTCCAGAGGTGCTTTTTGCATGTACAGTGCTACCTCGGTTCTCAAATATAATCCATTCTGGAAGACCTTTCGACTTCTGAAACATTTGAAAGCTGAGGCGAAAAGGGCTGGCTGCAAGTTCAATGGATAAAACTGAAAATCACACAGCAGAAGTCGCTCGACTTCCGAGGTGCGTTCAAAAACGGAAGCATTTACTTCTGGGTTTTTGGTGTTCAGCTTCTGAAACGTTCGGCTTCTGAGACGCTCAAAAACTAAGGTACCACTGGACTAGAAACTGGGCTTTTAGTGTTGCAGTTCCTGGTCTTTGGAATGTTAAGTCTAGTAATTTAATTCACTGGAATTGTAAATGCTTATATGCATTACTATGTGTTTAAATTTGGTTGGTAACTGAATTCTAGGGAGTTCCCTAGTAGTTCTCATGTGATTAGCTAATGTTGGCCACATGTGAGGTATCTGGTGAAGGAGAGACTCCATTTTAGGTGAAGCCAGATGACTGTGCTTTAGAATCCTCTGTGAACACTGTTGGAGTGCTTCTTCTCTGCTTGAAAGAAAGAGGGCAAAGCTGCAGGAGAAGGTAAAAGTGGGAGTCTTTCAATAGGAGCTGTAAGGCATGGCCTAATTGAGATACAGAAGGCTGAAAGCTGAGCTCTGGAAAGAGAGAAAAATGCAGCTGTTGCTAAGTTAAAAGAAGAGACTGTGGGCCCATGCTAGCATAAGCATATGACTGTGAATATTATGTATAACTATAATTTTCTGCAAGTTTTTGAATATTAAAAGTCTGGACGGTTGGTTTAATTCCCAAAGAAGGGTGTTGGTCATATATATGAGCTGAGCTTCTTAGCTGCAATTTTGCTACTGTTACTTCAACATGGAATTAGCTACCAGCTGAAGGTAGATAGTGGTCTAGTGTCATGGTATTTAGGGCCTTATTGAAAAGTTTATTTATTTATTTTTAATTTGAGAAGGCTTATCCTGGGGTGTGTTAATCAGTCATTTTCCTGGAATATTAGCTGTACACTTGTAGGAATGGGTTTATTGGTTCATATACATGGTTTTAATTGCTTCTAGAATGTGTATTGTTTGTATTTTATCTTATCACTTTGATGTCCTGAGGTTTGTGAAGTAGTTTTTGAATTTGTAAAATGGATTGCTAAATGATTGCAGTGAATCCCTGGGGTGTGCTATGTGACCCTGCAGCAGGGGCAGGTGTCTGTGTGGAGAGAGAGTCAGTTTTATATCCAAAATGTACTTATTGTTTTATTTGTTGTTGTTGTTTTTGTTTCTGATCAAAGGGCAACCAGCCTACATGCAAATCAGTAGAGTGTAAGGTTTCTGAATGCAGCTGGGTACTGGATTGAGAATCTAAATATGCAGTTCAAAAATTGTTCATCCTAACATTTGCATCTTGTAACATAGTTAGTGTACCTTTTTCTTTTTTAAAAGCTGAAAACTGTACCTCAAAGTTTATCTGAAGGATAATTATGAGCCAATCCACATATTATTTTAGGAAGCCTGGATCAGGTCACACACAGCACTTACAACACCACTTTCAACAGTCATGGCTTTCCCCCAAAGCTTGTTAAGGATGCTGAGAGTTGTTGGGACACCCCTATTTGCTCCCACAGCTACAATGAGCACCAGATTTAGGTTGGTGGGTCCCCCACCACAGGTTACCAAGCTGAGGGGGCTGGAAAATAACTACAACTATATTTTATGGGACGCGGATGGCGCTGTGGTCTAAACCACAGAGCCTAGGGCTTGCTGATTGAAAGGTTGGCGGTTTGAATCCCCGCAACGGGGTGAGCTCCCGTTGCTCCGTCCCTGCTCCTGCCAACCTAGCAGTTCGAAAGCACGTCAAAGTGCAAGTAGATATACGGGTACCACTCCAGCGGGAAGGTAAACAGTGATTCCGTGCACTGCTCTGGTTTGCCAGAAGCGGCTTAGTCATGCTGGCCACATGACCTGGAAGCTGTCTGAGGACAAACTCCCTTGGCCTATAGAGCGAGATGAGCACGCAACCCCAGAGTCATTCACGACTGGACCTAGTGGTCAGGGGTCCTTTACCTTTACCTTTTTACAACTATATTTATACGGGTACCTACTGAGAAGATCCATAAAAAGCAACTGTACCAATAGGAATTATTGTGAAAATGATAAATATTTGGGGAGGGAGTGCCAAATTTTGCCCTTGCCTAGGGTGCCGTATTTCCAAATTCCATCCCTGTTACAATTTCCAGAGTTCTTGGGAAGAGGGTAAATTGTTAAACCACTAGGAATCATAGCTCTGGAGGGGGAATAGGGGTTTCCTACCATCTCTCGGCACCCTTACCGAATGACAGCTCCCATAATTCTTTGAGGGAAGCCATGAATGCTTAGAGCGGTATCACAGTGTTTAAAATGTATGGTGTGAATGTGGCCTGTAATTTGCAGAAGGTAAATTCTTCAAGCATCTCTGTGACTGCTGATTCAGCCACGCCATCTCTTTCCCTGCACCTGTGCAACTGAATTGCGTGCAGATTGTCATTAACAACACCTGTACATGTCCTTGGTAAAATTACTGTAGTCTCAGAGGCGTTAAGGACAGGGGAGAGTCAAAGTCTGCTCTGCCGCAGTACAGATTCATAAAGTGACACATCAGTAGATCAGACAACCCGAGTGTCTAATGTAACCTGACATGTCGCACCTCATGTTGCAATTTGTTTCATTAGTGTCAATTAGAGCAATCGCGGCAACTACTTGGCACTGAGGGACTCTGCTGCACAATCCGAGAGACACAAGCAAAAGGCCGGGGGCAGTGGAATAGGGAAGTGTCACGGATTATATACCGTATTTTTCGCTCTATAACACGCACCTGACCATAACACGCACATCGTTTTTAGAGGAGGAAAACAAGGGAAAAAATATTCTGAATGAAACAGTGGACGTATCATTTTTGTGCTTCATGCTGTGGCCACAGACATGTGATCTGATGGTGAATTTGGGGTGACCCAATGCAAAAATCCTGAGGATCCATGTGGACCCATACTTTTTAACCACGTTTTTGCACCATTGCAGCCCCAGGCAACAGTGGGTGCGTGATTTTTTTTTGGGGGGGACAGGCTGTAGCCATGGACATGCTATGTGCTCTGATGGTGAATTTTGGCTGACCCAATGCAAAGATCCTGAGGATCCATGTGGATCCATGCTTTGTAACCACGTTTTTGCACCATTGCAGCCCCAGGCAACAGTGGGTGCGTGATTTTTTTTGGGGGGGGGACAGGCTGTAGCCATGGACATGCTATGTGCTCTGATGGTGAATTTTGGCTGACCCAATGCAAAGATCCTGAGGATCCATGTGGATCCATGCTTTGTAACCACGTTTTTGCACCATTGCAGCCCCAGGCAACAGTGGGTGCGTGATTTTTTTTGGGGGGGGCAGGCTGTAGCCATGGACATGCTGTGTGCTCTGATGGTGAATTTGGGGTGACCCAATGCAAAGATCCTGAGGATCCATGTGGATCCATGCTTTGTAACCACATTTTAAGTGGGGAGGGAAGGAAAAACACAGAAGGCTAAGAATGCAGGAGAGGGCTATAACGTGAGGAAAGGAAGGCAAAAGTTCCCCCCCACCCACCCACACAAGCCAGCCAGCGTGTGCTCTCTCTCTCTCTCTCTCCCTCTTTAAATGGAAGAAAGCATATTTGAATGCTGCGTGTCTCCAAAAACAAAAAGCAGGAAGTCAAATCAGAATTTTAAGCCGAACCTGTAATCTCTCTTCCCTTCACAAACATTGTTCCTCCGGAGCAGGGACAGGATAGAAGGACAGACGCTCTGCTTTCCTCTCTTCTTGCCTGGAGGGGAGGGGCTTCCCCTGCTCTTTGTTCCGTTTGAGCAAACACAGTAACGAAACAGAGAGGGCGGGCAGTAAGACCCTGAGGCAGAATGCAGGAAACCTGCCACTTCCTCTCTTCAGGCTTCCCTTCTCCCTGAAGCGCGGTTTGATTTTTGCCTCATTTTTCGGCTCCAGGGACCACACATTCGCTCCATAACACGCACAGACATTTCCCCTTCCTTTTTAGGAGAAAAAATCTGCGTGTTATAGAGCGAAAAATACGGTAATTGCCATTTCTTATTTCTGCAGATGACTTCTGTGATGTTCTTCTGGCCTGGGTGACAGCCTAGTGGGCTTTGCAGAAATCCCTTGGGGGCAGATCCTTGGCTGCCCTCATTTGCCCTGGTCCAGGGGAACTCCTCATTCGAGGGCAGACAAGGCTCAGCCTTTTTCAGGTCAAGGGCCACATTCCCTTTGTTTCAACTTTCCAGGGGCCACATGCCAGTGGTGGGCAAAATGGGACAGAGCAACAACTGTGAGTTTTACCTTTGTGCAGAAGGCTAGTTTCTATACATACTTACAAATCCTTCCTTCTCCTCCACATCAGCAGGCAGCAGCAGGGGCGCCAACTTGGGCCCCACATTATATCACATTATGTCGCTGGTGCTCCCGCGGCGCCTGGGAGCCCCAGAAGTTGTAGCCCTGCGAGGCCTCAGACACAAATTCTGAGGCCCTGCGAGGCCTCGGATGTGACCTTCAAGTCCCTGCAAGGCCTCCAATGCAACTTTCAGGGCCTCATGAAGCACTGGAAGTTGCAATGGAGGTCTTACGGTGTGGGTTCCCTGGCCCCCATGGCCCCTCTATAGTTGGTGCCACTGAGCAAGAGCCATGATCAGAGTTCAAGGACACATTCCAACCAGTTAAAAACGGGTTTTGTGAGGCAGGACCAATGAGGGGTGTAGTCACTGATTTCAAGAGGCAGGGAGAGAGAGAGGCCAGGAGAGCTGCACCCATGTCTCAGGACCAAGTTTTCACACTCCTGGACTTGGGGAGGAATTTGCACAGTTCACTTTCTACAGTATGGTGTACTAATGCTGTTAAATTTGCTGGTGGATCAGAACACAACTCTTAGATTAGGGTCCCCCATCCCAGCTTCTGCAAAGCATTTTTGATGTGTAGAAAGTACACCAAGAAATCTAGCTTCTAGTCAAAGCTAGTCCAGCTCAGAGTAAGCTCATTGGACTTTAGCATGTTTGAATAACTTAGGTCCATTGATTTCAATGGGTGTATTCTGAGTGAATCTTTGCTGGACGCAACTCTATGTGTTTTACATAATCGATGCATGCAAAATGCACAGGTGAATGCCATGAAAAGCATTGGAAGTGTGTTATTGCACAGAAACAGTTTGTGTATGGTGAGTTGAAACATCATGGAGCAGGACACAATGGAATTCAGTTGGATGGAGGAGGCTCTATAGAATGGCTCTATGACCGAGTGCCAGCAAGATTGTAAGTTAAAAAAGAGGCTGGAATTGGATGCTCAGCCCATCCCTAGGTGAGACTCAGGGCTCATTCAGACATGGGGAATATTGCATTATTTCTCCTGAATATAATGCTAGCACATCTGTCCCATTTTCTAGTGTTCTTTTAACACTGCAGTCACTGTTGCTTTATGAAACTCTGGCTTGCTGATGGAGTGTTTGCAGACTTTTTCAATAGGTTTCCGAGTTCACACCATTTAATTCCAAGCATGCATTGACCCAGAATGCAACCCCCTTGAAAATGGAGAGTGTTGCCTGTAGCATGACGTGCCAGTATATTATTATTATTATTATTATTATTATTATTATTATTAAGCCATCCATCTAACTGGGTTGCCCAGCCACTCTGGGCAGCTCCCATCCAAATACTAAAAACACAATAAAATATCCACCATGATCTTAAAGAGTGAACTCTGTTGTCATAGGGACAAATGGGCGTGCCTCTTCCCACCTCCCATGGCTGGATGTCGTATCATCCTAGTATGTAGAACAATGGCCCAAGAGGGCTGTGTGTGAGTGTAGGTTTTGGTTGATGCTAACAGGTGGAGAAAGAGAGGCTTGTCTTGTTCTATGCTGGACCGAAAGTTATGGCTTGGGGATCTCCCTGAAGACCTAATGGGGAGGCAAGATCTTCTGGAGTGATAATGCTGTGAGCCCTTCCATCCTATGTTCAGATTGTCTATATGTGTAAATAAACCTTATGACAGTTTCCATTGACCTTCATTCCAAGAAAACCAAACTCTGGATAGGTGCAAAAATCCATGAAGTCTCTCTCTCTCTCCACTCAAAGATTGGGTTGTGGGCAACAATACCCTTTAGGATGCCCCATAGTTTTGATCCTGATTGTTTAAACAACTTTCCCCAAACTCCCCATTCTGTTATTTATTCTATTAGCAGTAATATTCATTATGGTTCAACATGTGGGAAATCTAAAAAGATGGGCATGATTGAATTAGCCAAACTTATCACATTTCCTCTTAATGAAACTGAACAACAGTTTCATTTGTTACATTATTACTTTCCCCCAGTGGCAGTGACATGGATTTAACACCATAGGAAAAAAACAACCCACAGGCTCTTTAAACGAGGGAGCTGTACTGGTGTCGGCTGTTTATCTGTGATCTTTGCTAGCTTAATATTGCAAAGTTGCTATAGTAGTTTTCCTGCTTGCCTCCCTTCCACCCATGGGGAGCTGCAGCTAAGAGGTCATCTCTGTGTTAATCTCCTTTGAGGAGTAATGTGTACATATATCTTGGTGCAATGGTCCCAGAAGAAATCTGAAGTCATCTCAGACTTTGTGGCAAAGTAGAGATATTTCAGATAAAGATCCTGAAATCACATAATTACATAGATACCTCTGTGGCTCCCAGGAGTAGGCACTTGCTAAAAACCTTTTTTTTTTTTTTTAAGCAAAGGATAATATGCAGGTTGATATTTCCCCCCTGATAGTATTGAAGTGTTCCTATAATGTTTATCAAGTTTGGCTCTTGCCAATGACTTTATAAAAGAGTGGGGGAGCACAATGTGCTTTTTGCTATCCAGGATGGAGCTGGATCTTACAATAGGTTGCAGGAGGAGCTGCCCAATATGATATCTCTGTGTTGTCTTCTCTTTAGTGTCATCCAGTGCAACTCACCGTGTTACATTATGGTCTATCTATGTTTTGTTTTGGGGAACCAAAGCCGTTAAAGGAAACCAAATAAAATAGCACAATCACCAAATGCCCACTGAACACATTCATGGGCTGCCTTCATGCTCTCATCACCTCTCACTTGTAAGCCAGGTGAACACACACACACACACACACACACACACACACACACACACACACACGGCTGTTCAAATTTTCATCTAAGAGCAAGCCCATCCCTAACATGTTTAATTGCTATGTTGTGAAATTGATTGCATGTCACTCACAATATGCTGTTTACTTATAGAGCGCTCCAAGTTGTGTCAGTGATGAAGTGTTTTCTCCGAGTGTCTGTCTCCAGGCTGAATACAGGATGCATAATATGCCGTTTAACTTCCTTAGGAGGAGATATACAAAAGATGAGCTGTGCAGGCTGCCTTCCCCATCCTAGTTTTATGGGAGAGGGGTCATTTTCTCTCCCCGCAGCAGGTAAGGGGGTCCTGTGGCCCTCCAGATGGTGTTGGACTTTAGCTCATATCAGCCCCAGGCAGCATGACCCACCAGTGCTCGGCAGTGTTCACGAAGCCAACGGACTGAATGTTCTGGCACAAGGTCTCATAACGGCCTTTAGCTTAGATGCATTTTTTAAAGGGTTGAGAGAAACTCACAACAGTGTAAGAAGAGGCTGCTGAATTAGACCAGTGGCTCATCTCACCCAGCATTCTGTTCTCCAAGTGGACACCCAGATGTCTGTGGAAAATCTTCAAGCAGGACCAGATCACTAGACCATTCTCACCCTCCTGCGTTTTCCAGAAACTGGTATTCAGAAGCATTTGCTGTCTCTGACCATGAAGGCAGAGTATGGATGTCAGAGTACTGCCATCGAAAGGGGGGAGGAGGGCACAAGAGTACAGAGAGCTTCCATCGTTGCTGAGCAGTAGCACTTCATCAGGGAATGGAGAGAGTCATGCCTCCAGCGAAGCAGAGGGGGGAAGTGAGGCAAAGACTCCCAGATGCTGCGGTGAGCCCCAGCACTGCACTCAGCCAGCATGATGGGGTAATGCACATGCCGCTTCCGTCGCCCAGTTTTCACAAGGTAGTCAAACGTAAGGAGAGGAGGTGGAGACTTGGGGTATCTAAGTTCTTATGCTGGTGGGGGGGGGGCTGGAAGAAGCCACTCCCGGAATCTACTAGTGACTGATACAGACATGAACATTGGATCTCTGAACTGTACATAGTTGCACTAAATAAAACCTGGAAAAGACAGGTTGGAGTCCTGGCTATTTACTTGCAAGCAACCACCTAGAGACCTGACAATAACCATCATGGCTAGTTCTTTTCCATGAATTTATCTAATCCTCTTTTAAAGCTATCTAAGTTGGTGGCCATCACTGTGAGTTACATAGCTTGGATATATGCTGCATGAAGTAGTGCTTTCTTTTGTCTGTCCCAAATTCATTCAGCTTCATTGGGTGTCCATAGTGTTCTAGTGTTATGACACAGGGAGAAAAGAGGGACATGGTTTTATAGCCACATCCGCAAATCAGACTGAAAACTGGCTGATTCAGTAAAGGTAAAGGTACAGGGACCCCTGACAATTAGGTCGAGTCGCGGATGACTCTGAGGTTGCGTCGCTCATTTTGCTTTATTGGTTGAGGGAGCCGGCGTACAGGTCATGTGGCCAGCATGACTAAGCCGCTTCTGGTGAACCAGAGCAGCGCATGGAAACACCGTTTACCTTCCCGCCGGAGTGGTACCTATTTATCTACTTGCACTTGGTGCTTTTGAACTGCTAGGTTGGCAGGAGCAGGGACCGAGCAACAGGAGCTCACCCCGTCGTGGGGATTCGAACTGCCAACCTTCTGATCGGCAAGCCCGAGGCTCTGTGATTTAACCCACAGCGCCACCCACGTAGGATATGCAAAACCCATTATTTTTATTGTCAGGAATATTTCAAAAATCACTACATGTTGGCCCCATGAGTTCAGGACCACTTGTTTGCAAAAAATAAAAAATAAGATAAACATGAATATAGGATTTTTCACTATGATTTTCCATTCAAAACACAACCAGCCATGGAAATCCATCTAGATCTAAACCATTCTTCTTCTGTATTATGCATCGTTAACCACAATTGACTTAAATGAGGAACATATGTGAATCTGTAGACTATTCAAGATACTTATCTGCAGCATCAAATATCTAAATAATCATGCATATTCATGGCATCCCAGGTTATAATAAATGATGTGTATGTACTGTCTTCACACATGCCCACATGCCTTTTATGCATTTATAAATGTAACCTTTGATCAAAGAATCATAAACCTGCACATAGTTCAGAGAGATTCTGCAATGGGAAATCCTAGTAACAACACTCACAACGTAACAGGCTCTTTTTGACTATGTAACTTCTATTTCAAACACAATTCAACATATAATATCTCACAAACTGTAATTCCATAGACCAACACATGATGCAAACAGCACATATCCTAATAAATTAAAGTCCAATGGATGGTCAGGAGATAAAGTCCATTCAGTTCCTAAATTGGCATATTGGCAATAACCACAATTTGGTATGCTTATCTTATGGTGTTCCTAAGGTTTAGTAGTGTTTTGCAATGGGAAATCCATCAGCAGGACCTGAGCACAACAGCACTCAGTGACTCGGCCTTTCCAGATTAGGGAGAATTTGCTGATGTAAGGTGGAGAAGGCCTTTCTCCCTTATATTTCCCCACCTCTGTGTATGTCTCCTAAAACACTTTTACTTATTTCCTGTTATTTCTTCTGTTTTCATACCAAATTGAAACTTTCATCCCTCCTCTTTGCACATTCTCTTCCTCGTCCTCCTATAACCATGTCCCTATCTTATCCTCTACCTCTCTATTCCCAGTTTATTATTATTACTTTTGGAACTGCTGGTTGCTGTTATTGTCTATCCAGTAAAAGGCAACTGTATGACCAGGGAATGGGCTGTAAAGCTGAGGTCTGGCCCATAGCTTGTGAAAAGCTGTTCTAAAATGTTGTCTTTTATATGACATCAAATAGGGATGGATAGGTCTGTCAGTTTCGGTTCCCTCAGCTCCTCAGTTTTTCCAGTGTTGAATTCAGTTCTCTACATTTCTGCAGCAATTTGTGAGCCTTTTTTTAAAAAAAGGGAAAACAAGACTTTAGCATTTCAATGCAAATTTCTCCTAATAAATTTTGCAATAAAAAATCCCAGATTTTTGTAAAACAATTTCCTGTAATCAGATGCATTTTTGTACGCTACTTCCACCAATATATGCATTTTAATGCACATTTTACCCTAGCATATGCACTTTTGTAGACATTATTTGATTGGATAACTGCTTTGCAAAACTCTTGAGAAGTGTAAATTTTGAGGGACAGCTGTGCTTGGGTTCTCATTTTATTTCAGGAAAGTGCAGCTATATAGTATGCTCATCTTTAAAAGCAAGTTAATCAAACTTCTTCTCCATCACTAGCCTTCAGATTATTGTAAGCCTAATACTCCCAGTTCCAAATGATACTGATTCCTGACCTTACATAAGCGGATATAGGAACATAAGGCCAGTGGCGTAGCGTGGGGGGTGCAGGGAGGCCAGCCGCACCGGGCGCAACATCTGGGGGTTAGGGTTAGGGGGCGCAAATCCACGGGTTAGGGGCGCAAATCCATGGGTTAGGGGGCGCAAATTACTTGCCTTGCCCCGGGTGCTGACAACCCACGCTACGCCACTGCATAAGGCAAGCCACTGGTCCATCTGGCTCAGTAGTGTCTACATTGAATGTCAGCAGCGTTCCAGGATTTCAGACAAGGGACAATGCTAGACCTACCTGGAGATGTCAGGGATTAAACCTGGGACCTTCTGCATGCAAAGCAGATGTTCCGCCACTGAGCTACAGCGCTTAGGAGGTGTTTACCAAGGAGCCATGTCCTCGCTAATAGAGCTTTGATTGCCTTCTTGGAAATGAAAATAAAGATGGAAGCAATGTTGATGTTGTTACTGCTCAAACTGTAAGTTACTTGAAAGCAAACTGCAAGCTGATTCCTGCTATTAGGAGATGGTGGTAGAAACAGAGGTGCCCATAAAACAACTTTAGGAGGCACCAAACTGCCACTCTAGGACTCATATTTTCAATTAAATGCTTCTTGACAACAGCGTGGCGTAGGACCCATCACCATGCATGCTGCCCTAATTCAGAATTCATTTTCTACTATTAGCGCAATGTTCAGGAGAGACGTTTTATATTTTTTCGCATGCATTTTTAATCGTACATTTAAACAATGTTTTAAAGCAGTCGTCACAGGCAATGTGTACCTTCGCTGGATCTCTGTCACATTCAGCCGACTTTGCAACTTGGGGAGTGGAAGCTGAGGATGTTTGTTCTTGTTGAAGGCATACTTCAGGGTCAGGGTATCGGTTTATACTGGGGGCACTCCTGGAGACCGCCTTGATCCTAGATGTACTGGACCTAAAGGCAGCCAGGAGGGCCTTTTAGATGTGATCGCAACACCCAGAGGCATACCGGTACCTAGGCTCCCTTGCTCCACACACATACCCTGTCCATAGAGGAGCTATATCAGCATCTCTCAAACCAGGAGAGACTATGGACCAGAAACTGGCTGGCTCATAATGGCTGCATTCTCCTTAACTAGCCATTGTTAAAAGCTTCCTCTGTCTCTCCCCCAACCCCGAAGCTCTTTTATTCTACTAAGTTAACCAAGTCTTTGAGTCAAGACTAGCCTCTTAATCTTCCTTAATGCTCAGTGCTCTCTGAGTATTAAGTTGGTAACTTTTCGTTTCCTGACCCCCACGGACCTCATGGAAGAACAGTGCAGAGAAACAGAATCCCTTTAATTGGCATTTCCTTGTCGAAGGTAAAAGCCATCCCAATTAAGGGACCCTGTTTCACATCCAGTTCTTGTTTCACTTTTCGTACTGAAGCAGGAGCCCCTGCCATTGTTTCAATAACCTGCCGATCAATAGTACAAACAGCCAGCTCTAATGTAAGAAACCCAGCCAGATGGGCAGGGTAGAACTAATAAATTATTATTATTATTATTGTTATTGTTATTATTATTATTTATTAAGATCATTTGGAGGCTGAAATTTAGACATTTGCCAGTTCTTGGTCAGTTGATTAAAAATAAATAAATCTAGGCACAATTTAACTTTGTGCTTCACCATGGACTGATAGCAAACTACAGTCACATTCACACCATGCATTTAAAGCACTATGGTACTACTTTAGACAGTCATTGCTTCCAGCAAAGAATCTTCTCCCTGTGTCCCTGGCCCTCCCACCCCTCCTGGCAGTTCTTCCCTCTGGAGCAGATCTGGGGACAATTTGAGTGAAGAGGGGGAGAGGAAGTTACGTTGCACTTTTATGTTGTTCCATGTGTGGAGTGATTTTGGAACATGAAGGAGGAACTTGCAGAATTCCACCGTGGGGTGATGTGTGAGTTCTGCTTTCTGCAATACTGTATGCATGCCCTCCCTTTGCACACTACACTAGACGAGCAAAACGCTGATATGTGTTTTGCAACTTTCTTGGGGGTCATGTTTGTCGGCATGCAAAGCTCTTCAAAAGTTACCAGTTAAGCTTGCAACCTTAAATGCTACGGACAAGGGTCATTTCATATGTGCCACCCATTCTTGCCAAGCTGGAGGCTTACAAAAACGGCAAAGGAATCAGTGGGGCAGGAGACCTGTAATTTCCATGTTTCCTTCACTCCCTTGCATTTTTGAACTATTCCTTCAGAGTTAAAAAATTTAATTAATCTAAGTATAGACTTCAGTAGAATGCGGTTGATTAACTCTAGTAATTTCGGTCCCTTTATAACGTAACAAATCTCTTGAGAGAAATATCATTCTTTAATGATCTCCGTTACTTTTTTTAAAAAAAGTTTCCCATCAAAGTGGTTTGAACAGAATCATCATTTTTTTGCAATAAACAAGTTGTATACACAGTAGAAACCCACCAGGGAACTCCTTTATCAAGTTAGACTGTCTTTTCACCTAGTCCAATACATATGGAGCTGGTTTATAGCAAGTTAGACCCCTGACCCATCTGACTGGCAGTGATGCTCCAGGGTTTCAGGCAGGTGTTTCTCCCAGTCCTACCTGGAGATGCCAGGAAATGAAACAGAGACCTTCTGCATGCAAAGCAGGTGTTCTACCACTGAGCTATGCCCCTTCCTTTACACAAGAAAGGGCTTTGTACAATCCAGATTGTCATTTCTGACTGGCAGTACCTATCCAGGGTTTAAGGCAGGGGTCTTTCCCAAGATAACAAGGATTGATCCTGAGCTTTTCTGCATGATAAAAGTATTTTGTTTTCTTTGGCTGATAAACATCCTATATCCTTTTTTAAAAATATATATGGGGGGTATTTATTGTATGCTCCTTCCGGCAACTCCTGCAGCCAAGCTGGTGCCAAATGCATTGCTCTGCTTTCCTTTGGACCACAAGGCCAAGAGGTGGGTCTGGTCATCTGGGCAGCCCAGGACCTCCATAATACTGCTCAGGCTTGTGGCCTGGGGAAGAAGAAGAGGAGGAGGAATTTGGATTTGATATCCCGCTTTATCACTACCCGAAGGAGTCTCAAAGTGGCTATTCTCCTTTCCCTCCCTCCCCCACAACAAACACTCTGTGAGGTGAGTGGGGCTGAGAGACTTCAAAGAAGTGTGACTACCCCAAGGTCACCCAGCAGCTGCATGTGGAGGAGCGGAGACGCGAACTCGGTTCACCAGATTATGCGTCTACCGCTCTTAGCCACTACACCACACTGGGGAGGTTGCTTTGGTGTTGCTAACAAAGTGGTTTGACTTCACCCCCGGAGATGCACTCCATGATCTCTTGAGATAGAGTAATGACAGTAATGACAACAGCTCCTGTCATACCTGACCACTGGCCATGCTTGCTGGGGCTGATGGGATTTGTGGGGGGCATCCACACCAATCATTTAAAGCACTCTTATACCACTTTAACAGCCATAGCTTCCCCCAAGGAATCCTGGGGATTGTAACTTGTGAAAAGGGGCTGAGAGTTGTTAGGCGATCCTTCCCAGAGTACGAGTTTCTATACCCTTAACAAACCGTGGTTCCCATAATTCTTTGAAGGAAACCATGGGGTGGGGAGGCAAATTGCTCTTAAGGCCGTGAACAATCAAGCAAAAAAAGAACCACAACAAATAACTAAGCTTTTATGAAAGATTATCTAAAAAAAGAAAGAACGGAGAACTTGCGTTTTCATTCAGCAACACACAGAGGCACAGCTGCTTTGCAAATATGCTTATAATGGCCCCATATGACAGTCCATCAGAGCATGAATAATTCAGTGTTTTCCTATTCTAGAATACTCCCCCCCCGCAAAAGAAATATCATATTGCTCTATTTATTTCCTTAAGTTCCACCCCCCCTTTTTCTTTTGCTGGACATGGTAAACCAGGGAAATAAAAGGGCATTCAGAGGCTTCTGATCTGATCAGAGCTTAGCTTTGATTTAACACAGAGGTTGGCTGAGGTGTGTTTTATTTTTTCATCTTTCTCTTCCTTTCTCTTTCTAAGTTAAGTGTCACTTTTATATCCAGGAGAAGCATTGAGTAAACAAATAAAAAATTCATTAGCAATAGGCAGCTTGAGGAAGATGAAAGGTTTTACAATGCGAAAGTCTCGTTCTCAGTGCCGAACAGCTAGGCACCAGGATCATTAGCCCAGCATGGAGCCCAGCAGACGTAACAGGCATTACCACATGTAATCTTGGTGAAATTTACTAATATTCCAAGCTGCAGTACAGTAGCATTGTTATGGCTCAATCGCTGTTGATATTTTATTTTATTTTATTTTATTAACAGCCTCCCAAAAGGCTGTTAAACATTTCCAAATTTAAAAGCTGAATACATGCAGGCCAATTTCAGCTGTATAAATTAGTGTCACAGTGAAATCTATCCTCCAATTTCTTTGACGTTTTCTTTTGGTGAAAAAGAGGCTTCCATATTTTTTTTCCTGCCTTGCTTCTTGGGGCACTTGAGAACTTCTTTGGAATTTTGGTGGGAATAGGGGTTTTGAGAGCTTACTTGCTTGTTACAAGGTAAAGGGTGGGGTGTGTGTGTGTGTGTGTGTGTGTGTGTGTGTGTGTTTTCCTTTCCAGCAACCATTTCTACAGGCCAGGGCAGTACTTGCACTCCTAGCTGCCATACCTCCTGATCACTGTTGTCCATGTGTTTTGAAACCTCAAGGCTGGATTACTTCAATGAGCTCTATGTGGGGCTGCCCTGCGTAGGCTGACTTTTGTTTCCCCACGGATAATAACTGTAGTGCCAAACACACACACACACACACACACACACACACACACACACACACACACGTACACACGTGTTTCCCTATTGATCATAACTTTGCTGCACTGCAGTTATTATCAGTGAGAAGACAACTTGGTGGGGAAGTATCAAGTCTCCTCATGTTCTTGAGTCATGCTATGGGTCACCTCTTCATGGGTGCTATTTCTAAAGTAAAAAACAAATCAAGCATGGGAGAGGATATCCCAGGGCTTTTTTCCCCAGCAGAAACTCACCAGAACTCAGTTCTGGCACCTCACAGGTGCCATGCCAAGAGAATGAAGGACGTGTTCATGATAAGTTTCCACACCTCATTTTCTAGAAAAAAATAGCCCTGGTTATCACACAATTAATGCATGATCTATTCAAGGCTCATGTAATACAAAATGAAGTGGTAGAATCCTTGAGGTGGTATTGTGGGCTGTACCACTTTAGATATTAGGCGAGCGAATCACATATTTGAATAAAAAAATTCCTTCCAGTAGCACCTTAAAGACCAACTAAGTTAGTTCTTGGTATGAGCTTTCGTGTGCATGCACACTTCTTCAGATACCTTTCGTTCATGCACACGAAAGCTCATACCAAGAACTAACTTAGTTGGTCTTTAAGGTGCTACTGGAAGGAATTTTTTTATTTTGACTATGGCAGACCAACACGGCTACATATTTGAATGTTCAGCCATGTAAGAACTTCCGAGAAAGACAGAGTGAGGAGAACTTGAATGTCAGGTCAAAGTGTTCTAGCCTAATTCACTGCTTGCTAGACCCACCTCATCTATTTGCAGGGCCATTTTCATATATAAAAAAGTGTTCAAAAAGAAAATTTTCTCTGGCTGCAGTCAAAAGTGGTACAGTCAGTTCTTCTACATTGGGACTCCACCACCTCATTATTGCACACACAGAAGCAAAATTTCAGGTCTACATAGGCGTCAGTATGTCTGAAGTTATGAGGTACTGTCAATAACATAGAATAAGACACTTGTGTCTGACCATACTTGTTGACCCTCCCTTTGCATGTAGGCCTTATTCAGAAGTTCAGATGAATGCACAAGTTAGGACATTGGGATTGATTTCAGATTTACCTCCCTTGTCATGTGCTAACTGTAACAGCCCCTAAGACAGTTAACATAAGCTACAGTCATAGCATGACTGGATATAAAGCAAACACCTCCACGATTGGGGGTGATCTGCCTCTTAATACCAATTGAGGGGGATCTCAAGTGAGAAGAGTGCTGATGCACCCAGGTCCTGTTTATAGGCTTGCTATTGGAGGATCTGGTTGGCCACTGTGAGAAAAGGAAACTGGGGGTTGAGGTGGTGTTCTTCTAATCCTTGAATGTCAAGCTGTACATGTTAAAATTTTCTTTCCCGCACAATAATTCAAGGGGGATAGATGTCTGTCCCTCTTGCACTTGTCAACCCTCCTGAGCAGACCATTGTTTATGCAACTTGTGGTTCCTTAATGTCGTTGGTAACCCAGGAGATGCCTTGTCTGCTTCAAGACAGGCTTATACCTCAGAATCTCTGGGCTTGACCAACTCACCTATCTCTGTAAGGTGGAAGACTCAAGAGACTTTATTAAATTCTTGTCTAACTGCACACACGTTTCTTTGGCCAACTGTCTCTTTGATAGGCTCCTTGACTTCTCCTTCTGCCCTGTGAACTGCCAGAGCTGGCAGACACAGAATTCAATGGTCGGAAGCAGGTGTAGCTTTTTGAAAGGTCAGGACAGGCCATGACTCTGAACTAAGTAGGGATGGGGGAATTTGTCAGTTTTGGTTTCTCTCACTTTCTCCTGTTTCTTATCGTAAGTTCGGTTTAACCCCTGATTTGCCGAATTCAGTTTCTGGCACACCCCAGCTTTATTTTTATTCATTCTTAAAAATGAATGTTTATAGTCATCATGGCCACTGCAGCAAAACAGTAAAAGCAGTAGAATAAAGCAGGTAGATTAAGACAAGTACTGTGAATATCACTATTGACCTCTGTGTGGCTAAAGTGCAGAAGAACAAACCAGGTCCTCCTTTACGCTATTTGATGATTCCAACTTGGCAGTTCTGACCATTAGATGCAGGGGTCCACCTACACTCCTTCAAAGCAGCTTGAGGGAACAACTGAAGATTGTCATTTGTACCCCACTTAGGTTACTGCTGGCTGTAGGTGCAGAAGGAATAGAAAGCCACTTGAGGATAGGGATGGGCGAATCTCTCAATTTTGGTTTTAGTTAGTTAGGTTTTCCCAATGTTTAGTTCAATTCTCCATATTTCCACATCAGTTTGTGATTTTTGTTGTTGCTGTTGTTTAAAATCCTCGTGAAAATTCATCAGTATTTTAGTCTGAATTTATACTTGTATACTGTACGCATGCTTGTATGCTCAATTTTGCCCAAGAGGCACATTTTTGTAAAGCTATTTCTTCTAATATAATGTCTTAGATGTTGTTTCCACTAATATATGCAGTCTGTGCAGACTTTGCCCTAGTATATAATTTTTTGTACCCTTCACTAGGCTAGGAACTGCATTGCAAAATTCAGAGCAGTGTGAATTTTGAAGGATGCCTGTGTTTGGGCTTCATACTGTTTCAGAAAGTGTAAATTTAGTATTTCATTTCTAAAAAAAACAAAGTTGATCAAATACTTCTCTATCCCTAGCCATCAGCGAAGTGCAAATTTTAGGGTCTGGTTGTATTTTGGTCTGCACATCATTTCAGAAAGTGATATTGAGGTGGGTTCATCTTTAAATGTGAACTAAATTGTATTTCTCTCCCATCCTTAGTGTTGTGAGCCCCATGGCCCAAGTCATGTGAGTGTCAAGCTGCTTTTACTTACCTACTTTTGGCTAAGCTCCTGGACAAGGATAGCCTGACCATTGAATCCATAGACTAGTAAACTTGAGGCTGGATTGCTGGTGTGGAATCAGAAGGCCAGATTGCTGATGGGGGCACCTGGCTGACAACTCATTGTTAAAGCATCAAGACTTGCTGCCCATTTACTACCAAGCTAGGTTCAGGGCATTGTATTAATTTACTCTGAACAGCTTAGGTCCAGGGTACCTCAGGGACCACCTGAACCCATATATTCCAGGATCTTTCCTGCTTGGAGATGCTAATAATCAATAATCAGACAAGTAACCAGATGCTCTACTACTAAGCTACATACAGCTTCTATCTCAAGTCATTCTTCTGCTGTCCTTCTTTTCTTTCTTCTTGCCTCCTCCATGGTCAGTGTTTAGATTGCAAGTAGACTGTGGAGTAGAGATGAGTATCTTATATTATTTCAGGGGCATGTTTGAAGTAGCTGTATGGGTCCCACATACATAACGCATTTAATTTTTATTATTTGTGAAATGGTTGAGAGAACAACTGCTGGAGGTGCAACAGCAGAGATCATTTTGTGTGGAACTTAAGGGTTAATTCTGTTAATGTTAAGTCAACCAGCTAAGTGGAGGTGGATTCAAGTGTTGCTTAGCAATCAGGCAGAGTGACATGATGTTTGGTGAGGTAGCACATGCTCTGAGTGGCTGTGTAGTTCTGAAGGAGTTTTCCCCTATATGTTTGGTGGAATGTCTCCCTGTAATGTACAAGACAAAAACTCTGTTTGTATCCCCTCAATTTAGATGGTGTTTTTGTCCTATCCCCCCCCCCCCCCAGTATGGTGTTACCAGAATTTATTCAGTATGGTGTTAGCAGAATTTCTTTTATCTCTGCACTCTGTTTGGGTTATTTAAGTAACTTTGCTAAAAATGGGATGGTTATAGCACTCCCCCCAAGAAAGAAAGAAAGAAAGAAAGAAAGAAAGAGAAAGAAGGAAAGAAGAGAGAGAAAACAATAGCAACAACTCTGGACACAGATTTATTTACACCATTTCAGACTAAGCTTTTATTTTTAATATTACAAACCATTTTTTTCTTTATTCACAAACCACTGTAGTGATATAAACACTAATTTCTAAAGACAGATATACACACTTGTTGGGTTTTTAAAGATTTGTAACTGTTTTGAAGTCACGATATTCTACATATGGTATTAATCATTTCTTTTAAAATCAAAATTCATATTATCAGTAATAATTTATATAACTGGAAAAAAACATTCCCTATATCAGACATACATTTGAATAAAATGAATGACCGGAGTGTTCTAGGAGTTTTCACAAAAATATTTTCCAACAGCATTCAGCAACCGTATCTGTTTGCAATTATCTCTAAGAATTAGACATCAGATACTTATTGGGGACTGCCCCTAAGTTGCGATACAGCCACTTACTTCAAATCAAAATGACAAACTAACTTATCACCCACACATCAGGAGATCTATGTGTGCAAAATGATTTTTTGTAAGAAAATAAATATTTATATAACAGCTAATTTTACTTTATTTTTGTTTTTTAAAAAAGGTATTTCAGAGTGCATCAGACATGCATTGTTTGAGAAGTCATGTCACTGGGTTCTCCAGGACTGGAGTAACAAATTCCCTGTCCAGGACTGATCTTAGAGGAAATTAGTACTACCAGTTTGTAGTAGATGCTGGTATGCACAGCACTGACTGGCTAGTGCGTGTGACATCACCTACTCACATCCTCTTAAATTGTTGGTTTTTTTCTTCCAGGTCTAAAATGGTTTTTCCTTTGGGGGAAATAAAGTGACAAATGACTGCTTAAACAAGCACCAACTATGCTGCACTTATTATTTAAGCAAAATAAAACAAGGCAGACAGCTCTCCTGAAGAAAGACAACCAGACTCAGCATTCAAATTGCTGATAAGTATGTCTGGTGAATGCATTGTTGTGAAGGTGGGGAAATCTGGGCTCCCTCCACAGGTGAAAAACAAGGTGAAGAAAGTCCCTTTTCAAGTTACATCTGTAAGCACCCTTGGTTTCTGAACACTAATATCTGGTGAATTCCCTGGCATTTCGGATATAAATGCGCACCAGGAATGGCCATTCTCAACCTAAACACTAAAAATTTCCCTCACTATTTTGTGAAATTTTGTGTGTGTGTGTGTGTGTGTGTGTGTGTAAAACATCTCCTAAATTTGTCGCACTGAACTCAACAGAAACTGAGAAAGAGCACTCAGATTATCTCCTGAAAGCTGCATATCTATCACAGAGCAGGCATAGGCAAACTCCAGCCCTCCAGATGTTTTGGGACTACAATTCCCATCATCCCTAGCTAGCAGGACCAGTGGTCAGGGATGATGGGAATTGTAGTCCCACAACATCTGGAGGGCTGGAGTTTTCCTATGCCTGTCACAGAGCATCCTTTCCTAGCTTGCTGCTCTCTAGATCTTGCTGGACTCCAACTCCCATCATCCTTGACTATTAGCCTTGCTGGCTGTGCCTGCTAGGCATTAAGAACATAAGATCATAAGAAGAGCCTCTTAGGTCAGACCAATGGCCCATTTAGTCCAGCATCCTATTCTCCTGGTGGCCAGCCAGAGGCCTGTGGAAAACCAGCAAGCAGGATTTGAGCACAAGACCACTCTCCTCTCCTGTGGTTTTCAGCAACTGGCATGGCCAGCATGGCTGGTAGCCTTCAATAGCCCTCTCCTCTATGAATCTGTCTGGTCCTCTTTTAAAGCCATCTAAGTTGATGGCCAGTACAGTCGTATCTCTACTTGCGTATCCCTCTGGATACGGAATCTTCGGGTTACAGCCACGGCAAACCCGGAGGTGTATACTTCTGGGTTTCACCGTGCATATCCGCAGAAGCGCATCTCTATTTATGTAATTTTTGGGCTGCGAACGGACCCCTGGAATGAATTAAGTTTGTATCCGGAGGGTCCACTGTACTGCCTCCTGTAGGAGCGAGTTCCATTGTTCGACTATGTGTTGTGTGAAGTTGTAGTCCAAAACATCGGGGGCACACCAGGTTGGGGAAATGGCCCTAGAGGCAGGCACAGGAAGAAGATTCTGGTGCTTTGCACGCACAGTTTGGGACAATAAGCTGGGGTAATTGCAGCTGGAGTCAATCCCCAAATGTTTATACTCTAGCAAAGCAAGTCTTAAACTAAAGCTACGGGGAACTTTTGACAAGCGCTGGAATGGAAAAGAATGGATCGCCACAATGGTTTGGATCAACTAGATTGTGTCTCAATCTAGCAAGGTCTTGCGGATATGGGAGCTATGGATCCTGCTCCCAACCCACACACACTTCCCAATTTCCCTCCACAAAGGGCAGGCTTTGTGTAAATGGAGTGCACCCTTCTCTCGGCTGCACAAGATTTGTCTGTGTTCACCAGAATTCACCAATACTTTTGGGTAGGGGTGTGCTTAAGCTGAACTTCCTTTGCTTTTGATACATCCCTTCCTCTACCTCATTCCTAGCCTCAAACTGCTTTGGAGACTCCCTTCAGGTTTTAAAAGCAGCTTCTGATTCAGTGGAGTAGATAGGAGGCAGTGGGACAGAAGAATTATTGGATTTGTGATTTGTGCATGAATTTCTCAGGATTTCAATCTAGGTCTAAAGCATGGGGGTTCAACATGACAGACGTTATGGTCCATTCCCTGGCTAGCGCAATACATTTCTTTTTTAGTAGCCAATATTTTTTCCATTGATAAATGCATATTCCTCCCTCTACACTCTCTGACTCTACCCCTGTGTGTGGCTCTCCCTCCCATTTGGCTTTGACAAAGACGATCTACATACACACACATATATATTTATATATATATGCACATATATATATTTCATCTTCTGATATAAATGCTCCAGAAACCTCGTTTTGAAATCTTGTGAAACTTTATTGATGGTTTATCGTTCAACTGATCATATCGCATGCACATTACGATGACAAAGAGGAAAGCCTGATTTCACAAACACTTTTTAAAAAGCAGAATTGTTTATAGCGAGTTGGCAGGTTCACAGCGGTGAATTGATCATTTTTATTTTTATTTGTTTTTAACTATAAAGTGCTCGCCCCCCCTTTTTTTCTTAGGCCCGCACCATACAGATGAGAATATAATAACTATCTTCAGCAAAGAACAAAAAAAAGAAAACCAAAAAACTGTCGCAAGACAGTCTTTTTCCTGCTTTTTATTTGTTTTAAATACAAAAAACAAGAAGTTTCCCCTGACAAACACCCCCAACTTAGGTTAACTTGTAAACAGGACAACAGATGTACAGACAAACTGCAATTTTTCAGCTGTGCCAGAAACTGCCTCTTTGGCGTGAGTTTCTTCAGTGCTTTGGGGGGGGGGGACCATCAGCGAATCAGACATGGGAAGTATCTGACATCAAACCACCTTCTGTTCATCTGATGATTCTGGTGTTTTTGTTTTTAGTTGGGTCCAGCCAATTTCAAACACAACAGCCTCGGGTTGGGAAGTGGGGCAGGTTTGGAACATGTCGAAGAATTGCAGTTTGCTTACACGACACGGTCATGTTTCAAAAAGTACCAAGCAGATGAAAATACCATGATTATTATTTATTTATTTTTCAATCTCTCTCTCTCTCTCTCTACTCAATGGTTGCAGTACTTGTAAAATGCGTATATAAACTTTTTTATGTTTATTTATTTAATATGAGCAGCATTTTAAATTCTGTAAAAATGATTATACGTGTGTTTTTTGTCTCTTATCTCTTGGTCTAAACCTAAAGCGCCGTAGGTGTGTCATAATAATAATAATTCCACTGCACAGATGTAAATTTTATACACTTCCCCGCCCCCCGCCCCACCCACCCCACCCCCATTAAACCGGTACAAAGAATTTAACTTTTTTATTACTTTCTCTCTTTTTTTGGAAAAAAGAAAAAAAAATAGAAACAGTGCTTTTATCACCTTTTATTATTATCATTATTATCATTATTTTTTTTAATCCTCCCGTAATATAAAAGTCTGCAATGATATCAATAATTTATTATACTGGAAGAAATATAAAAAGAAAGCTTGTTCATGTTCTAACTAGCAGAGATTTTCTCTTTCTTCTCTTTTCTTTTCTTTGTTTTTCTCTCTCTCTCTCTCTTTTTTTTGCCTAAAGAACTAGTTATGCTTGGAGCTGATCTTGACTTGGTGGGTTGCCTAGAAAAGGGGTGCCCTCTGGACAGCATTAAATTAGATTTTATGTACAGATGTCAGTTAAAGCACCCCTCTCCCCGCCCTCCCGCCCCTGCCCCGCCCCAGCCTCAAAATTAACAACATAACCTTTGGCTTTGAATAAATAGTGAATAATTTAAAACAGCTGATATGGGACGATGGGTGCAGTGGCGGCCCCACTTTACGATTTAATCGTGTTGGACCCCCATCGCCACCGTCTCAACTCTCCTCTTTTCCCTCCCCTTTATAAAACAAAAATAAATGTTAGATGCGCAGGAGGGAGGGGGGACCCTGATGTCACTTTAACACTCTTACAAAACAAGTGAGGAATCCTGATAGCTTAATATTCAGCATATATAATTCATTTACATGATATAGCAGTCTTGATTGTGGCCCCCAAACAGATTTTATTTTATTTTATTTTTAAATTAGTTTCTAGCAGCTTTCTAGTTCAACCACCACAATGAAAATAAGAATAATGAATCATAATGAATCATAATATAATTTAATAATAATAACCTTCTACAGCCAGCAATCGAACTATGCAACGTTCGGAAATGAAAAGACCCACGATATTAAAATACACAGAACAAAATATCTGAGGTATAAGATAAAAAAATGTAGATTTTTTTCCCTCTTTTTTGTTTTTATTTTATTTTTAGAGTTGCTAAAATGATGCACTATTGCATGTATTGCAATACCCAGGCCTCGGAAAGCTTCCTTTTTCCCCCCCACATTGGAAGGGTTTTTATGGGTTTTGTCATTTAGTATGGAGCAAAACGGCTGTATCCCCCTCGGTATATACTAGCCTGCAATGAAGAAAGAACGAGACCGACATCATCAGCATGGCTCCTAGTCTTGGCATCAGTCAAGGGTGCAAAAGCATTCTGAAACAAAGCAATTTGATGGGTTGTTTTTTAAACGTCTGCTTTTCTTCACAACGGGATTTGCAATGTTAATTTTCTTTTTCAAATATTTTTTGCAAGCAAGGTTCAGGACACACCCACTCAAAGCTGTTCAAACAGGTGCCAGCTGACCATTTAGTGAGTGAATCATCAGGTTATATGATGGGGACCTGGGAGGGTGTGCTTTTAAATACCAGTTGATGGAAACCACAGGAGGGGATTGTGCTCTTGTGCTCAGGTCCTGCTTGCAGGTATTCCATGATGGCCATCTGGTTGCCCACTATGCGGATGGCATCAATGGCCCCATTGGCCTGACCTAGCAGAGCTCTTCTTAAGCTCTTGGGTTCTTAAGGCCCATGTCTCCATGGGTGGAGCATCTCTTCTTCATGCAAAAGGTCCCTGGTTCAACCCCTGACATCTCTAAGAGAGATCTTGTTCTGAAATCCTGGAGACCTGATGCCAAGGTGCTGTTGACAGTACTGAGCTAGATGGACCAGTAATCTGACTTGGAATAAGGCAACACATGTGAATCAAGAATGGGATCGAATCCAGTGCTTGAACAGGAAGCTGCCTTAGATAATAATGAACTGGATAGAAGAAGAAGAAGAGTTTGGACTTGATATCTCACCTTTCACTCCCCTTAAGGTGTCTCAAAGCGGCTAACATTCTCCTTCCCCTTCCTCCCTCACAACAAACACTCTGTGAGGTGAGTGGGGCTGAGAGACTTCAGAGAAGTGTGACTAGCCCAAGGTCACCCAGCAGCTGCACGTGGAGGAGCAGAGAAGCGAACCCGGTTTCCCAGATTACGAGTCCACTGCTCTTAACCATTACATCACGCTGGCTCTCACTCAGTATAAGGCACCTTGCTGTTGGGGAAGGGCCATAGGTCAGTGGGAGAGGCTTACATGCAGAAGGTCCCAGGTTCAATCCCCAGCATTTCCAGGCAGGGCTGGGAATGTCCCCTTGTCTAAATTCCTGGAGAATCACCACCAGTCAGTGTAGACAATACAGTGGTACCTTGGTTCTCAAATACCTTGGTACTCAAACGCTTGGTTCTCAAATGCTGAACACCTGGAAGTAAGTGTTCCGGTTTCGAAACGTTTTTCAGAAGCTGGACATCTGATATGGCTGTCAGCTATTGTTTCCGGAGCACCTGCACCAATCAGAAGCTGTGCCTTGGTTTTCGAACATTTCGGAAATCAGACTTCTGGAATGGATTAAGTTTGGCGCTTTTGTTTTTGCTATTTATTTTGCATTTTTGTTTTTGAGGCTAATTTGTTTTTGTGACTGTGTGGAAACCAGTTCAGCTATTGATTGAGTGTGTGACTTTGGAAATGGATAAAAGCCCCCCATTCAAACAATGACTATCATCAGTGCAGGTAAGAATTTTTAAATTATTTTTTAATCATCTACAATACTGTCTTATTTATTTCATAGTATAGTACCTTGATTATTGCTTTCATTTTATGGATCAATGGTCTCGTTAGATAGTAAAATTCATGTTAAATTCTGCTTTAGGGGTTGTTTTTAAAAGTCTGGAATGGATCAATCCATTTTGCATTGCTTTCTATGGGAAAGCACACCTTGGTTTTGGAACGCTTTGGTTTTGGAATGGTCTTCCAGAACGGATTAAGTTTGAGAACCAAGGTACCACTGTACAGAGCTAGATAGACCCATTAGCTGACTTGGTGTAAGGCCTCCTAAGTTCCTGCTTCGTTCATAAATTATACCCAAATATATACATGAATATATTTTTTGGTAATTGCCCAAACCTTAAATGACTTTTCATAGGCATCTATAAAACGCATTGTAGGAAATTTTGCTCTTGATTATTGAAACATTTTTTTTTTTTTTTGCATTTACCTCAAAACACAACAGGAGTTTTGCTAAGCAGGACACTCCAATTTCACCTCAACCTGTTACTCATTCCTTAACACCCTCCAATAAAGTATCAGTAGGAAATTTTGCAGAGGAAAGACAGCGCAAATATTCCAAATAAAAAACAACAATTAGGGTTAGGAAACCCCTGAGCACCTGAATTGTTTCCTCTGAGACAGCAATCACTGTTTGGAGATGCTATATGTTGAACCTGGGACCTTCTGCATACAAAGCAGATGTTCTTCCTCTGAGATATAGACCTTTCCCAAATGAAATCCATACAGCCGTGCTCCCAGTGGGGATAGATAGACCCAATGACAGCCTGGTCCATCCAAGCTGTGCATGGGAACAGACCTAAGTTTGTCCCATTCCCGCTTCCAGTGGGCTTCAAAGGGAAAGTCCATAAAAGTATGCCTAGAAATAGGGATGGTGTGTGCACACAAGCACACAGTGCCCTGCGATAGTTTTGCATTCATTGAAATGAAATAGGGTGTCATCTCACCCAGGGCCAGCCCAATACATCTTGCAGCCCAAGGGTGACAGTGCTCCTTCCCTATTCCAAGTACAGAAGCGAACTGGACTGGAAATTAAAACTTACTTCAGCACTGTTGATGGGATAGGGTTCTCCACTGCACCTGAGAAAGCAAGCCAGATTATAGGGTCTAGAAAAAAACCCCAGTGCAGTAGCTGGGCAGAGAAGCGGGGGATAGAAGGATCAGATGGGAGAGTGCTGATTGCCTAATGGTAGAACAAATCCCTCATCCCACTCCATCTCATCCCATTTTGATGACTGGCCTCTAAAGACAACATTCTGCACTGAGTACAAGTTGTTGGCTTCTGCTTAAGCAAATCATCTGAAAGATTTTAAGATCATCATCATAATAATTTTAATAAGATAAGAGAAATTTATTGGGAGAGGGATAAAGAACCTAGGAAACCACCAACACTAAGCTAGTTGTTTAGCTTAGTGCTATCTACACTGAGCAGCAATGGCTCTCCATGGGGTCTGAAAGACAGCAAGTCTTTCCCAGTTGTACCTTGAGATGCCAGATGTTCAACCTGGGACCTTTTATATTTAGAGTATGTGCTCTACTACCGAGCTGCACATGTGACTGTCACTAGTGCATGATGTACAGTGGTACCTTGGGTTACATACGCTTCAGGTTACATATGCTTCAGGTTACAGACTCCGCTAACACAGAAACAGTGCTTCAGGTTAAGAACTTTGCTTCAAAATGAGAACAGAAATCGTGCTACGGCGGCGCAACGGCAGCAGGAGGCCCCATTAGCTAAAGTGGTGCTTCAGGTTAAGAACAGTTTCAGGTTAAGAACGGACCTCTGGAACGAATGAAGTACTTAACCCGAGGTACCACTGTACAATTGGAAGCCCAGGGCTAGTGGGAAGTAGAAACTGTCATATTCCACCTAAAGTAAAAAACGGAAGCTAATTTGGGGGGGTTGTTCTTCATGTGAAACACTAGAGAAATGGAAACCAGAATAAATATTTCTTGCGTAGGTTCTGCATCTTTAATCTCCACAAAATTATAAATAATAACAATAATAATAAAATTAATGTCGCCCATTTGATACCAAGTGATTGGAAAGAACATAAGGAGATCCCTGCAGGATCAGGCCAGTGGTCCATCTAGTCCAGCATCCTGTTCTCACAGTGGCCAACAAGAAGCCTGTGGGAAACCTGCATGCAGCACCCAAGCAAAGAGGATTCTCTCCTCCTGCAGTTTCCAACAGCTGGTATTCAGAAACATTACTGTCTCCAAAAACTGTGGCAAAAAACGAGAACCCCAAACCCCAGTATATTTTAGGGTCTCTTTTGCATAGTAAACACAAGTAGTTCATGCTAGCTACATGAAGGTACATCCATTTAAAAACAAAAAGCTGGGTGAAAATAAATTTAGGTGATATAAATTTAGACTCAACCAGATCGAGAGACCTTGGCGTGATTACAAGATGTCTGGGTTTCCATCCAATTACATTACTTTCACACGCCTGGAGAAAAAATTTTTGGGGAAAGTTGTGAACAATTGCTAGAGAGATGCAAAAGACTGTCATTTTTTATTTTTCACCTTGTATTTTATCCATCATCTGTACATGGATATCACACATTCAGAGAACTTATTTGCATACCCTGGTGCATGTACAATTTGGCAACACACATTTGTATCATCTGCAACTGGTTCCATTGTGCCTCATGTTCCCTGTTCAAAGATACACACTCTCTTTAAGCCAGAAAAGGGGGAATGCCCTTCCAGATGATGTTGTTGTTGTACTACAAATCCCATAACCCTGACCATTGTTCATGCTGGCTTCTGGGGCTGCCAGGAGTTGGAGACCAACAGCATAAGAGTTGTAAAAGAAATTCAATTCAGTTCACATTTCAGTGTAAAACTTCCTAATTTGCACATCCTGAAAGCGTTATGTGAACAACAGTAATGTATGCTTGCGAGGGTGAGGCTGGGATCAAAGGGTGTGTAGCTGTTGTGTCCTTCCCTTTCCACCCTGCCTGCTCTGCAACACGTCCCTAAAATGGGGTTGAGTCCATCTACATTCTGGATTATGAGTAGACTATACTGTAGAGTGGAAGGGATGGGTATGTATTAATATTGGGCACAGATACATCAAAAGTTGGGTGTGAATCAGTCTTGATTAAATCAAATGGACTCACAGTTTTCTGCAGTTAATTTTCATTTCGCTGCTTTTCCATTGGTTGTGACTAACATTTTGCTTGATTGCCCTGATTATCTTAATTTAAGATAAACATGGTCCCACATAACGCCCCGGGAGGGTTATTTTCTCCTAATGCAAAAGGCCAGTATTGCCCAACAAAATGTCCCCATGGGGTCTTTTTATGTGTACATTTCAGTTTCACATAAATCACCCTTCCTGTGGAGGGTGTGTGTGTGTACGCGCCTGGTTAACTTTATGCAACAACTGGAGAGGACTGCTGAATACTCTCCTATCCTCTACTCTTTCCAGTACAGCTATAATTTTAAATATTAACTCTAATAATAAGAGAGAGAAAATAGCAGGGATTCAGGCTGACTGACAGCAGAGGCTGGGAAATCTCAGTTTCAGCTCTTTATACTTATAATCACTGGTGTGACTTGAACCTTCAGGCAATGTAAATTCAAGGCAAAAGATTGGGGGTTGGGGGGGAATAAAGAAAAGAAAAGAAAAAGAATGGAGGCTACTGTGAAGGCGTTCAATTTGTGATGTATTTAATTATCAAAATGACTAATTGTTCCATTAAGGTAAGTGCTCACCTAGGATGGATATATATATATATATATATATATATATATATATATATATATATATATCCCCTTATGTGTGCTACATTGCCTAGAAATTAAGACATTTGTCAAGTTTACCGGGAAGGATTAATGTGGCATTTTAGCTGCCGTTAGCAGAAGAGACAAATTCAATTAAGGAAAAGTGAGAAGATGTCAACCATGCTAAGAACTGGGGAGAGGAGAGGAGGAGGGGAGGTTTGGGGCAGACTGGGAGGCAGGGAAGGGGGAGGGGAGTAGATAAATCAGCACTTACCACGGCACCAACGCCGTAGGTGGTTGCTGGAGCAAGTGTGTGGTGGTAGGGGTCTGCAGCATAAAGTCGTCCGTAACTAAAAAGAAAAGAAAAGAAAGCAGAGCTGAGGATTAATAAAAGAAAACCAAAGCAACCCCAGAGGTTAAAAAAGAAACGGAAAGGAATTGCAAAATGAATGCAATCAAACATTCCACTCTATCCAATTACACTGGAAATGAACTGACTCAGCACATTATGGACGCAATATCCTCTGGGGAAATGGGTTCAGTTTACAAATGAAAAGGAGGAAGGGGGGGGATGGCTATAATTAGCTTTACGAGATTGAATGCAAAGCAAATGTGCAGCCATGGCTGCAGAATAGGTGTGTTTTCAACTTAAGGGACCTGGTCCCCACCTTAGCCCCTCAAGGAAGCCTTAGGTGGTTCCCAAAAGTGTGATGGACATAAGTAGAAAATAAATGGGAAAATAATATATAAAATGTCAAAGAATAAAAGGTTCTCTCAAAGGTTTTTTTAAATAAAATGTGCCAAGAAGCTGTTAAGAAGCAGTGTGCTTCTTCGGCCGACAATCCAAATGGCTACAGTGGCAATCCAACTTCTTCTTGTTGTTTTTGTTGTTGTTAATGGATGATAAATGCAACTAGGTGGGCAGAATTTGGTTTCTGAGTGGGAAGCAACTGGGCAAGGAGACCTTTCCTAGCATCCTCCTATATGACACCTGGAATACAGGGCAAAATGGTGGCACACAAGGAACATGCATCAGAGAACAGTGGTTCTTAATATGACAAAGAGTGACAGATCTACATAAATGGCCGTATGGAGAGTTTTCTCCACCTGCCCTTTTTCGAATGCAAAGTTCAACTTGCTCATATTTTGATGTCATTTATACCTGGTGGTTTCCTATATCCACTAACCAAGCAGGGATGTAGAGACACAATGTATAATGCTTTCAGGTACAAGGGCCAATGCATACGTGCTACCATGGGATAAGCAGAGCACAGGGCTACCATCTTTTTTTGGCAACTGCCACCTCATTTGCCCCCTTCTCGTTGCATGTAGTTAGGAATATAGGGACAATGGAAGCTGCATTATACCAAGTCAGACCTTTGGTCCATCTCCCTCAGTAGCACTGTATTCCCTGACTGACAGTACCTGATCTCCAGGGTTTCAGAACGGATACATTTCCGTTCCTACCTGGAGATGCTAAGGATTGAACATGGGACCTTTGGTGTGCAAAGCAGATGCTTTACCACTGAGCTATGGAGATGCTACCTATAGCCAACAGCTGGCAGTGTTTCAATAGAGTCGTCCACCTAAATTTTGCCATTGTTGATTCTGTTTAGCCAGTAAGTTTCATCTGTATAGCAACACCCCATGTTAGGGACATAGGAAGCTGTTTTTCACCAGATCCTATCTCAGTGTTGTCTATGTGGTGTCAAGGGGTGAGGTAGCTATAGTGTGATGAGAATGTATGAAACGTGCCAAATTTTCACTCATTTAAGAAAAAACTAGGAAGAAGAATGTTATGCATGTGAAGCTTCAAGTCATTCCGGTTAACCTTCTTTATTGCACCTGGTTTACTCCCTGGGTATACCTGCTTCTGCCTCTAATTTGCAGCTTTGGAGCCATTTTTATTTTTAAAAACAGGCAAACATGGACTTTTGCCTCCAGTAACCCCATCCAATAAGGGAAATGCATGTTATCATGAAGTTAAATCAGATAGTGGACAAGGGAAAACTATCTTTACTCTCAAAAGGCTTTCTGAGGCTGCTATGTAGCCTATCGGATATGGATACAGGATGATGCCACTAAGCCAAGTCAGTGTGAGGGTAATATTTCATCCCCAAATATGAGGGGACTCGTGTGTGTGTGTGTGTGTGTGTGTGTGTGTGTGTAATTCACCCCTTCCCCATTTTGTGTCTGCCTTACTTCACATACCTGCAGTAATCCTATAGCTAACAATGTGGAGATTACTCCTGTAGGTGCTTTAACAAGAGCTTCTTTTTAAAAGAAAGCACTGCAACGTTTCGGATTCAGCCTGAAGTGCGAAAAGGTTATTCACTGCAAATGGTTTTCCTTTCACAAAGTCCAAAGAGAAATGTTGTTACTGTGGTCTATACAAAATGGAAAGCATTTATCTTGTCATAAATCTTGACTGATGAGTTTCTCACTTTGGCAGAAGTTGCTCTGACAAATTAGGACCAAATAATACTGGTGTTTTTGTGAGGTAGCAATGAATGTGTCTCTTTGTTTAGCAATTTAAAAGGCAGCTGTGGCAGAGGGGGACACAAAACATGATTAGCCTTTTCCCAAACAATGTAGATTGAAACATGTGATGCATTTGAGGGTTTTTGCCACAGGAAGACTAGGTGCATGTGCTGTGCAACATTTAATTCATGATGATTATTATACATTTATTTATACCCTGCCTTTCCTCCTGATGGGACTCAAAGCAGCTTACATATAAAAGCAAGAATCACTAAAACCATAGAAAAAAACCAAACATTCATATAATTAAAACTGTATTTATTTATAAAATCTGTTTAAAGCATACAAATGATTACAGTAAAAAGAGCTGCGAGTTCCCAAAAGTCTGTTGGAAGAAGAAGGTCTTCACTTGCCAACAGAAGGACCACATAGAGGGGGCCTGTCTAGCTTCTCCAGGAAGGGAATTCCAAAGTCTGGGAGCAGGCAATGAGAATTTAGCTGCTGTTCGTTATCAAATTGCCACCCCCCCCCGCACTGAAAGACACTGGGAAATATCCAACTATAAGAGTAGATCCATTGAAATTAGTGGTCCCAAATTAGATGTGTCCATTAACTTTAATGGGTCTACTCTGAGTAGGATTAGAAGTTATGCTTGTTTTAATTCAGATAGTAGAATAATGTGGGGACCTGCAACTAAATGTTGCAATCTGGAGTGTTTGGAGCTCCGCTCTCTTCCCAAATACACCACTCCTTGACCCTTCCTAGATCTTCCCACCCTCACCACCACTCAACTGTCAGACAGCAGTCTGCAGCTACTCAGCATCCTCAATTCTCATTGAGATGCTTGGGGGATATCCTCACTTAGGTTTTTTTTCCCCTCCCCCTTCTCACAGCTTTTCTTTTTCATTTCTGAAAAACTTAACTGGGTTTCCCCCCCCCGAATTGTGCGTATAATTGATTGATTGAAAAGATGAATAGCACACTTTGCAAGAAGAAGAAAATCTTCAGAAAGTGGTTTGTAAAGTGACTGCCCGGAGATGTTGAATAAAGTATAGTTTACAACCATTAATGCATTTCACATTCCCTTGTAATATGCCAGCAATTACCCAACACAAACTATCAGAGACAAACCACAGACCTTCTATAATACATTTCCTGCATGTGGGAGTGTATGTTGTTGTTGTTGCTAGTGTATATGGTATTTAGAGAGGGGAATCACCTGTGGTGGGGGACACACCGTGGTCTCACCTGCGGCTCCTAGAAGCTGTCAGCATGCAACAGCAGCCACACTACACAAACTGCTTTGACTGGTCAGCTAAACCAGATGGGGGTAGCCAACGGGTCTCAAACCTTTGGTTGTTTCATTGGGTTGTTTTTGTTTTTATTGTGTATTGTGTGTTTTTATACTGTGCTTTCATATTGTAACCGCCCTGAGACATGCGGGTATAGGGTGGTATACAAATTTAATAAATAATACAATAATAATAAAAATAATTGGTAAGTTAGGGACTTTCCCTGAATGAAGAGATCAGCTCTGGCAGATTGAGTGGATGAGAGCAATAGTAAGTCCAACAGTCCAGAAGGCAGTTTCTGCACATGCTGTAGAGGGAAGTGAGGGGCAGATGGGGCTCATCAACCTGGGAAGGGAGCCCATCTAGGAGAAGGAAAACTGGCCCTAAACCTCCTCTGCCTTGTGGGGTATATTCAGGAGAAGAAGCTAAGGAGTAAACTCTATACAACTCTATGCAACTCCTACCTAAGATGGCATCTTGTATGCCTCTTTCTCACAACGTTTGCAGCCAGACTGGTACTCTGGACAACATTATTGAGGCCGAGAGGAGTGGGGTCTTGTAGTCTGGGCAGCCCAGGACCTCCATACACACTGCTCAGACTTGCATCCTGGGGAGGTAACTTTGGTGCTACTATTGCAGCAGTTTGACTTTATCTCCGCAGGTGCACTCTATTTTCTCAAGACAGATGGATGCCAAAAATAACCAGCACTATTATCATCATCATCATCACCATCCTCATCATCATACCTCATTGCCATAAGTGGCTTCAAGGGGGCAACAGATATTAAAATATATGAAGAGTGTGAACTTGTTATGAAAAAGGACAGGATAAAAAAATGAAATGAATTAGTTTGAACAGGAATCAAATCAAATGCGTTCCAAATGAAAATAAAACAAGTCCTTTCTTCACTGTTTCTATTAGGATGTAATTGAGGTAATTACAGGTGTAACTACAGCACAAGTAAGAGAAAGGATAAAGGGACTGGGAAGAGGAATAGTAGTTGATATGGACAGACAAAAAATTGATGTCTACCAAATGGTGACACGGTGTTCTCTCTCTCCCTCAAATTTGACACAGCTGGTTCTTTGGAGTGGGAGTAGAAAGCCTAAACATTTCATCTTAATAACCACAAAAGTTGTACATAGGAGAAATGTAACTGGATTTCATATTGAAAGGGGATCTTAAGGGATGTGTGCCTTTTTGAAATTGCCTCAAAAACAAGGATCCTTTCCACAGTTTCTTTGAAACTTGGCAGTTGTCCTGCTTTGAACAGTAGAATGCCTGAAGGTCTCAGGCATGTGGGTGGCAAACACGGTAGTTACAGGTATCCGGAGGCTGGTTGGGTCCCTCGTTGACATTAGTGAAAAATGAAAAGAAATGAGAATGGCGAAAACGAATGGACTAACTTTGAATCACTTGTTAAAATAAACGGAAGACAAATGAATGGAGAGCTAAAGCAAATAAGACTTTTAATGGTGGATATGAATGAAGCAACTAAATTCCACTTCTTCCCTTTCTCAACTAGCAGATTTCTAAGATATACTGTGAGGTGCAAGTTGATTCCTGCCTGGCCCTAAAAAGCCCTACAAAACAGCTTTTCATATGTCTCCACAGTCTTCTGTGAAAGCAAAGTTATACATGGGTGGCATACCTAAATTAAAAACCATGGAAAATAATAATAATAATAATAATAATAATAATAATAATAATAATAATAATAATTCAATTATTTAATGAACACAGAGAAAGCAGTATATATAAACTGAGGCCAGAACTGACATTTTCCTTATTGCACACCTGGAACTCTACTAACTTCAAGGATGCACCATTCATTTTAGGTGGAGGTCCTATACCTCTGTCTCTTAGATGGTTTTGGCCCACTTGAGTGGCAAAGTAAACCACACAGAAACAAGGCATTCTGGGGTTTTCTTTGGGCCAATCAGCATGGGCCAAAATCTACCCTGTAGGCAAGTGCTGCTCTTATAAACCGATATTGCAACCCATCCACCTACCCACACTTGGTAAAATGTTGCCATACCTCGGGGTGGTGAGGGGAGAGGTAGAGGAAGAGAAGGATTTTTTTGTGGCACCATGTGATTGGCTGTCAGGGCATCATTTTTTCACACACCCCTCACTGCTGTTTACATTTGGGATGTGGTGCTATAGATCTGGCTAACTGGTTGGGTGGGAGATTCGTATAGCTCACCCATGCATGAGGGACATCTGACCGAATATCTCCCATTGGTGACAGGATCCCCGCCTGTGATTCAGACCAAATTCTGATAGCAGTTCAATGCCTTCTCCAAAATGAACATGGCAAATCCATCAAATGGGTCATTTCATTGGCCTCTACCAGCAAAGAGCTATTGCTGGGATGAGATGCTTGCAGCTTTTAAAGAGAACGCTCCCCTCTTTGTGTAATACAAGAGGGTCAAACTCTTCATGAAGAAACCTAAGCATCAGCATATGCAGGGAGACATTTCCAAACAACGGCCGTGCAGATATTATCTGAGAATATATATTGAGTCCTCCCCTCTTTCATGTGATGAATAAACTTTATTTTTCTTCCTCAGGGTGACCTCTGCCTTCAGAATATGATGGTTTTATTATGATTAATAAATTTCATTTCCACAGAGGAAAAGGAACAGTGTCAGCTTAAACGGAGAGCATGCTGGCTCCCTTCTTTTTAAATGCTAATTTCAAAATGCACCCTTACATGACACAAAAATTGAAACGCTCACGAGGGTTAGCCCTCTGGATGCAGATACCCCTCTCAAAGGGAGGCCAGGGCAGGAAACGCGCTAGGGGTGTTCAGATGTCACATCCAGTGTGTGTACAACAGGTATACACGTGTACACAAACAGTTGAGATGCACAAAGCGGCAAGTGTACACTCTTGTACGCAAACACTTGTACACATGCGAAGACAGCATATACCTGTTGTTAGCTGCCACCATTTCCAGGTTCAATCCTCAGTGGCATCTCTAAGTAAAGCTAGTAATGTCCCTTGCCTGAATCCCTGGAGAGCAACTGCCAGTCAGTGTCGGCAGTACTGAATTGGATGGACTCAATGGTCTGACTCAGGATCAGGTGGCTTCCTTTGCTCCTATTAACTTCTGCTTCCTAGCTGCAGCATTTGATGCTGAAGCTCACTCAGCATATGGTTTCTGTTCATCCTCAGATGGCTAAGAAATTAGGCATGAAAGCAAGATTTCAGATGGCAAAAGAGGGCAACAGCTGGATTTTTGTCAGGCAAGGGAGTGCTCTGTGCATCTTCTTTCTTTCTTGGATTTGCACTGTTGTATAATGTGTGAGAGCTGCAGGATTCACTCCCCACTTCACGCACACTAGTTGTTGTGCAATTGTTATTTTCCTTTTGTCTTCAGAACTGGACCCAATCTGGTTCCCATCCAGTGCAACAACTTGTGGCCCTGGATGGTGATGTAATTCCTTATAGAAATGGGTAACCAAATCAGTTCAGTGGGGCTCAGGTGTGAATCATGATGTGGACATAAATGCATTTGAGCATCTTCATCTGCACATGTTGTGTGTATGTGGAAAGCTGCCTATACAAATGGATTGATGGAGTGAGGCCCTTGAATACAAAGCATCTCTCCCACTTTGTAGCCTTCTTGGGTACCCAACTTTCCCAAAATAGTAATTAAAAAACCCAATTTCCTCAGTTGGGCTGTTGCAGTGTATCTTTTTCCTATTGTTGCATTCAGAGGAAGGGAACACAGGAAGTGTTCTCTTCTTTTATAATTCAATCTTTTAATTATGACAGCTCTTTTGAACTAAGAACATAAGTAGAAGTGGATAGAAAAAGTTTCCCCCTCCCTCTCATAACACTAGAACCTAGGGAGATGCAATGAAGTTGAATGTTGGAAGATTCAGGACAGGGGAAGGTAAATGATTCTTCGTGCAATACATAGTTAAACTATGGGACTTGCTCCTACAGAAGGCAGTGACGGCCACCAACTTGGATGACTTTAAGAGGATTAGACAAATTCATGGAGGAGAAGGCTATCAGTGACTACTAGCCACAGTGGCTATGCTCTGCCTTGGTAAGGTAAAGGTAAAGGTACCCCTGCCCGAACGGGCCAGTCTTGACAGACTCTGGGGTTTGTGCGCCCATCTCACATCTATTGGCCGGGGGCCAGCGCTGTCCGGGGACACTTCCGGGTCACGTGGCCAGCGTGACAACGCTGCTCTGGCGAGCCAGAGCCACACACGGAACGCCGTTTACCTTCCCGCTGGTAAGCGGTACCTATTTATCTACTTGCCCCCGGGGGTGCTTTCGAACTGCTAGGTGGGCAGGCGCTGGGACCGAGCAGCGGGAGCGCACCCCGCCGCGGGGATTCGAACCGCCGACCTTTCGATCGGCAAGCCCTAGGCGCTGAGGCTTTAGCCCACAGCGCCACCCGCGTCCCTGCTCTGCCTTGGTAGTTGGAGGCAATAATGCTTCTGAATATCAGTTGCTGGAAACTGCAGGAGGGGAGAATGCTGTTTTGCTTGCGTCCTGCATGCAGGTTTCCCACAGGCCTCTGATTGAGATGCTGAGCTAGATGGGTCATTGGCCTGATCCAGCTCGGTCTCCTTAGGCTTCTATGAGACAGAACGTTGGAAATACATGTTTCAAACTGTATTTGTTGTGACATTTCCCTCTCTTGCCTAAGTATGAGTTTGTAACAGTGTAGGGTTGCGTAGAATACAAACTTGTGGCCCAGGAAGCCAAACACAGATCTGTCTGTTAGGTGCGCGATACCTAGATCATCTCCATTTTTGTAATCCCATTAAAGCAGGAAAAAAAGCCCCTGCCAAGTCAAGAACACATAGGGGCATGAGAACAAAGGAAACTGCCTTATATTGAGCCAGATCATTGGTTCATCTAATGCAGTATTGCTGACACTGACTGGCAGAGGCTCTCTTGGGTTTCAGGCAGGGAATCTTCATGATCCCTAGCCAGAGATGCTGGGGTCTGAACCAGATAGATCAGGATGCTAAGCAGGTGCTGTACCACTGAACTATGGCCCTTCCAACTATGACTCTACTGTAGGCATTCATACACACACACACACACACACACACACACACACACTTCAATCTTCTATCTCTGCTGGAGCATTTTGCGCTTTCTGTATAGCTGGGGAAACTGCATAATCCTAGGATTACTTGCACACTCCGTTGCCCATGCGTGCGCTTACAGAGACCCGCACACATGCTTGAGTGTGGCACAAACAGAGATAATTCTCTCTCTCTCTCTCTCTCTCTCTCTCTATATATATATATATTCACTGCTTTGTTATCAATGGAGGTTTGGAGTGCAACCCCTTCCATTTACAAATTGCAGAACCCCGGCCTGCCTTAATCTTGTCAAGTTGTCATGTTTGACTAGCCATGCAGACTGACCTAGAACTGCGAGCGCAAGAAAGGCAAGCTGTCAAAGAGATAATGACAAAGATGCCAGGAGGGTTTGCCAGTGTTTCTCACTGAGCGAGAGGGAAGGATTAATCAAACTTTAGCTATGCAAGGGGAGAGGATAATCCGAGTGTCAACTGGTGGCTGTCCCTGTCGTCGCGCCTCTTACCCTAACAGCTAACCTGCAGTAGTTGGCCTGGGAGGGGGTGGGGGGAGATAAAGAGGAAGTCAAGCCCCATGAAAGGCATACACCACTATGGACTACAGCAATAGAAAGATGCTTTGAAAGTGCTAGACAATATAAAGGATATTTGGATTTATTGGGGGGATTCAAGTGTGCACCATAGCACAACAGAGGAGGGGTTGCCAACATAGGGCTGGTCCACATTTCCTCTTGTCCCATGCCTAGAAAGCTTGGGTCTGAGTGGTTTCCCCCTTGCCTCACTCCTTTCCCACTCTCAGAGCTAAACAGAACAACCATCTATCCACAGAAAACCCAAAAGCCATTTGCTCTGATAGTGTGCTAAAGAATGGTTTCCCCCATTCTTGAAGTGGCTGAGACTGGGGCAAGAGGTAGCAAGGTCAGAGCCATGTGGTTCCACCAGCAGAACCAACATCACAAATCCAGAGCCTTTGCTGGACAGCTTGATCAGTCGTTCAGGCATAGATGACTTCAAGGCTGGATTACTGCAATGCGCTCTATGCGAGGCTTGCTTTGCGTTTGGACTGAAAAATGCGGTTAGTGCAGAACGCTGCAGCACGGCGGCTGGCAGGAGTGAAACATTGTCAGCATATAACAGAAACAAAATAAAAAAAAATCCTTCCAGTAGCACCTTAGTGACCAACTAAGGTCACTATGTCCGATGGTTAGGAGTGATGGGAGGTGTTGCCCACAACCATGTTGTATCTATGCCAGCCTTCCCCAACCTGTTGTCTTCCAGATATTTGGGGCAGGAACTCTCGGCAGCTCCAGAGCAAGAGAGTGAGCAGGTGAGCATGAGAGAGAAGGTATGAGCTTTCCTGTGCATGCACACTTCTGTATCTGAAGAAGTGTGCATGCACACAAACGCTCCTACCAATAACAAACTTAGTTGGTCACTAAGGTCCTACTGGAAGGATTTTTTTTATTTTGTTTCGACTACGGCAGACCAACACAGCTACCCTACCTGTAACTAGATATAACAGAGTTCTGCTCAGAGATGTGCATTGGCTGCCAATTTGTTACTGGGCCAGACTCAAGCTGTTATTAATATGTAAGGCCCTTAACCGCTTGGGGCCATTTTACTTACCCCATATATAACCACTCTGATCTGTGGAACTGGGACTTTTACAGGCACTACAAAATGTTCATGCTGCACTTGGAAGTAACTGATCTAGTGTGGCAGCTGCTACAATCTGGAACTCTCTGCCTATCGACATGAGGCAGGCACTTTCCCTGTATCTTAAAAACCACTTCTGCTGAGGCTAGCATATCCATGCATGTAAAGCTGACATGTATTTTAATCAGTACTTTTAGAGTTCTAGCCATAGTTAGTTCTATTCAGAGCAGACCCATGGAAATTAATGAACATGACTGACCAAGCTTTATTAAAGTCAGTGGATCAGCTCTGTTACATGTTAGCCGAATAGAACCATAACAACAACAACAACAACAACAACAGCAACAACAACAAATAATAATAATAATAATAATAATAATAATAATAATAATAATAATAATAATAATAATTTATTATTTCTACCCCGCCCATCTGGCTGGGTTTCCCCAGCCACTCTGAGCGGCTTCCAACAAAAGATTAAAAATACATTAAAACATCAGTCATTAAAAACTTCCCTAAACAGGGCTGCCTTCAGATGTCTTCTAAAAGTCAGAGAGATGTTTATTTCCTTGACATTTGAAGGGAGGGTGTTCCACAGGGTGGGCGCTACTACCAAGAAGGCCCTCTGCCTGGTCTCTGTAGCTTCACTTCTCGCAGTGAGGGAACCGCCAGAAGGCCCTCGGCACTGGACCTCAGTGTCTGGGTTGAACGATGGTGGAGACGCTCCTACAGGTATACTGCGCTGAGGCCGTTTAGGGCTTTAAAGGTCAGCACCCACACTTTGAATTGTGCTCGGAAATCTACTGGGACCAAATGTAGGTCTTTCAACCCTTGGCTTATAATGTATACTTTTGTCATTTTTTTTTCTTCATTTCCCCTTTTCATAAGCTTATTTTTAACATTTGTTTTCTACTGACAATTTCTAACATTTATTCTTTGTAAACTGCATAGAGGCTTTATTTACAGTAAAATGGTATGCAAATGTTGTTGAATAATTAGGTAAAATAAACTGCATGGCTCTGCCTTTGCTGCTGCCGTACTCTGCAACAAACTTGTCCAGCTAAGCAGCCACGATCTTGGTGTTGGGAGGACTCTGCCCCATCCACACACCCTATTACTGGAGAGCTCATTGCCACTACAAGGTCCTCTTTGGTCTAAAGCGTTACATAACTATGCCAAGTAAATAAAAATCTGAACATCAGTTGAATAGGATTCTTAGGCAGATCTACATTCATGGTTTATAACGTTAAGGAAGGGTTAAGGAATGGTTTTCATAATGTACCATACTTTTCCGTGTATAAGACAAGGTTTTTTTTACTCTAAAATAATGTAAAAAATAGTGGGTCATCTTATGCATGGATAGTGCAGAGCAGGGATGGGCGATTATATAATAATTTATTATTTATACCCCACCCATCTGGTTGCGTTTCCCCAGCCACTCTGGGCAGCTTCGGATTGAACATTAAATATTAAAAACTTCCCTAAACAGGGCTGCTTTCAGATGTCTTTTAAAGATAAGATAGCTTATCTTGGTTGCAGCTGCGAGCAGGAGCTTGTCTGTGGCGATTGGGTGGGTGATTGGTGGCTGCGGCAAGGGCTGCTGTGGATTGACTACCGCTGCTGCAACTGGGTGTGTGATTGCTGGCAGCAAGTGGGCAGACGGTTGGTTGCATCAGCGACGCATGCGATTGTCAGTGTTTGTCAGTCATGTGAGTGATATTAGGCATCCCCCCCAAAAAAGCTCAAGAACTCTGGGCAATCCTCCCCCAAAATAGGGGTAGTCTTATACACGGGGGTGTGTTATACATGGAAAAATATGGTACTTGGACACATGACGTCCTACTTTTAACGTTCATAATGTTGACACCAGAGGGCGCTGCGGGGCAACCAGCAGTAGGGAGACAGTATTTTGATGGAAAAAAAACAAAGGTATGAAGCACTTTAATTTACAGGTATTCCCTGTGCTATTTTAGGAGGATATATCTTAATATCGTTCTAATAACATTAAACAGGTCACTGTAGATCCAGCCTTAATTTTCCTCGAAAAGTTAAAAGTTTTCAGATTCCTCCATCAAAGGCAACCCTCACTCGTTTGGTGAATTGGTCCACCAAATACATCCATCAGACCCCTGGTTATATATTTGAACTAGTACATGTTGGAGTGAGGTGCCATTCATGCACAGTCTTCTTAGGGGTTTTATCTGATGCTCATGCAACTTGACAAACCTGAAGCTCTAGTGAATATAGAGCAAAAAGTGTTATCTGGTTTTACATTTCCAGTCCTTCTCCATCCCCACCCTAATATATTCATCTATTTTCTATGCCTTCCATCATTTATGAACAAGAACATGTTATAGACCTGGACAATAACCCTAACTTGTTGGTCCCACCCATACCCAACTCCTCATAACAGTCCTGACATCTTGGCTGCAGGTAAAGGTAAAGGTAAAGGTACCCCTGCCCGAACGGGCCAGTCTTGACAGACTCTGGGGTTTGTGCGCCCATCTCACTCAAGAGGCCGGGGGCCAGCGCTGTCTGGAGACACTTCCGGGTCACGTGGCCAGTGTGACAAAGCTGCATCTGGCGAGCCAGCGCAGCACACGGAACGCCATTTACCTTCCCGCTGGTAAGCGGTACCTATTTATCTACTTGCACCCGGGGGTGCTTTCGAACTGCTAGGTTGGCAGGCGCTGGGACCGAGCAGCGGGAGCGCACCCCGCCACGGGGATTCGAACCGCCGACCTTTCGATCGGCAAGCCCTAGGCGCTGAGGCTTTTACCCACAGCGCCACCCGCGTCCCGCTGCAGGTAGGGAAGGACAAATTTGTCAGTTTCAGTTCCTCTCAGTTTCTACTCCCCCAACCCCAATCTTACATTCAGTTTTGTGCATTCCAGGGGGGTTACTTAAACTGTTATGAGATGCCCAGTTGCTCCAGCCTGTAGCTTTGCTAAGCAATCAGCAATTCAGGTGTTGTTTTATAAATGAAGTAGTGACTAAGAATGGAAGAATGTGTTCATTTTGGTTCTCTCGGTTTCCCATTTTCCCAATCTTAAATTCAGTTCTCTATATTTCTACAGCAATTTGCTAATTTTCTTACTTTTTTAAAAGTCCTCATGAAAATTCTTCAGCATTTCACTCTGAATTTCTCTTCACATACAAATTTGCATGTGCTGGTTTGACTAGAGCACACATTTCTACAAAACAGTTTCTCTCAATATAGTGCATCTTAATGATCTTTTCACTAATACATTCATTGTTGTACACACATTTGCCTAATAAATGGATTTTTGAAAACACCGGTTGGTTGGAGAACTGCATCACAAAATTCAGATTAAGTGTGAATTTTTGAAGGACAGCTGTGTTTCAGTTTGCTTATTGTTTCAGAATGTGCAAATTTGATAGCGTCAGCTTTAAATGTGCCCTGAATCTAATTCCTCATTTGCTATGGCTTGGAGCAGCAACTTTGCTATTTTTTTTTTTAAGGAGAGTGGGGAAGAAATACCCTCACCACCTTGCAAATTGGGGGGCACCAACACTTTTTGCAGCCTGAAAGCCACTGTTACAAGCATGGGGTGGCAGGGGTTTTGATGATGTATTCAGGTTCCCTCCAAGTCTAAGGTTTTGTAGCTGTAAGATGAGAGCCTGTAGTACAAGGAACTGCTGAAGTGGTCAAACTCTTTGATAAGTTAATTGCATTAGCCAAGCCTGCCAAGCCTCCTTTATATATGGCAAAAGAACTCGTCAAGCACAGGTGTGTTGCCATAAAAACAACTAGCTAGTGATGCCTCTAGGAGAAGGGTGTAGGCCTCCCCCCCCCTCACCTAGCTGGACACCAGGTTATCCTAGGGGTAGGAGAATGATAGGCTAGGGCCAAGTGGGGCAGTCTCATTTGGAGCTGGGAAGACACTCCAGACTTGCTCTATGTGATGAAACCAAAGCTTTGAGGGGGCTTCCATGGCAGCCTAATGGGGGAACAAGATCATGTTTTCTATGTGCGTAAATAAAACCATGTATCCAAAAACACCACAATCTCCAGTGTAGGGCAGGTCAGGGATAAAAAGTGAGCAGAGCAAACAATGTATCTGTTACCTTAGTATAGCAGGATAGTTTCCACACGCACTCACACAACCCTCTTTATGTCCCACCCAGGCAAGCAAAAGGCATTATCAGAGTTCAAGGACTCACTGTGGCCTTTCTAAAACACTTGATGCAGGTGCAATGTAGGGCAGAGAGAGGTGTGGCTTGGGGAGACAGGTTGTAGTCTATGCAAGGGATGTGCTTTGGCCACCTGATGTGTACCAGGATATAGCTGGGGATCTCTCTGTTTTTGACACATCAGAGCTTGAGGAAGGTTGAACAGAAGGGTAATACACATACACACACACACACACACACACACACACACACACACACAGTGTGTGTGTGTGTGTGTGTGTAGAATTCATATGTATGGAAGAATAAGAAGAGGAAGAACTGACAAAAGAGTATAATCTAGTAGTATGGTAACTTGTGGGACGTGGGTGGTGCTGTGGGTTAAATCACAGAGCCTAGGACTTGCCGATCAGAAGGTTGGCGGTTCGAATCCCCGTGATGGGGTAAGCTCCCATTGCTCGGTCCCAGCTCCTGCCCACCTAGCAGTTCAAAAGCATGTCAAAGTGCAAGTAGATAAATAGGTACCGCTCCGGCGGGAAGGTAAACGGCGTTTCTGTGTGCTGCTCTGGTTCGCCAGAAGCGGCTTAGTCCTGCTGGCCACATGACCCGGAAGCTGTATGCCGGCTCCCTCGGCCAATAAAGCGAGATGAGCGCCACAACCCCAGAGTCAGTCACGACTGGACCTAATGGTCAGGGGTCCCTTTACCTTTATGGTAACTTGTAGTAGTAGTTTTGCAGTTTGATAAGGCACAATATTGTGTGGGTCCCCCCCCCATTTCTTAGTTGACTACAGTGGTACCTCGGATTAAGTACTTAATTCGTTCCGGAGGTCCGTTCTTAACCTGAAGCACCACTTTAGCTAATGGGGCCCCCTGCTGCCGCCGTGCCACCGGAGCATGATTTCTGTTCTCATCCTGAAGCAAAGTTCTTAACCTGAAGCACTATTTCTGGGTTAGCGGAGTCTGTAATCTGAAGCGTATGTAACCTGAAGCGTATGTAACCCGAGGTACCACTGTACTTTGTTGTATTTTTACTACACTATTAGCTAATTATTCTACTGCATTTGCTGTATCTTTATTGGTGTACACTAGGGTAGCAAATGTGGCACTTTCTAGATGTTGCTGAACTAGAACTTCCATCATGCCTCACCATTAGCCTTTAGTCACACAATTGGTGTACTGGATTCACAGAACTGTAGAGTTGGAAAGGACCCAGAGGGTCATCTAGTCAGTTTTGAGATTCGCCACCTTTGGGGAATTTCACTTCCTTCTAAGATGAATAAAATAGTCTAGTTAACCAGGGTGAGAGCTCCATTTTGAATGCATTATAATAATCTCTCAAGATGCCATTTGGCCATGGTGGTTTGCCCAATTTTAGTCTTTTTATTGCTTCTTTTACTTCCTCTTGGGATACTGGTTGATTCAAATAATCCCTGTGCTCCTACAATAATGTTTTAATGCATACTTGAGAGGTAAGCCCCTGTAGAAGATTGTGAAGCATTCTTGGAGGAGTACAGGGAAATATAATATTCTTGGAAGATTTCACCAATCCCCAAAGTATCATTGCATATTCATCCTTGGGCATCATGTATGCAAGTAATCTGATTTTTTTTTGGTGTGTGGTTTTTTTTACTGCATGAGCTAAGAGACAAGAAACTTTGTTACGAAATTAATAATAAACACTTCTACCTCTCATTATTGCCTTATGTATGTGTTCAGTCACAATGAGTTGTAGTTCAGTGTGAACTTTTTTTTACAGCCTGACTTAAATTTTTAGATTTTTAGTTTTGTGACTCCTTCTCTAATATTTTAATCCTAGCAGTAAGAGTATTAATTTCAGATTCATAAATCTGAAATTTCCCTGCTTTGTACACATTGCTTGGCTGGTTAAGTGTATTGGAAAATTCAGAGAAGTGTGATTTTCACAAGAAGACTGCATTTCAGTTTGCACACTGTTTCAGGAGGTGTGAATTAGTTAGGTTCACTTTTAAATGCAAACCAATTCCCTCCCTCAATACCTAGCTATGCATATATGTATGGAAGCTGGAGATGTATAAAAGTCCCCCCCCCCCCAACAGCAACAACCCTCAGTGGCAGTACACACACCATAAGAACACAAAATGTGCCTTGTTCTCACTCTCTAGTATGACAGTTGCTCTTTTTGGCAATGTTTGGCACTGACTTGAGAGGTGTAAATTTATAAATACATACATGCATATTTTGTGGTTAGCACATTTGGTAGTACCCTGAATCCTGAAACTATTTTTACTGTTAACCCAAATGCAATAGATCCATTCGGAATAAAGATGTTATGCAAAACAAAAACAAATAAACAAACCCAGGATGCCTGTTTCATTAAACAGAAAGGAACAAGAAACAACCCATGCAGAGGAGGATTTTTGGGGAGGATGGAAATGGCAAAAGTCTGTTCTAGTTGTCTTGGCACCAGCAACATTAGATCAGCAAAATCCCAAGCTGGGGTGAGAATAGAAGGAAAAAGGAAGGGGGGGGGGAGAGTAGCCAAGTATCTCAGAGTAGGACAGAACCGATCACAAAAGGGTGGCACCATGTTTTGTAAGAAGCATGTTATGTTTCAACCTTTCTCATCACTCTATGGAAGGAGTAGAGAACCTCAGGCCTGGAAGTTAAATGTCTCCCCAGACCACTCCCTTTCCCAGTCACACCCTTTCTCCCTTGGCCACTGCACACCCTTCTTGGGTGCTTTTTTCATGTCTGTGAGCTCTGAAAAGTCTCTTGCTTGCCTGGATGAAGGATAGAGAGAAGGGTGCATGATTGTGTGCAGAAGCCAGCCTACTGCCAATGTAAAACTGGTATCAACTGCTTCACTCATTTTGGCATCTGTCTCCACCTACTACTAGCATGTGGTCCCTGGAAGGTTGCCCCAAAGGGAATGTAGTATTGGATGAGGATGTTCAGAAATGGTACAGGACAAGAATATTATACCTTTAACAGTAACAGCTCTATATGGAATTTCAGCAGGTGCTTCTCTTCCCCACTCCTGCATGATAAGCTGCCAATATTTCTTCTACCACACCTCTATTAGGTTTAAAGGAAGAGAAGGCCCCTCCACCCTCTGCTTAGCCTAGGGCTAAGTGTATTTACCCTTTCCAGTGCTAGTAATAATGCTTAGCTATGTTCTAGAAAATAAGAAAAAAAGAGGAGCTATAACTATATCCTTCCACTCTTCTAGAAAGTTCAAACTCATAAAGTGCTACACATTATGTTCTCTACACTGGAAGATCAAGCAGGGCTGTTCCTAAGTAAGCCTCAGTGAAGAATGTGAAAAGGTACATTCACAAAACAAGGTGGTTGTTTTCTTTCACCTTCCATTGTACATTGACTTCTCAAATTTTCATGCTTTGGGAATAAAGATGTCTACTTGGAAGCATGTGAGAGGAACTGAATTCAACAGCAGTGCTCTTCCCACTTGTGATTCCCAGCAACTGGTCTTCAGAGGCATCCTGCCTCTGATAGTGTAGACAGTACATAGCCGTTGTGGCTAGTAGCCATTGATAGCCATGATTATGCCTCTTTCTTAAAGCTGTCCAAGTTGGTGGCCATCACTACTTCTTGTGGGAGCAAATTTTATCATTTAATGGGTTCATTGTGCTCCTGTCCAGGAAGGTAGTTCTTTTGGTAGTTTACCAAGTCTCATCTTCAGGTAACATCAAATATAATCCAGCTCCAGTCATGTAGTGTCTTCTCAGCCTTCCCAGTTCCATTAACTCCCACACCCTGGAGCCATGCAGTAAAGGGAACACAGGCAGCTGAACAGGCTACAGTGCAGAGCATGTTCATTCTGAAACCGTACACTGGTTTAAATTAATGCTGTGCTTCCAATGTCATGATGGGATGTATCCAAATAAGTTCTATTCAGAGCAGATCCATCAATTCTAATTAATGAAAATCATCCCTGTCCATTAATTTTCAATGGGTCTACACTGAGTAGAACTTACTTGGCTACAATCCTAAGCTTTCACCAAACTGTCTTCAGTAGTAAAGTCATAAAGGACTTCATTTCTGTATATAAGAACATAAGAAAGGTCTGGTGGCTGGATCAGGCCAGGGACCCATCTAGTCCAGCACCCTCTTCTCACAGTGGCCAACCAAATGCATGTGGAAAGCAGGACCTGAGTGCAACAGCAACTCTCCCCATCTGCAGTTTTCAGAAACTTGTATTCAAAGGCATACGTCATTCAATAGCGGAGGTAAAATGTAGCCATCATAGCTCGCTGCCACCAATAGCATTTTCCTTCTAATCCACTTTTAAAGCCATCCAAGTTGGTGGCTATCACTGCCTCTTGTGGGAGAGAATTCCACAGTTTTAACTATGCACTGACCATCCTGAATTCCTTTCATTGATTCTCAGGGATGGGAGGGACTTAAAGGCATCTAGCCCAACCTCTTGCTCAGTTCAGGATATAGCTGCAGGCATTCCTGACAGATGGTCACACAGCCTCTGATTAGCACTTTTATGCTTCAGTGAGGATAGATCTGCTGCTGTTCCTCCTCCAAACTGAGGAAGAATTTAATGGCTATCACACATGTTTGTCCAAAAAGGAACCTGGTTTGATGAAAAGGGTGCTCTACTACTCATGGGAACATAGGAAGCTTCCTTAAATCAAATCAGAGACTGTTACTCCATCTAACTCAGTATTGTCTACATGGACGGAAGTGACTCTCTAGGATTTCAGACAGCGAGTCTCTCCCAGCCCTGGAGATTCCAGAGTTTGAACCTGGGACCTTTTGTATGCAAAACAGTTGCTCTACCACTCAGCTATGGCCCTTTCCTATCAATTGCTTCTTCTCATGAGGACAGAAGTAATATGATCTACTTCTGAACAACTTGCACAGTCCTGTTTAGGAAGCCCCCAAGAAACAGTGCAATCCCCTTCCCTGTAGTAATTCAGCATTGAAATACCACCAACTGAGCGTTAATCGTAATCTAGTAGAAGCACATACAAGAGGGGTGGGGTCACTTGTGACCCTGCAGATGCTGCTGGAATCCTTCACCATTGGCTAGGTTGGTGTTGCTTGGAGTCCAACAACACCTGGAGGACACCAGGTTGACATCCCCCCCACCTGACTTAAAACAGCAGTTCAAACTTGCATAGTGTGGTTTGGACAGAGACCCTCAACAGCATTTTTTAAACTACTGTATAAAAAGAACAAAAATTTGTTCTGTTTGAGAAAGTGGGAGGGCAGATAGTTCCATCAATTATCTATGAGTAAGTTTCACTGAACTATGCATGGATACGCATGTCTAGGATTGCACTGTTAATGTGTACAGTAAATACATACTTAGTTGTGCTAGGCTTGATTAGGGATATTCCACTGTCTGAGCTGGAATGTGCTCCTACATCATGATAATGAACAATGGCCGTTTCATAGTAAATGACTATAGTGGAAGTATTGCAGGACCCCAGTAAACTCTACTATATTATTCCATGGTTTTACTTTGGGGGGGGGTGAAGCAAGCAGGGTTTTGAGCGGCTTCAGAAAGCAAAACTGTGTTTACAATGTTTTTGTTTTTATAGTGCATCTACATGGCATCATGCACAAAGCACTCTGTTCTCCGTTCCTTTGTTCAGGTCCTGCTTTTTTTAACTTCATAATTTTATGAAATTAATGCTCTCTCCTTTTTTTACACAATGGAGCAGACAGATGAAGATAGCCTATTGTGCATCTGTTCAGTAGATTGGGGTGGGGGTGGACAGATATGGCTTGTATTGCTCTAACTATTGCCTATTCCGTGTTTCATCTCTCTGCTCTGCTCCGCTCCAGCAACTGACTCTATCACTTTAACCCTTCCCTTTCCAAGCAGCACAATTCTCCCCCACCCCCACAAAATCCCCCACAAAAAACCCCAAATAGTGGAAGGCAATCATGGTCAGGAGTTTAGCAAGGGGGAGAAGGAGCACTTAGGCTTTTCATTATAGTATAGTTCAAATCCAAATCCCTCCCAGTATTTGGATCTGGGGAAAGGGGAACTGCTCACCTGGCTACAAAATATCACTGGGTTTTCAAAGTGTGGAAGAAGTCTGGTTCTGCCAAACTGTCCATGTCCAGACACACCCTGTGGGTGCCGTTGAAGGGGAGAGGTACACAATACAGATTCTCTGTAGGTGTTCTGGAACCATTAAAGTAGCTAAACCCCAAGATCAATGGAATCCCCAAGCTGCTTTGAAATCTCTCCTTAGTTTTTTAAAAGTAGCTTAAAAATAGCTTGTGCCTTTAAAAGAAACTGCAGCTAGTTTTTATGTGCTGCTGCTCCCAACCAATCTTGGTTAGAGAGAAGCAGTGGAGAGAGTTCAAGTAGGGGTGGATTTAAAAACAAAGGTGAAAAATAGGAAGGTGGGGGGAAAGAAGGAAAGAAAACCTTCACAGAGTATGGGCATCCCCAATTACAATTTGAACTAAATCAAGTAAAAGTTAGTTGTCTCACTGAAAAACAACATACTGGGACTTAGGCCCATTTATGCATGCACACAACTAGTGTTGTTGTGGCCAGTTCAGCTTCATGTGAAATTTTATTCTTCAAGGTTGGTCCCAAAGGTGTGCTTATGATGTGACATGAAAGTGAGGCACCTCTGAAGGGCCTGGGATTTACTTGGGTGTGGTAGAAACACATTGGCAGAAAGACTCACATGGATGGTAGCCTTGATGAATTTTTGGTGAAGCTCCAGGTTCAATGATTACTATACCAGTTGGGTGTGGCAGTCAGTGGGAATCCCACCAGTACAAACATGTGCAACCAGGTTTGACTAACTGAAGTCCAGTTGGCTGCAATGGGGGTGTTGTTTTTTCCAGGATTAGACCCAGAGCCTTTAATTGTATTTCCAACTTGGGATCTTGCTTTTTCTCCACCTTGCACAGCTGTTTTTTTAAAAAAAGAAACTTCAGAATAACTATTACTTTCCTAGATCATGTAATCGTGAAACAAAACATCAAACGTCAGCAGAATAACCTAATGTGTTTCCTACGCCAGAGCCTAGAGGCTTTGCGCTGTGACTGAGGGAAGCTATTCCAAAGATTTATCTTATGGGCTTTACTTGGCTTTCTCTAGTGATTAACTGTGTCATGTGTAAAAGGATATTGAGACTCGGATGGATGCATCAAGAAGTATCAATGATTGTTACCTGCAGAGGTGTTACAAGAAATTTCATCTGTTGCAACGAAGACGAATTGATTTCTGCAAGAGAAGATAAAATTCACAATACTGCTTGCTGACTGGGAAAGCTCCTAGCTGCCGATTGACTTTATGTTTACAGATGGGTTAAGGGGGGGAGGTGCTTAATTTTAATGAATGCAGAGAGGAGGAGTGTTGACATATCCTGTTACTTGAGAGTTTCTAAGGGTCACAAGATTGACATGCTAGGTCCCTTTCAATGGCATAATGGTGACGCTGGAAAATGGACGATACACAAGACTAGGGCATTGGGGATGTCAGTTTTAGCATTGCAAAAGTGCTCATGCTGAATTATACTTCACACTTTCCCTTTTGTAAATGAAGCTACATTTATAATAATGTATAAACTAAATTAAGGCAAACAATGTTGGTTTATAGCACCCTTTTCTTCCTTCTTATTGTTGTTCTTATTGGGGTGGGGTGGGATAATCTAGTAAAACTAACAGCAAAAACCAGCACTGAAAGTAGAAACCTGGGACATTTTGGACCACAATTCATACCACACAGCTCCAATGTCAGTATGAAAATAATGGTTTCAGTATCCCACCCACCAAAAACATTTACGACATAATACATGATTCTAATACACCAGATGTAGTGAATCTTTGGCCCTCCAGATGTTATGAAACTACAGCTATTATCAGTCCTAAAAGCATAATCAATGGCCAGGGATGGGAGTTGTAGTTCATCAACATCTGGAGGGCCAGAAGTTCCCATCATGTGCAATACATCATTTCAGCACTGATATAAATTAGTCACAACAGAATACTAAGTGACCCAAAACCTTCACCTGCCCAGATCTTTTGATCTACTTTCTTAAAGTGTGTTGCAAAGAAGGGGACAGAGCTAAGAACATTTTAACTGCTTTGAATAAGGAAATAATGAAAATAATAATAAAAAGGGAAGACCACATATCCATAATCTGACTCAAACCATCATGCCTCATTTACTCATGCAATCATTCCATTGGAAGGCTAGCAGAAGTAAAGTGTGTAAATCAAGGGCACACTCAACACACCATGCACGACAGCCTAGGAATACTGTGCAAGCACCATTGGAATGAACAGCGGTTGCTCAGCCACAGCGCTAAGGAGACACCACAGTGCCAGTAATCACACATAAGATTGGTCCTAAACCCACTGCAACATAGAAGCCGGTCTCATGCTCCATAAAAGCAATTAAAGAAAAAGGCAGGTGAGATGCTACCTGGGTGGTTGGTAGGTGCCTGTCACAGATACCCTCAATCCAGTTAAGCCAAAGTACTCCAATTCTTTTTCAGCTAATTGTAATGCACACACACCCCAAGCCAGTTACCCCCAATCTTATTAAAATTGGTGGGATTGCTCTGATCATGGACTGCAACTTAGGGCTTTGTGTGCTGTGGGAAAAGGACTGGAATATACCAAATTATTACTATCGAACAGGAAAGAGATGGCAGTTGACCATGCTGTGCCAAGACCAGTCCATGTTTGCATACACTGTATCGGGCTCTGTGTAGTACAGGCATGCATGGGCAAGTTTGGGACCACAATTCATGCTACACAGCGCCAATGCACACTTTAACACGTATTATTGCCTGGCCTGAGTACTGAGTGCAAGTGCAATGACAGCACCATAGGAATAAATGCTATTTAAGCTATGGGTGATTTTGGACAACAGTAAGAGGATGGTATGTTAACTGTTGACAGATACAAGCTGGGTTGAAGCTTGTGCTTATTTATTTATTTATTTATTTATTTATTTAACATTATCAGAGGCAGCATGCGTGATGAAATTTGCAAAGTGGTAGGGTTTATCATGTGTGAATTGAACAGGAGCTATACTTGTAAGCAACCTCTCATGGTCACATGAATCCAAGTACTTCAGCTTAATGAACTGATGGATTGAAAACTGGTACCAGAAAACTGCTTGGCATGACCCTGGGACCTTGCAGTGCATTAAAGAGGACTTGGATGGTTGTGAACTGTCAATATCCCTTCCAGCCAGAGGGCAAAGGCCTACCACTATCCGTAGAATATGAGTCCTTTGCAGTACCTCCCCACCTCAGCCTCACAGAAGTCAAAGACTGCAAAATCAGATGAAGGCCTTTTGATAAGACAGACAGCTCCTCTAGAGAGGTGGAATCAATCACAGTGCAGGTCTTGTTAGCCTACATAAGGCTTCAGTTTTCTTTAGCTCCCTGCTGGGACAACATCTTCCTACTGTTACTTCAGTGAGAGAGAGCAGCCTTCAGATGGGCTCACTTGCACAGCTTCTAACTGGACTTTCCCTGCATTGATCTTCTTTTGCCTGCCATGTCCTGATTTTTCTGACTTTGACTGGACATTACCCATTTGATCTGCCCTTTCCTATTATAACATTACTTCTCTGGATGCTGCCTACTTCTTCCTTGAGCCTCAAGCACCCAAGGAACAGGACACCATATGACTCGTATGTTGGGATATGTTTACCGTACTGCCATAAAATTTCTATCCCACTCCCCATATTGTTGGGTCCATTTAGAGTGTATCTAAGTACTTGTTGATCACAGTCAACACACATTATTTAAGAATTTGATTGATTGGTGTAAAATTTATATAAGGTGGAAATCAAATCCAGGTATCGAAGGATCCCTGGCATTTTGTTCTGGGCTGATAAACATGCAAGAAAGCTTTTGGCGAGCGGCAAATCCCAAACTTGTTATAGCTGGCCATGTGTCAAAGTAGTCATAGAGACACTTTATCACACATGCCCAGGCAGCTGTTTTGTACTTGACAAGGCGTGTGGGAAATATTGCACAGCAAGCAATAATCTGGAAAAGTGATGGAGAACTCCCTCAAACTGTCTTGTCTTATATCAAGTAGTATTGTGCTTTGGATTATCAAATGTGTTATTCTGTATGGTTGAGATGGACAGAATCGTTCTGTTTCCATCCAGAAAATGTTTGTTGTAGGTCTTGTCAGCTTACAAAAGGCTTTAGTTCCATTTAGCTCCCTTCTGGGATAACATCTTCCTACAGATACATAAGAAGGAATGACAGTAAACCAGGCTCACTTGGAGCTATCCAAGGTCCTGTTTTTCCTATTTAAATGACAACTCCTAACTGGACTTTCTCTGTCTTGATCCTCTATTGCCTGCTGTATCGTAGGTTTTACAAAAGACACAGGCAAAGATTTATATAAAGCCCATTTCTAGAGATGTAACTGTGTTAATCCACATCCACAGTTTATCTTTACAGCACTATTATACTACTTTAAAAGTGATGGCTTTTCACTGAATGTTCACTCTTTTAGAATGTACCTTCTAGAAGGGGACCATCTTCTGGAACTGGGATGGGGAACCTTGGAACTCTCTCCAGGCCACAACTTTCACTGGCCCTTCTTCACACCTGAAATATTTTTGTATGGCGGGAACATGTCCTTGAGCCCTGGTAGTCTCTTCCTTGCCTGGATGCAGGATAGAGAGGGGTAGGCAAGTGTATGTAGAAACTAGCCTGCTGTAGAAAGGTAAAAATTTGCCTGTGCTACTCTACCCACTTTGCCTCTGGCCCCACCCCAAACTGACATATGTGTCACTGCCCAGAACCCAATGTGGAAAAGAAGTGCAAGCTCTAGAAGTGCTAGTTCTGCTCTCAAATCTATTCTAGATTCAGGTAGGTGTTGGTCTGACGCAGTCGAAATAAATATTTTTTAAAAATTAAAAAATTGTCCAGTATCACCTTAGAGATCAACTAAGTTTGTTCTTGGTATCTTGGTATCAGATATCTGTGTATCTGAAGAAGTGTGCACGCACACAAAAGCTTATACCAAGAACAAACTTAGTTGGTCTCGAAAGTGCTACTTGACTCTATCTATCTATCTATCTATCTATCTATCTATCTATCTATCTATCTATCTATCTATGTAGAGTACATTATGTTCCAGAAGGAATCCTGGAAGTTCAGGAGATATCTGCGACACAATGGGCCTTGGTTGGCCTACCCATTAGATCAATCTGATCCACATTGGCACAGGAACCTTTTGTGTATGTCCACAGAAGTAGATAGTTTCATGGCAACTACTGAAATCAGGACAGAGTCGCAATGAATTCTGTTGAGATCTCAGTCCATTCCAGCATAGGTAGAGCCACAGATGAACCACTAAATTCCACCTGTGTATGTCCACCTTCTATATAACTTGAAAGGGTGAACAAGTGGTGAGGGCAGCAGCTCATAAGAAGCCTATTTGTAGGTGTGGGTCCTCAAGGAAGAGAGAGGGCTGCATGTACTAAGCTTGTGAGAGGATTCTGATTTGCTTCAGATTTAGGAGCACAGGTATGGGTTTTAGTCAGCAGAATCTACACACCAATACATGTATGGGTCTAACAACACAACTGGCCCACTTATGACCTGATCCACTAAGAACTTCCTTATTCCCTTTTTAAAACAAAACAAAAACATTTTACAGCTTCTTAGAGCAGCCAGTAATTTCACTGTGTCAATGTGGTAAAAATCTCTTCTAAAATGTTCCCAGCACAAACCATACATCATAACCTGTTGTCCCTTCCTGGGGAATGGTAGAGAGAAAGGTCAACTGGAACATTAGCTTATGTTCTTCTATATTGTAATTTTCATTGGGATATCAGACCCCAAATTATCTCCCTAGTAGTCTCTTTACACTTGGGAAACTCAAGTTGAATTTTGTGTGTCAAGTTTAATGGCAGATCCTAACCCTAAGGTTACAGGAACTATGACCATGTCCCTCATTTTGGCCATCAAAACTAGGACACAACTGTTAAAGGGAGGATGAGTTCTAAGTCAAAATTGTCCATATTATAAAGTTGCTTATGATCATGGATTGTCTCATATTCTTCTTTTATTTTATTTTTAAAGTACAATCAGCATGCATGTATATTGTGTTGTTTCTCTGATGGGCTTGCTTCAATAGCCCTCTACTGTATCAGATGTTTATGGCCTGTAGTCCAAATTAGCTAATATTGTACCAGGGAAAAGATGGCTGCTACCACCATGTACCTACAAGGGCAGCCATCTTTTATCTGTACAATGTCCCTGGTAGCATTCCAATGACATGGTAGTTACTACCTGCTCCAAGCAGTTGTAAAATGATTAAGTAGAAAAAAGGCAGTCCTTGAACGAATTCCTAAATATATGTTTTTTGTTTCAGCAGACCTGATGGGATTTCTTAGGATTCATTTAAAAATAAATGAACACCACAAAAAAGGACAAGGGGTGGAGATGGGAAGATACATCCATCCCTAGAGCAAGCCGAAACTGGCTCTGTGCTTTGATTTGTTTGTTTAAAAAAAGGAAAATGAATGCATAAAAATATCATTTAAGTTCACATTGCAACTTTAGAATACCTAAAGGCCTTTAGAAACAACAACCCATAGATCTAAGTACTGGGTTAAAATAATTTGCAAAAAGAAAAAGGTGCTGGTCAAGTACCGAAGGCCCGATAGGCCCCACACAACTCCTGGAACCAGACCTCTTACCAATGACTAAAACCAAGCTAAAACCTGATGACTGATGAGCAGGTTGTAACAAAACAAAAAAATGACCTGGTGTGAAAAAACATACATCTCAGTGAAATCACAGCCTTAACACGTTTTAACTAAGGAAATATACCCAAGTTTGTTTATGTCTTGTTCCCCCCATCATTTTGTGTGTTGACTTAAACCTGAGGACAGAAACTGTTGTGCTTGTAAGTGATCTGAAAGTTGCTCTGGGAGCTTTTTGTGGCTGCAGAGCAAGGTAAAAATTCTTTAAATAACAGGTAAAGGCACCACAGGCCTAGGGACTAAATGGAATCCTCCAATCCTCTCCACCTAGCCCTAGAAACTCTCCCCAGGTCCTCACCAGCAGTGGCAGACCTTGGTGCCCCCACTTCTTGCCTTCCATTCTACATAATAGTTGTGGTGCCCCTGAGGGTCTGTTCCCAGTGAAACTGAACTAGTTGCACTCCCCTAAATCTGCCTCTGTCACCAGCCCTGCTTCACACCCCCATTGAATGTATTTCCCTGGATGGAATGTGTCCTTGAATGCCCTGATCCTCCTCTGGATTGAGAATACAGAGGGGTGTGTGAGCATGTATAAATAAGCCTACTGTACAAATTGCATATGTTGCTCCACCTACTTTGGTCTCTGGTCCTACCCACCACTGGCATTTGGTGCCCAGAAGGCAATATGGCCCTAGGGCCAAAAAACAAAACCCACAACCCAGTAGGCCAATCCTGCATAGCCTGTATCCCAACAAGTCAAAGGCTTAACACCAAGGTCATGTATTATGCCTTTCAAGATACCTGAAAAGACCTCAACAGTCCTACACAGCTGTCAGGGACACAGGTGGTGCTGTGGGTTAAACCACAGAGCCTAGGACTTGCCAATCAGAAGGTCGGCGGTTCAAATCCCTGCAACGGGGTGAGCTCCCATTGCTCGATCCCAGCTCCTGCCAACCTAGCAGTTCGAAAGCCCATCAAAGTGCAAGTAGATAAATAGCGAAAAGGTAAACGGCGTTTCCGTGTGCTCCTCTGGTTCGCCAGAAGCGGCTTAGTCATGCTGGCCATGTGACCCGGAAGCTGTACGCTGGCTCCCTCAGCCAATAAAGCAAGATGAGCACCGCAACGCCAGAGTCGGTCACGACTGGACCTAATGGTCAGGGGTCCCTTTACCTTTACCTTTACACAGGTGTCACAGTCAACAAGTGCATCCTGCTCCTGGTGGGTTGACATACATGGGAAATATGCTGTATTTTGTAAACCACACACCTGGCTGGCTGTTATTAATGCTAATTTATCATACTGATGTGACCTTCTGAATATGGCTGGACTACAAGTCTCATAATCTCTATTTTCAAGCTAGCTGGGGCTGATGGGTTTGAAGGCCTACAACATTCCCTTCTTTGCTTTTGACCTAGAGAATGGTCTGGAGGTATGAACGGTCCAATAAGGCAAATGGGGCATTGCCCCACCAACTTCAACCTGCCTTCAGCCAGCCCCCACCTGCCTTCCAACTTGCAACCAGTCCAAGGGGTGGCACTGCCTGATAACTTCCTCTTCCTCTGTCTCACTGTTTCTCCTTGTAGAATGCATCAGGGAGGAGGAAGATGGGGACAGATCTAGAATTAGTTGTCTCTGCCTGTCATTGGCTCTGGTGCCAACTACTGTTTGGGCTCCCAGACTTCCACCCCACCAGTCCCATCGGCCACCACTGTGCATGTGTATGTAATGTATAGATTCAGTTTCCCCTTCTTTGCATGGATTTTTTTTTTTTTGTACAGGCCTTAAATAAATAATTAAATTGCTTGATACATATATAGATGGAGGGGGAAACTGAATGCTCTCTGCCACTTCAGAAGATACACCTGCTCTTCATGCTAGGTGTTCTCTCCTGTCTTTCAATACTTGTCTTATAGAATATCTTATCTTGTGTATACAGGATGGTTGTGGTGTCTACAGCCATCTGGTAACATGCTGCTGAGCATTCATCACAAAAAGAGTGCTATGTAGGGAGACAATTCCATGTCAAAAGTTCACGTCTACAGGACATGTGGACATGCAAACAATCCTGCTGTTGGCTGTTCACCCAAGACAATGGGTATTCAAAATCCTGGCAACATAACTTTAACAACTGCCTGAATATATATAGGAAATAGCTCTATTACTCTCTCTCTCTCTCTCTGTGTGTGTGTGTGTGTACAAACATAAAGTGCAATAAAATGTAATGCAGAAAATATATATCTACCTTTTCCCAACTTTCCCTTCCATAAAGTATTTAGGCTTGCAGGACCAACTCTCTCATTTATTTTTTTTACCAAATCTGAATGCAAGAAACAGTGTCTGGTTTATGCAAATGCTGATTTGGCATCCCCTTCTTGATAGCCATTCTGGGTCTATAAGAATAATGCATGATGTACATTCCCTGTGAGTAATTCTGTTGAATTAACTTATGTTTTGTCGCCTGAAACATTCCATTTCTTTATTACTGCAAATTCCAGTTGCATTAGTGTCTGGCTTAGTAGGATTATCTGCAATAATTGATGGAGAACTGCTTCAGTGTATTACTTTTTCTTTTTCTTTTTAAAAAGACCTTCCTAGTCTCTCTTTTCCAAATCCTTCATCTCAATATCAAGGCTATTAAATAGTGCCACAGCTATTTGGAACTTGGGTTTTACATATATGGCTGGGGAAAGGAGGCTAATTTTCTGCTATTTACTTTATTTATCTCTACGTTCCCAGTCACTGTAAGATCAAATCTCTATGAGCAGCTTTGCTGCATTTGCCATGTAGAGACAGAACCAGCACCTTTCCAGATATGTCCTAAATGAGTACCCTGTGTGGCATGTTTTACAAAACAGAGACTGAGATTTATGAGATGTAGCTGTGTCTGTTGCAGAGTAAACAAAGAAGTCTTGTGACACCCTTAAAACTAACAAATGTGTGACAGCTCAAGAGTTTGTGGTCTGTAGTTTACTTCACTGGATGCATGTAATGTAATCAGGGCCGTCTTTAGCATATGCACCGCTGGGGTGCAAAGATCCCCAAATTTAGTTAATTTTGCATGCATGGCACCATTGAGAATGACAAGCGCCGTCATTGAGTCTGACAAGCACTGCCGCTGGCGTGGTGCGTCTTTGGTAAATGAGCGCACAAAGTCGAAAGTCCATTAGTGAAACAGCAGGTATGCATTTCGGTAATACCTAGGTATAGATGTATTTTGTTTTTCTAGCTTGATCAAAATTATTTATTATTTTGTAACAGGTAGATAGTTAAGAGCTTCGGTGGCTTCAGCGCCAGGCACCTGGCACCCCGCAGAATTTGGCGCCCGGGTGCCCCACGCCCCTTGCACCCCTGGGTAAAGACGGCCCTGAATGTAATGTAATATGTGCTTGCCCACTGAGGATTGCCCTTTATGACACACCCCTTTCCCTAGCTCATGCCCCTCAACAGCATATGAGGGGCAGTTAAGAAGGGTGGGAAGCCTGGCTGGTAAGCTAGATCCTCCTCTGACTTTCGCTACTTTCTGCACCTAGCTGTCACCTGCTGAAGGGTCTGGGTAGGAATTTTTGCAGGGGAGAATCCCTTGATTGGCTGTATGGTCCCTCTACTTTTTGCTTACTCCTCACTGCTAGAACTAATTTGTAGTTGGTTGTAGTGGGGTTTGCCAGCCATTTATGGCATTCCGTACAGGTGTGTAAGTAAGTGGGATGGAATAATAGAAGATAAACTGATGTATTATTGGGTTGAGGACATCCTTCAGGGATTAGCCTGTTATTGTTGTTGTTGTTATTATGACTGGTGGGGTTTGGGAGAGTACCCTTTTGGACCTGACATGCACATAGCGGGGGCAGAGTTCATTTCCCAGGTTCATACCTAAGGCTCACCTAGCAAGGAGAGTGTTGTTTCATCCCATCCTTAGCAGGGAAGCTGCAGTGTGTGGCTGTATTACATGCCCAAATGACTGGACGGATATTATCGTACCACAGTTGGGAAACATTCACCTGCCCATACTTATTTTAATCCGGGTATTTGATTTAGTGTTGGTGGGCAGTTCCTCCAACTGCTTATATGTATATAAATACTCCATCTACATCTCCAAGGCATCTTTTGGGTGTAGGGACAGTGGCTGTTGCTTGGCTAGATGGAAGTGTGTGCATAGAAACCTATTATTTTGGTGTGGCCCTAATGTGGCCTTCTGTAAGAGTTACACCTATTGCTCCTCCTATCATTCCTCCCCACCAAATGACATGCAATCCCTGAAAATGTGCCCATGGGAAAATGCTGAAAAAAACATGGCATAGCAATGAAATGGGGGGTGGGGAGTTGAAACCCTCACTCCATGTTTGTGAAGAGCCTGCTGGATCAGGCCAGTGGCCCAGCATCCTGTTTTCACAGTGGCTAAATTTCACAGTGCATTATTGCCTCTGACTGTGGAGATAGAGCATAGCCATCATTGCTGGTAACCACTGATAGCCTTATCCTCCACCCACTGTTGTGTGGAAGGATGTGTTCTGTGCTGCTGGTAACAGAGTAAGTGCTTAATTTCTAAAGTGTGGGTGGGGTTCTGGAGCATTCAGCTGTGTGGGAGGTCTCTAAGTTCTGCTTCTTAATTCCAAGAGTGTGGAGGATTTAAGAGGCTGCAGTTGCTCCTGGAGAGAGAAAAGCCCTGAGCATCTGCTCAGGAACGCCCCCTTTGTTATTGCTTAACTTCTTTCTGCTGAAGATTTCTGTGTTGTGGATTTGCTAACTGGACTTGGGCTAGACATGTATTGCTCTGCTTTGGCATACTTCAGCAACAGAAGTAGAGCGCTATCCTCTAAGGATGGTTCTGGTGCTCTCCAGATGTTGTGGGACTACAAGTCCTATCGTCCCTGACCACTGGCCACGCTGGTGTGGCAGCAGGGTGGGGAAGGCTGCAATGGTATATATGCAACGCAGTGCATTGATTTACTTATTTAAGGCTATATTCATTATTTTCACCCCACCCTTCGACTGTAGGAACATGTGTGTATATTACATGTGCTTGAGTTACTGTGAGTCTCATCAATTATATCACCTGGCCTGCTCCTACTTGCACTCATTTTGTGGTTCCTCTTTTGTAGCTCTGGCATATTTGAGTCTGTTTGTTCATTTATCATGTTTATGTCACACTTCTTCCAAAGACCCCAACATGGCATGACATCATCCCTCCATCATGTCACCCCTGTGAGGTAGGTTAGGCTGAGAGATACCAACTGGTTCAGGGAGCTTCATCACCAAGGAGGAATCTGAACCTGGCCTAGTCTCCACTCTAAAATAGTTCCCTCATTTATTTTCATGTTTGCATGGGGTGGGAGATTTATTTTCCTCAGGGGAGCAAATTAACACGTAAAGTCCCTTGTTCACCCACCTGCAATCGGAAGAGGTAGAATCCAGGGGGAAATTACCACTTGATTCTGAAAATTGTAGAAACTAAGTTCTAAGCAGAGATGGGATGTCTTTTCAACATCAGTTTGTGATCTTTTTATTTCTTAAATAAGTCCTCATTAGTGTTTTTTATGTGGATTTCTCCCAATATACACATTCTGGGACACATTTTTAATAGCCAGTTCCACCACCAGTTTGCAGGGGTACCAACTGGTGTGGCACATATGTTGCCTGTAAGAGACAAAGCTCCAACCAGCAGGGCATCTATTGGCATATTTGAAAGTGCTGTGAGGCAAGGGAGGGTATGTTTTAGAGCCCTATTTAAAGGGTGGCCACCTGTCTCTTCTCCGGCAGTGGCACCCTTCCTCCTTGTCCCCCAGTGTGGCATGCTGGTCACTGCTAGAGGGCCAAGTAGGAATTTTTCCCTATCCACATTTTGGAATATGGATTGGTTTTTCACCTACTTTACACTGAATAGTGGGACTAGGGGTGCTATATGGTCTGCCATGTTGTTTAGTAGGCTAATTTGGCTCAGTGGTTCTTTTAGTCTGGTGGCGCCCTTTAGGTACCTCTTAAGGTGGCTCTGAGGTTCACTCTTTGAACTCTGAGACTCACGGGTGGTAAAGGGGCCACCTTTGAGACCAAGCTGAGACCAAGCTGAACTATGGGGTCCTGGTGTGTGTGTGTGTGTGTGTGTGATGCAGCAACACTTCCCTTCTCACCTCTAAGCTGTGGCCTGGGAAAGGGGGTAGGCTGGATAGCTATGCCTCTGTTTTCCACAGGCAAAGGTGTTTGCTTGCCTAAAGTTGTAGTTCATAGCTATCCCCCTCTGCAGATCTTATTGTGCTCACTGAATAAAAGTGGCCCCATTCAACCCCAGCCTGCGTGTCCATCTCTTTATTTGGTCATCAGGACGCAAAGCAATTTCCCTTACTATAATGCATTTTTCTATGTCACTTTCATTAACTGAAAAAGGGGGCACCTCTTATGCTCACCTACTTTGGCAGGTATTCTTTGGCCAAAGAGGAGAATTTCCATATCTGAATCACATTGCACATGGTAATCTGAATTGGGACTGGATATTGTCTTCTAGGCTTTTAGACTGGGATACTTTGGCCATCTTATCAACAGCCGGTGTTAGCTGATGGGAGGGTTTCTGCGAATCTCCTCTCATCACATAGAGTTCTTGGGCCAAAGTCCTAGGGAAGAGTCTGGAGGCCTACAGTGCAGTGGCTTTCCTGAATCAGGGTCATGGCCTGGATGGGAGATGTGATGACGTCCCAGAACATAGCTTTCAGACACATGAGACGGCCACCATGTTAAAGTGAAGCAAGTTTTAGTTTTAGATCTCCTAGATAGGAGATCACCTGACAACCCTCTGAACACTGCCTTGAGCTCCATCATGGAAGAAAGGCATGCTATAAATGTGATAAATAAAGTATAGAATCAGTATTGCAACACTGGGATAAAGAGGACAACATCCTATAGAAATCCATACAGGCCAACGTTAATTCTATTGCTATTATAAATTTGACTGGCAAAATCTTTCATGAGGCATGTGTGGACACTCTCTCTCATGTTCCCTGTGTTAAGAATAGACCAGGAACTTTTAAATAGCTACTTGCACACACTTGCGGGCACGCACCCACCCACCCCCACCAGAATTTTATGAAATTAGCAAGCAGTTAATGTAGAAAGACCCATCTCCCTCCAGGTTAAGGACTTATTCATGAGATAGCACACACTTATATCACTGCCTGCACCCCCCAATCTCGCACATATTGACCTTGTGTTCAAATGCAAGCAAGGAACATTGTCAGTATTTCAGTATTTCAACCTGAGATGCCACAAATCGAATCATAATACACAAATAGGGACAAGGTGGGTGGTGAGTGGGGAGATAGCCAGTCAATGTGAAGTTCTGCCTTTGGGGCTCATTTCAAGCAAGCCATTCTCTGAGCCGATGTGATGGATCTGTTGGAATCTGGTTAACAGCATTACATACATTCTAGCAACACATCAAGTGATCATGCAATGACAAAATGACGATATGCCCCACTGCCATGCTGAGATAGGTTCTGCACCATGAAGAACAACATTAGAGCTTTTGACCTGATTCCCCAGGACACTTGGTGGCCAGTTCACACACTCACCTCTTGAAAGGAATCAAGTGGAATTAAACCTCCATCTGCCTGCCCCACCCACTATTTATCCTCCCATTGCAGGAAGCTGCCATCACTCACTTATTGTCCAAAGGAGGCTTCTTTGCACATTAAACTGAACACAAGCACAAGCCATCTATACAGATACACAAGTGTTTCTGTGAAAGACTGTATACAGCTCAGCTATTGTACACAAAGACTCTGCATTTGTTGAACGTTGCATGCGAAATATTGTATTGAATATACCACAGAACTATTGTGTACACAGATTGAGTATGTAACGTGTGAAGACCCCTAGAAGCTGGTGTAATTGGAAATTGGAGTGTGCCTTAACACTCTAATGGTGTGTGACAGCAGTCTTCTTGTGAGAATAGGGAAGGCCTGTAGGTTTTCTAGCAGTATTACTTGCTGGTGAAGCTGGAAATACTTGATGACAGGCACAATGACAATTGATTTCATATGTATCATCAAGTAGGTAACAAGTTAGTCAGTCCCTAGTCTCTCCTACAATACAAACATTTATTGGTTTGGTTGCAAATATCAAATGCACAAATATACGACACTGCATCAAAGTGAAATGTGACTGTTGTTTGCATTAAAAAGGATGAGTTTCATTTGCACACTGTTTTGCTCCATACCCGCAATTTGCTCAATCTACTCTTGGGTGGGGGGTCATTTTGTGGCAGGGAAAACAGTGGAACTTGCAAACTTAGTTTCTTCATACTAAGCTTAATATTTTTTTTCATATATGCAGAAAAGCTTCGTGCATGTCAGTGGAGGATCAACTGCAATGCTTACTTCATTTTTTGGAGGGTTGTTACGTATCGGCATGTCTCCTTTTATTAAAAAAAACTATTTACATTTCATTCACAGTTTGTTATCTATTTGACATGTCTTTATTCTTATCCTATGCAATGTTACACAACATTTCTGACCTTGATGAACAAGGGAACTATTGGAAGCAACCATTATTCTGTGGTTTCATAACCGTGGACTCCCTGATATCAATATTATTTAACATAACCAGTAACTATGCAACCAGTCCCAATTCCTCTATCCATTTCATTAAAAAAACATAAGTTTACAACCTTATACCCCAACAGTAAGTTATAATTTACTTGTGGATTTCTTTAAAACAAAAATATTTCTATCTTACGTTGTTGTTTTTCTGGTTTGTGTACATTTGTAAATGTGTGTATTTCCCTAGTTGTTCTAATCGAAAACAATTATGAAATAGTAAGAGCTGACCAAAGGGGAAATAATTCACTCTTGTGACCAGATAAATAATAATTCTAGAAAATGATGCCAACTGAGGGTTAGAATTGGCAATAAAAGATACAAACTCTTTTAAACTAGAATTTTGCTTAAATGCAGAATTAGTAATTGACTTGTGTGTTTTCATTTCTCTCCCCCCCCCATCTTACAATTTAAAAAGGACCGATATCCACAGGGAATGAATAAACTAATTTATTCAGATGCAAAATCCATCTTTCTTTTAGTGGGAAAAAAAAAACATTAGGAAGTTAATAAATCAAATCAACCAGTTTGCAACTAAAATATAGTTTGAGGTATCCATGTTTGCATAAAGTTTCATATCCTCAAAGTCATATTTGCATAGGTTACTTATTAAAAGTAGTTTTATAATGTCCCCCAGAGAGAAAAGCAATTAAAATTTTATAGATTTGCAACTAACCCCCCCCCCAAATCTTTATTCAGCTGGGGACACACACATTTAAAACCAATAAGCTACATAATACTCAAAACGAACTAAATCCACTTAAAATACCTATGATTATGCAAAAGACTGATGTTTTGCGATCCTAATTATACATAAAGAGGGTATTTGAAAATTTAGCATGCTGGAGATACTTTTTCATAAATAATAATTTGGGAGGGGAGTGTAACTATTGCACTGTTTCCTGATTCTGCTTGGTTTGACAAAATTTCATTGTGTTCTTAGCCAGATCCTCATAAATGAGCTAGACTGTTGTGATTTGTACACACTGATCAAAAGTTACTGTTAAGACACTTCTCATCTCTTTGTCAGAGCTCCCCTCAAATGACACTCAGGTGGAAGGATTATCAGAAAGGCAGGGGAGGAAAGGAAGTGGGTCACTAGACCAGGAGATGAGCCGATTTAGGGGGTCCTAAGGCAGTTTATGCTTGTTCAAAGTGGGGGTGGGGAGGCTGAATTTGCTCTGAGAAAATTTAAGTTCAGTTCTGCACATTTTCACATTGGATTGTGAATCATGAACATTTGCCAGCACTTTAGTGAGATTATTTTCTGATATGTACATTTCTGTATGTTATATTAATCTCTGTATATTATATTCACTAGTATAGTTATTTTCATGCACATTTTACACATATCAGTACACATATTTTGACTAGGGAACTGCCTTGAAAGATTTGGCTTTCATGCTGTTTCAAAGGAAATGTGGATTAGATAGACTTCTCTTTAAGTGCTACCTGACTTGAATTTCTCCCCCATCCCATCCCTGAGCTTCCCCTGATTCCCACCACGCCAATGAAAATTGATTTAGCTAAGTGTCTTCACCTAAATCTAATTCTAAACTTGAGAGTTTCTCCTCAGACAAAACATTAGGGGAATTCCAAGGGAACCTAGGACTCATAGAATTCTAGAGTTGGAAGGGATCTTGGGGGTCATCTTCTCCAGCCCCCTGCAATGCAGGCAAGTCAAAAGAGTTTTGACAAAACTAGCTAAAATTAAGTCTCAAGTGATTCTTTGGAGCAATGATCATTGTTGTGGCAGCCATGTGCACAATCATGTCCTTGAGGTCTTCTCCTGCTGCCCACAAAGTCTATGGATTATTTTCCCTCTTGCTGTCCCTTGGTTATGACTGTGAAATTGATCTTTTACTCCCTTGAAAAATACATAAAGCTGAAGGAGGAAGTTGGAAGAGTGGCACTCTTTCCCATTTCCTCTTTCAGCTCAGATTAATTGTACTGAATTTCACTTTCCCCCACATCCTTTGGGAAAGTGGCAATCTCTCTCCCTCTCTCGGGGTGAGGGCTGGAGAAGAGAAAGAAGTGACTAGAGGGGGTTGCATTCATGGCACTTGCTTAAAGATTCACATGTTCCCAGAGGCCTGAAAAAAGGTTGATGATCTGGATGGTCAGCTTCCAAAGAGAACAATAAATCTACTTTTGCAAAGCAAAAATAGTTGAAGGTTGCTTTAAAATGCTGAATACACTGCTCAGGGAATTCTACTGTTGCTTGCACAGCATATGGAGGCATTGGGGGCCTTGCACTCAAATGTCCTCAAAAAATGAGAATAATTTATGGATGAAGCTGAATGGGAAAGCTTAAACATAAGAAGACCCTGCTAAATCAGGCCAATGACCCATCTAGTCCAACATCATGTCCTCACAGTGCCCAATCAGATGGCCCATTGGGAAACTCACAAGCAGCACCCGGGCACAACAGCACTCCCCCCCCCTATGTTTTCTAGCAACTTGCATTCAGAAGCATTACTGCCTCTGACCATGGAGGCAGAACATAGCAACTGACAGCCTTATCCTCCCTGAATTTGTTCAATCCTCCTTTAAAGCCATCCAAGTTGGTGGCCATCACTTCCTCTTGTGAAACTAAGCTTGCTTGCCCACTTCCTTCCTTCCTTTCATCTAAATTCTGCTTGATATTTTGCTTCAGGCAAAGCTCAGTGCCTCTGAAGTTTTCCTCCAGACCTAAGCCATTCAAAACACTTTGGAATGTAATATATGGAACTGGAAGTCTGTGGGAATGCTCCTGCATTAGGCTGACTCATGTAAAATGGAGAGCTGAATTGTAAAGTCACTGCATTCCAGTAAATGTAGACACTTGACCAAACAAGGGCTAACAATTCTGCCCCACAATACCATACCCTGAATGCAAATGCCATGGAGGTGTCCCCCAGTCTGTGCATTTTTGCCCACACAATTTGGGTGGAGAACTGTATTACAAACATCAAAGGATAGCTATGTTTTGCTCTGTGTTTTGTTTCAGAAAGGTGTAAATTAGGTGGGCTTGCCTCTAAATGTGAACTGAATGGAAATTCTTACTATTCCTGGTCATATTCTCTGTCTCTTGTGAAACGGATGCTGTCACACCTCTGCAATCCCAAGCACATTTCAAATCAAACTATGCCATTCCAATTGATCAAAAGCCTTTTCCAGGAATCCTTCAGAAATATCTTCTTTTCATGCTTCTCCTGAAGAGTAGTCTCTATGCTAGATGCCTGATTGAAAAGCAAATTGACAATCTGAAAGTAGTGCTTGGAAAAGTCAGGCCCAGGGGCCAAATACAGCCCTGGAGGCCTCTCTATCTTGTCTTTGGGGTCTCCCCAGGCCACGCCCCTCACCAGTCCTGCTTCACACCCTAATTAAGTGTTTTTGCCTGCCTGGCTAGAATGTGTCAGTGAACTCTGACAAAGCCTCTTGCTGCCTGGATGTAGGATAGAAACGAGTACATGAGTATGTGTAGAAACAAGGCTAGTACAGAAAGGTAAAATTTACATTCATTGCTCCACCCACTTTTGCCTCTGGTGTCACCATAGACATGTAGCCCCTGGCAGATTGTCCAAGAGGGAAGGTGACCCTTGGGCTGGGGGAAAAGAAGGTTCCCCACCCCATTCCTAGAGGAAGCACAGATGGCCTTGCTTTACTTGATTTGTTCAGGATACCAGTGGTGCTCTCTTTGCAATAGCAGGTTCCTAAGAGTGGGGCAGGTTATAATGCACATTTGCAGAAGCCACTCTGTGCATGTTCAGGGTGTTCAATTCCTTTATGAATACTGACACCATGCAAGCCCTACAATGCTCCTCCATAGGAAAAAAATGTATTCAAACCCCAGAATCAATATTTTCAGAGAGCCAAGTGACAAATTGAAGGTTAACAGGAATTTTCCTTTTCTATTCTTTTTCCTGTTTGGCTCTAGATAATGTTGAGCTACCATTTATAGCTTTTGCCCTCAAAGATCCAATAGCCTTTTCAGCGCTGCAAGCTCACAGAGAAAATACTTTTAGCCGCCACATGCTAATGACACACCTTTGTGGAAATGAAATGAGGATTGACTGAGTTGCACTCCGTACGATCGGATATTCCAAGTAAGGAACGAAAAGCAAAAAAAACCCCGGAACTCCAGTTGCATACCAGGCACAAATAGCAGAACTGGAGTGATAAGGCTAATCCGTAAGTCAGAGTGGGGGGAAAAAAGGTTAACTTTCTTACCTGTCAGACACAGCATGCCTCAGCCAGCTCATGCAAATTGATTTTATTCACCAAACATGTGTATGTGTTTCTTCATTACCAGAATAAGCAGCACTTTGAGAAAGCAACTGAGCATGCAGAACATTTCAACATTCATTCATTGTTCCATATAGATATTTAGGGAACTGAATCCATGAACAGCACTTTAAAGTCATATGATATATACTCTATATGTATGCATATGTACCATTTGTTTCACCGTTATGTTTTTAATTTAATGCCACTCCCCACCTTAAAAGGAATGGAAATATAAAATTCATTAACAGTTGCTTCCTTGACAAACTCTCCCCAGTTAGGTTTCCAGAGGTGCCATTTTCCCTAACAGCTCACAATGCCTGAACATTTTCTGTAAGTGAAAATGAGAGTTCTAAGACCTTTTGCAAATCATCCAGGTATTTTATTCCTTTCCTCTGCTTCTTTGAATATTTATTTGATTTTTAAAGTTCTGTTTTCTCTTTCAATGGAAAGCTGATGTTGTCAAAATTAAGGTATTTCTATTCTGTCCATCATTCTGTGTGATCAGATTTTATTTGAGTTGGATCTCTTTGCTCCCCCAGTGATGTTGGACACAATCAAACTATGAATAAGCATCCGTATGTAAGTTCCACTGACTGCAATGGGAGAGAGTGAAGGCTGGGCTTCACTTACACATTGAGCTCAGTGGGATGGGCAATGAAATGATGGGACCAATGTGACGGGCAGTGGCGTAGCGTGGGGGGCGCAGGGGGGGCCGGCCGCACCGGGCGCAACATCTGGGGGTTAGGGTTAGGGGGCGCAAATCCACGGGTTAGGGGGCGCAAATCCACAGGTTAGGGGGCACAAATTACTTGCCTTGCCCCGGGTGCTGACAACCCACGCTACGCCACTGGTGACGGGCAATGTTTACTCGGAAGTAAGTTCCACTGAGGTTTGCTCTGCACTTGTGAGATTGTCAGCACTGTCAAACTCAATGGAACTTACTTCTAAATAAACAGAAACAGAATTGTGCTATTACCATCCTATTCTATGCATGTTTGGCCAGTAATTAAGTCCCAGATCAACAGGGACTTGCTTCCAAAATTGGGGGGGGGGTGCAAGAAAGCACTGTTTCATTTCTGCTGCTGATCATTTCCCACCAATAACTATAAGCTCTGTATATCTTTTGTTTCCATTGGCTTTAATTAGGGTTTAACATGGATTTATCTTTCAAGAAGTAAAGGAACATAAAGCTAAATGTCAGGATGATGCCAGACTTTGGAGAGCCGTGTGCAGTCTCTCCATTCCTTGCTAAGTTTATGGTAAATTTGGTTTAGATGTGACTACGCAGTTATCCAATATCTTATAAGGTGGGCAACTAACCTTTCTAGTAATGGCTCTTCATGGATTATAACTATGTAGCCTTATAGACTACAGCTATGCACAGAGCAAGAAAACATGAAACCTAAGCAGAGCACAAGGTGTCTAAGTAGCACAATTTCCAACTGAGGTATGTATTCAGCAGTAAATTACTTTTTACCTGTCACTGTAGGCAGCTGCGGTTGCTGTGGTAGGCTGGGCATACCGGTATGCAGCATAACCACCCTAAAACACAAAGACACTCTAATCAGATTAGAATTACAGACAGTAACAAATTTAGAGGGGCGGGGAGAACCACATACACACAACACCACAAATAATTAGTAACAATTAGTTTGGCTTATGAGTTTCACATGCAGCTACAGAGAGCTTCAAACAGTATAATTGTTAATGGCAGTTTCTAAAACCAGCTTGTACATTAGCTGAACGAGCTGGTGCACATCAGAAGAGACATAATGAAATATGAATTTACATACAAATCCAGAGCATGCCTGCTCAGAAAGGTCTCAACGAGATTTACTCCTATTGTAAGTGTGCATGCGAGTCCAGCCTCAGAGTTTCCCCTGAGTTTCATCCTCATAGATAGACTTGCTATGCCTGTAAAGAAGTTAAGTCTAGCTGAGTTCAGAGGAGCTTACTCCTAGGCAGGTGTGTATTAAAGGTAAAGGTAAAGGTACCCCTGCCCGAACGGGCCAGTCTTGACAGACTCTGGGGTTTGTGCGCCCATCTCACATCTATTGGCCGGGGGCCAGCGCTGTCCGAAGACACTTCCGGGTCACGTGGCCAGCGTGACAACGCTGCTCTGGCGAGCCAGAGCCGCACACGGAACGCCGTTTACCTTCCCGCTGGTAAGCGGTACCTATTTATCTACTTGCCCCCGGGCAACTGCTAGGTTGGCAGGCGCTGGGACCGAGCAGCGGGAGCGCACCCCGCCGCGGGGATTCGAACCGCCGACCTTTCGATCGGCAAGCCCTAGGCGCTGAGGCTTTAACCCACAGCGCCACCCGCGTCCCGTTATGTGTATTATGTGGTCTTAATTGAAGTGTCCAATTCACAGCTCTCTTTTTTTAAAGGGGATTAGATAGATTCATGGAGAGAGAGGAGGAAACCATGACTGTTAAACCATGACTGTGAATGACTGAGGTCCTCCTCCGAGGGTCTTCTGCTGGTTCCCTCACTGTGAGAAGCAAAGTTACAGGGAACCAGGCAGAGGGCCTTCTCAGCAGTGGTGCCCTCCCTGTGGAATGCCCTCCCTTCAGATGTCAAGGAGATAAAGAATACACAACTGGTTATTATTTAAATATGCTGTAAAGCGCCCAGAGTGGCTGGGGAAACCCAGCCAGATGGGCAGGGTATAAATAATAGAATTATTATTATTATTAATGTAGTCTTTAAGTACAGTTGCAGTTTATATTTGGTTACCACATGTGGAGAATCAACAGAAGGCAGGGGTGTGGGTGATTGATCATGCCATGCACTGATTGGGAGTGCCCAATGCCTGGCATGAATGAAGTTGACTATTTCCTATAATTGCCAGGTGAACTTAAGGGTTCCGTCCGAGGATAGAGCTCTGAACAATTTCTAGTTCATCTTCATGGTCATTCCCACACCACACCATGCTAGAAAATGGTCCAGAAATCTAGCATTCTTTTTTTTTAAAGTAAATCAATTGGTCATTGATAAAGAAAGTCAGAAAGCAAAAGGCTGAGGCAATGTTCTATGGCTGAATAGGCAGATGCTACTGCTGCTTAGCCACTTCATCACTGTTTCTAAGCAGTAAGAAGGAAGGAATGTGAGGTATTTTCTATATCTTCCCTGATGAATAGGTCCACTTCTAAGAGGAAGGGGTTGCAGCAAGAAGTATAGGAACAGGAACTAAGTGAATGACTCCTTGTGACGTTAACATCTGTGTGACTGGTACAAATCACATAGGGCAAGCCTTTCCTAGTAGGGAAATAAAATTACTAGCTTCACATGTTGACATTTGATCTGCCAGATATTTTATTACTTGTATGTGGCCCCTGATTTACTTTGGAAGTGCCAAATGGCATCTGGCTCAACACTTTTAAAAGAGATTGTACAACAGGGTGAACCTTGATCAGATGGTGCAGTGCAGTTTCTTAGACAGGAGTTCCGATTCACTTGTGAACATCTGTGAATACCTCCAATTACATTGCACTGTTGGTTGCAACTTGCTTGTAGCCTTGTTACTATTAGTAGTAGTATACCCCACCCACTCTGGGCAGCTTCCAACATATATAAAAATATAATAAAACATTAAACATATGTAGTTATTGAAAAAGGTTAGCACTGCAGCCTCTATCTGACTTCATGCCTGAACTTCTGTATTTATTATGCATGCATACTTTTAAATGAAATGCATATATTTAGGGGCCTCAACCTGAATAAAATATTGGGTGAGTGGGAGATAAGCCCCACCCCCAAATCCCAGCAACAGACGTATCTAGTGCTGGTGAAGGTTTATTCCCCACTCCACTCCACTTTTTATCTCCAAAACAGTTCTGTGATGTTGACTCAAAAACAAGAGACTGGTCCAGGGATACTCTGCATTCTTAAAACTAAAAAAGGGACTTGAACCCAACTCTCCTCAAGCCCAAGTTTCTAGGCATCTGGTTGAGCACCACTTGCACCCAAAATCAATGAATGCGGGTTCCAAAATTATGTATTTGCCTGCTTGGGCATATTTTTTAGGACCCATCTTATTTCAGTGACAGTAAGTTGCTTTAAATTGCTTTTAAATATTGAGTTTCAATTGTTGTAAACTGCCCTGGGACCTTGGGGTAAAGGGCAGATTAACAACAACAACAGCAATAACAACAACAACAGTTGGGGAGCTTTTTCCCTCCAGGCGTCAGGGACTGGCTGGATGATGAGAAATGGTGGGAGGCCCCAGCTGGGGAACCAAGAGAACCCCAGAAGAAGAGGAAGAATAAGAGTTTGGATTTGATATCCCGCTTTATCACTACCCGAAGGAGTCTCAAAGCGGCTAACATTCTCCTTTCCCTTCCTCCTCCACAACAAACACTCTGTGAGGTGAGTGGGGCTGAGAGACTTCAGAGAAGTGTGACTAGCCCAAGGTCACCCAGCAGCTGCATGTGGAGGAGCGGAGACGCGAACCCGGTTCCCCAGATTACGAGACTACCGCTCTTAACCACTACACCACACTGGCTCTTTTTGTGTGCTGACCTGCATATGAACCAGCCCTGACACCAAGTCATCTGAATTAGGCACTCCTAGTTTAATTTTTTTAAATGATAAGCAACCAGAAGCTGCTTCCTCTCTCATCCTAGTAGAGCTCCTTGAATCTGCCCCATGGAGAAGCAGTTTGCATTCTCTCTCTCTCTCTCTCTCTCTCTCTCTCTCTGCAGTCATAAAGACCGTAATAAATTATGTCAGAGGTTTTTGCCCAATCCCACCTCTCTTGCCGTTAAGAAACCCTTTTACAAGTCTATTTAGAAAGCATCTTGGGAAACGAAGTCCAAATGTGTGTGGAGGGGAGCAGCAATGCCCATCAACTTTGCCCCCCTCCTAGCTCCGTCAAATGTTTTACTGGTAGGGGAGCAAAGAGATCTGGGCCCCTATGAGTTGATGCCTGTGCATATATTAGACATAGAAAAAGGCCACAAGTCCCCAGTACAAGAACAAGTTGCTTCCCTTTGTAACTTCCTATGGCTTAGGGAAGAAGGAAGCTACAAAACAGAGCCTTGAAGTCCGTACAGAGATATGTATAGAACCCTGATACAAGCATGCCTAAAATTAGCAGTACACTAAATTTTTCTCCCATCTTTTGTTAGCCATTCTCTATAAATTAATGAGATTAGGAATTTCATTCAAAAGTGATCAAAGGGGAGAGAAAATCTTGGTGAAAGTCTCTTCGGTGTTTTTTATTTTATTTTAATAATACATTACTTCTGAGTGAAGCAAGGATTGCTTGTGAGTGCCACTTCTTTCAGCTAACCACTCATCTCACCAGTGGTCTGTACTCGGCACTCTCCCCAGGTGCCCATGTCCGCATTAAATCCCATCACGGGGAACTCCTTCCAAGGGTACGATCAGGAGCATGGTCAGCTGGGGAGGCTGCAGAATGCTGGGGAAATGTTATTGAGGGAGGGACCACATATGCCACTCTCAGCCACTCACAATGGTGAGATACATTCAAAACTCCACATCCCCAGAAAGTCTTAATAAATTCTCAAGTGCCCTGAAAATGAGGCAGGAAAATGGAAATCTCATTCAAAGCGAGGAAAAGGGGTGGGTGGGGACTTGCAAGAATTTGGAGGACAGATTTTGGCACTACTTAAAATATGAATGCTCTAACTTCACTGGATTATTGAATAGTTTGCAACAAAGGATTCCACTCCCCCAGAATTAACATTTACTTGTATGTGACAAGTAAAACTGTTCCATTATAAGCAAGTGAGGGGTGGGGGTGGGGGGGATCTTGGAAAGGAACTGTGTGCAGTGATGCATTGATGATCAAACTGTGAAAACAGCCATGCTTCCTGTTCAATGGACCACGGAGTTATATCAACCGTTTCCAAATGATCTCACAGCATGCCAATTAACAGTCAGAACCCGGTCTCCATAGATAAGGCAAACAACATTTACATCCCAATTAGAATCTGCCCGTTCCATTTTCCTCTGGGATTCAAGAGTCTTCCCACTCCCCCATAGTTTACAAGATAGCAAAGAGGAGGGGAGATCAATTGGCTTTCACAAGATTTCCCAACTCCTGGCTTTTACTGCTGAAGTGAGCTCAACAATTTAGGGAGGAGAGGATTTCCCCATCCAGTCACTTTATAATCCCTCAGTTTCACTCTGCCCTGCATTTTGCCTGCATTTTAATTTAACTAGGAAATTCATGAAAATGAATTCCAGGGTTGATGCATACTATTTGTATCCCCCAAGCTACTGAATCACACATATACATTGTAAGTAAGTAAGTAAGTATGTAAGTAAGTAAGTAAGTAAGTAAGTAAGTAAGTAAATACACATTTGTATTCTTTTCACACGGTTCTTTGAATATGCACTTGTGTTTTGATAAAACACAAATGCATTATAATCTTGGTACAATGACAAGGGGTTTCAATATCCCCTTCTCCATTTCTGAGAGATTAACAGAGCGAAGTCTGATTCTTCTGTCAATCTCTGTTTTTTTCAGTTTCTCATTTCCGCCCAATCTTAAATCCAGTTTGCCACATTAACGTATCAGTTTGTGTGTGTTTAAGAAAAGTCCTCACAAAAATTAGCCAGCATTTGAGTGCACATATCTCCTAATGGACACTTTTTAGCATGTAATTTTGCCTACAAATTTTAAAGAAATTCCCCTCGAATAATGGACTTTTGCATCTTATATTTACTCATATGCATTTTTGTAGAATTTGTTTCTCTGTTTGGAGAATTTCATTGCAAAATTCAGTGTGACTCTCAAAAATTTGCTGTGTCTTGCCCATATATAGTTTCATATAAAAACGCAAACAGAGCTAGATTTCTCCACCTAGCCCTAACTGCATGAGGGAGAAAGTGGGATTATGCCTGTTGTTGGCCACCTCCCCCAGCACATATTCTGATGTCCCTATTAGTCAAGGTTGACATGTTCAGCATTAACAAGAAAGGGGTGTGTGTGTTTGACCCTGGGATCCCTGGGCAAATCAGGGTTCTTGATAATTTAAAAGAGTCCTAGGTGTATACAGCTGTATGTGAGATCCTTTCAGAGGTGCCAGGTTGCCCCCAAGGTTGAGGGGGCCTGGCGCACATTGCATATGTGTAACATCGCACATGAAGTCATGCACATCTCCTGACACCATTGAGGACGGTGCAGCCTTCTGCTAAACCGCACTGGTCCCCACAGCATCTCCCAATACTGGGCAGGCCAGTGGGACCCTTTCATTTCATTTCACTTTTAATTTGTATACTACCTTTCTATATTACTATACACAAAGTGGTTTACAAGCTGAAGAAACAACAAAATAGACATCAAAAAGCACACACGTTTCTACATCTAATGATTCCAGAAAAGGAATCTTTCTCAGTCCTCTACCTAGACTGCACCTGGGGCCTTCAGCATGTGTTTGCGTGTGTTCCAACACCTCATATCGCAAAGCTGGCTTATCTCTGAGAAATGAGCTTTTGACATCTTTTCCAGCAAGTTGACCATTTCTGACAGATCTCTTGTTTGCTTGTTCTTAGGCTCTGTTTTTCTGAATGTTTTCTCCTTAATACTTTTCACCCTGCATGTGATGTGTAAATCCACATGTGCCCATAACCACATCCTCTCTCTCTCTCTCTCTCTCTCTCTCTCTCTCTCTCTCTCTCACACACACACACACACACACACACAGTATTACTGTCTCTATTTCATGCTGTTCTTGTCCAAGCAATGTCTCTGCTGTCAGGTTTTTCTATTTCTTCCCTTCTCTTCACCACAGAGATTTGGTTTATTCCATTTAAACCAGCTAACCGAGCCAGAGCTGGGTGGTAATCGATCTCAGAGCCAGTCAATATTTCAGGACTCTGTAGGGAACTAATAAATTCTGAATCACATATTTTCTCTCCCCAACACATCTAGATTTTATTCTCCTCAGCAAACAATGGAAAGGGGCAGAGTGAAAACAACCGTAGAGAGAAAATTGAGCTGTGGTCTAGGTGCTCTCCTTGAAGAAATATGAAAATACTCTGTGGAGCCCATCAAAGTTGAATCACGGCTTTCCATTTTTGTTCAGGCCTTCACTGGCAAGGAAAAGGAAGCTTCACATGAGCCATGATGAGGCAGAAAATTCTTATAGAGTTTAAATAGAATCGCTCACATGCTGGACATTCCTTGAGATGCTTCAAATCATCAATCAATCCATTCATCTGTCAAATCAAGGGTACCAAAAAATGATAACCAGTTGTGGTTGGTAGCCATGGGGGCTGCTGGGCTAGAAGGCAGGGATACCCAAAAGTAAGTGGAACCAGAGCTCATGGCAGGCAGAGCCAACTAATTCTTGCTTTGTCCCCATCCTCTTCCCTGTTGAGTTCTACAAGGGCGATGCTGATATTAAGGAGGAGGAAGTTTCTGTTAAGTATAATTGTTTAATTGTACATTGAAAAGTAAAATGACTCTGAATGTGTATTGCTAAAGGGTTTATATTGGAAAATTATATTGAGCTAAACGAGGAGTTCTCAAAGTGCCACCAGGTTGTTAATTAACTGGTGATGTATCTCTGCTCTCACATGCTGCTTTAACCTTAGATCACATGTATAAAGTTGAAAATCGCCATTTTGTGTGAATCTTTGCTCTCTGAAAGCCACCAAAGACAAAGGTGTGCTATTGACCGCTCTCCTGAAGAGAAATCAGGGCCAGGCTGAAATGGAGTCTGTGCAGAGAGAAAGACCTTTGATTTTAGGTCAGTTTGGAGTTGTTCCATATTTGTATGCTTCAACAAGCATTTAACATCAGGCAACTATCTAAATGTATCATTACTTGGTTTTTGTGTTAATTTGAAGAAAGTTCTGTTAGTAAAGTTTTGGAACCAAATATTTTGGTCTTGACAATTTTCTTCCCTAAGAGGAGTCAGTTTTTATTCACCCCATTGCTTCAAACTGCACAATATTAATATCTTTAATAGTTTCAGTATTAATATCTCCAAATGTTTAAAGGCATTGTGTACATTCGTGAGTGTAATAGTGCTCATTTCTCTTCATATAGACTTTTTGTATACAATTTTTCCTAACTGTATGCAATTCCCTTAATATGCATTTCTCTGTGTTATTTTCACTAATATATGAAATTTTATGTTCATTTTCTCCTCATATACTCATATAATCACTTCTTCTTTGCCAAGATAAAGGGGCAGGTTGTGAATAGGAGAGGCTGTTATGGAAAACATCCGCTATTGGTTTTGAGTGTTCAACAGAAGTGTTGGAAAACCTGACATGATTCTCAAGGTGAGTATGGGTGACTTGTCTTACATCACTAGGAAGAATTCCCAAACTTACTTTGATTTTTGCTTAGTGCAAAATACCTGCAGTAACTTCCTTTACTACAATAACTATCAAATGTGCTTCTAAATTACATTTGTTTTTACATTTCTGTGTTGCAAACAGCTATTTCAAATTGCATTTATTTCATATATATATATATATATATATATATATATATATATATATATATATAATCAAAACTCCCTTTTACAAAAATAAGTCTTCATATCCCCTGGAAGCTAAGCTTCTCCTTCTTTTTGTCACTGAACATGCAAATGATTTCAGCTTAAATGTCTCAAAAGTAACATTGGTAATAAATAAAAATTATAGGTTTTCCCTTCCTCCAAGTACCACTTAATGAATTCTTAATGTTCATTCCAATTTAATGTAATCAATCTCTTGCTATACCAATGCTGATGATGCAACAGCAACACAATTAGGTTGCAGAAAGCTATACGTAGTGACAAAATGATGTTTAATTACCTCTGTTTTTAGGATTGATTGCTTAGTGATTGAAGGCTGTCATATATGATTAAGATCTGAAATTACAGTATGGTTTAAAGGCAAAGGTAAAGGACCTCTGACAGTTAAGTCCAGTCATGAACAACTGGGGTTGCGGTGCTCATCTCACTTTTCTGGCCGAGGGAGCCAACGTTTGTCCGCAGACAGTTTTCCTGGGTCATGTGGCCAGAGCCTTCCCGCCGGAGTGGTACCTATTTATCTACCGCACTTGCACTTTGTGCTTTTGAACTGCGAGGTTGTCAGGAGCTGGGATAGAGCAACGGGAGCTCACCCCGTTGTGGGGATTCGAACCGCCAACCTTCTGATCGGCAAGCCCAAGGCTCAGTGGTTTACACCACAGCACCACCCGCATCCCAGTATGGTTTAGGAGTAGCTTAATTCTTTATGGAATTATCAATGTACAAAGAGAGATTTTTTAAGTTTATTAAATGTTTTGGAAGACACAGAAGTTGTCATGAGCATTATCCAGTTCTGTTGCTCTCAAACACCCTAACTTTACACTTAAATCTCTAGTATCAAGGGTATGTATGCACTGCAAAAGCTTATGTGAAAGTTGCACAAGTCAGATCTAATAAACACAATTGTTACTTCGTATGAACTGTGTCAGGCTATACCCAACATTTCCATGTTTCTGTTATGGGAGTCTCTCCTTTTCTCCTGCCCAGGAAAGCTTACTTTGGTCTTTTCATTCAGAAAGTCTTGATTAACTTCAAAGAAACCACAATATTTCCTAGTTTGCAGTCTGAAAACACCAATGGAAAGCAATCTTATGCTGCATCCACACAGCATTTATTTCCATTTCCCTGACTGTTAAATTCAGCATTCTATCTGAGTTTTCACACTACAGTGGTACCTCATGTTGCAGACACTTCAGGTTACAGACTCTGCTAACCGGGAAATAGTACCTCGGGTTAAGGACTTTACTTCAGTATGAGAACAGAAATCACGCAGCAGCAGCGGGAGGCCCCATTAGCTAAAGTGGTACCTCAGGTTAAGAACAGTTTCAGGTGAAGAACGGACCTCCAGAACGAATTAAGTTCTTAACCCGAGGTACCACTGTACATCAAAGCCACTTCTGAAAATCTAGCAGACTGTAACCTGTTTAGTGCTCATTTCCATGTTATCTGATTCCAGAAAGAAAAATAAATCCGGTTTCAGACCCCTTAATCTAGATAATCACATGAGCAAAGTGACAAAATTTGGGGCAGTATTCTTTGGGGCATACAGTTCTTTCCTGCTGCTTTTCATGGGGGAATTATGGGGGAACAAAAGCACACATGTGTGGAAAGGGTGAGTGTCCAAAGATGTCCACTAGTCTGGATGAGATGTTGTATGAAATGCCGACATATTGGTCAAAAGGCCACAGTTCCATAATGTAACAGCTACTGCTGTGTGAAAGGAATATTAGAAAATGGGACAGAAGTGCTAGCATTATAATCAGGAAAACTAATGTCTGAATGCACCCTTATTCTGTTTCTCCCTCTTGAAGGACCCATACATACTGACCCAAAGCTGCCCAGAGTGGCTGGGGCAAGCCAGCCAGATGTGTGGGGTAAAAATAATAAAATTATGATTATTACCCATTGGCTGTTCCAATGTATGATCAAGGAGCGACATGAATTTCCTCATTAAGAAGAGCCTGGCTGCTGAATCAGGCAAAAGGTCCTCCTAGTCCAACATTCTGGTCTTACAGTGACCAATTAGATTACTGTTGTTGTTGTTGTTAATTGAAATTATGATTACTAGTGGCTTTTTCCAGTAAAGTGTATCCAAGCAACTTGACAATGAAATACAGCATATAAAACAAATTAAAACCAGAGAGAATTAAAAGAAGCCACCACCCTAACAATACAAACTATAGAATAATACTCATCCAACAATATATTAATAAAGGCCAAGTCCTAAAAGATGAGGAGTCAACATCAATTAAGGAGTCAACATCAATTAACTGATGGTTGGGGTAAACAAAAAAGTCTTAGCCTAGCACCTTAGAACTGACAGAGAAGCAGCAGCGGCATCTCCCTAGGAAGAGCATTCCATAGACAGTCATCACCAGGCACAAGCCTTGGCAATATGCCGCCCTGTGCAAGACCATTTGATGCCTTCTCCCTAGCCTTCATGGCTCTGGCTTAAGTCAGGCTTTGGGAAGGAGGCACAAGGCTCTGGCAGAGTCTAAGAGCCCTCCCACCTCCTTCCCAAAGCTTGGTAAGCACTTGCCTGGCTTTGAGAAGGATGCAGGAGGACTCTAGGACACTGATGCTCCATGAATTTGTCTAATCTCCTTTTAAAGCCATCCACATTGGTAGCCGTCATGGCTTCTCGCAGAAGCAAATTCCATAGTTTAACTATGCATTATGTGAAGAAGCCCTTCCTTTCATCTCCCAACATTCAGTCTCATTGGATGACCCCATTGGAAGAGGAATGGACAGGGCAAGGATCTATTGCTAGAACTGATGCTGACTAAGAACTAGAAGACATAGAGGCTATGGAGGCCAACGCTTTGGGGCAGTTGGTTGACCTATTGAACTGCCAAAGCTGTATCTGTGGTTGCATGCAGGACTGCAGAACATGTGAAACCAGATTCAAGGTAGGCACAAGACATACACATGATGAAGACAGTACAAGACTTCCACTGGTTGCTGGTATGATGGAAATCAGCAAATGGGAAATGGGATTTTCAGACACTTTGCTTCTGTGCCTTTAAGAGTATTCTGAGATGAAGGAATTTAGCAAGAGAAGCTTATTTTCCTGGTGTGTAGGTAAAGCAATGGGGACGGTGGAACTTCACCTGATTAATTTCCATGTTTTTGAATGGATAGGAGCCTTGTCAGCAGGAAAAGGTGACCATCACAGGTACAGATAGACTCAGAGCACCTCTGTAAAGGTCATCAATGAATGAAACCAACCAAATGATGATAGATGTAATGAATATAGAGAGATTCCAAACAGAATGATCTCTTTTTATTTACTGATGCTCTTTTAATTAATTAATATTCCGGTGATGGCAAAATGGATGAAACAGAGACAAAGCTTATGCAGCAAAACTCACAAAACAAATCAGCAAGTAAAAAATAAAGGTGACACCATCAATGCACAGCATGCACATCAATGAATACTTACATAAATGTCTGCACCATAAAATCCATCCTGGTAAACAACACTGCAAGGATGCACACACAAAGAAGAACATCCATATTAGTGCATTTCCACATGCAAATACTACCAACCCCAGAACTCTCAAGGTTAGTCTCATCATGAGAACAAAAACAAGAAATCAAACCAAAATACACACACACACACACACACACACACACACATATAGATAGATAGATAAATTGATTTATATAAGTATATATAAATATGCTCAAGGTGGAACACTTCACATTAATTAAGGATGCTGGAGGGTCATCACTCCCCATCTATTATAGTGGTACCTCGGGTTACGAACTTAATTCATTCCAGAGGTCTGTTCTTAACCCAAAACCGTTCTTAACCTGAGGCGCACTTTCGCTAGTGAGGCCTCCTGCTGCCGCCGCGCCACTGGCGTACGATTTCTGTTCTCATCCTGGGGCAAAGTTCTCAACCCAAGGTACTACTTCCAGGTTAGCGGAATCTGTAACCCGAAGTGTTTGTAACCTGAAGCGTTTGTAACCTGAGGTACCACTGTATAAGGAAAACTGTGCTCCTTAACATTTACCTGTATTTGGAACAGGGTGAGCCTATCATCTTAAACCCACATTCTGCCATCATATCCAGCTTAGCTCTGAAACTAGTGCAAACTTATTTGTGATGGTCCTATGAACTGTGTATTATTTATATCTCTGAAGTATTTATAATTCACTCATCACCAAAAAGTGCCAGGCAGCAATATACACAGTTCAAAATTTGAAAACAACAATGCATTCACTAAAACAAAATGAGCACCTGTGGTCCATTCTCTTGATTCAAATCGCACAGAGATCTAGAACTGGGTGCCACCAGAGGTGGATTTAGGGGAGTGTGACCAGTTTGCACTGGGTGCAGAGCCTCGGGGACGCCACAACTATTATCTAGAATGGAGTGTGAGAGGCAGGAGGAGGCACTGAATTTTGGCATCACATAGGGCACCACTGAAATTTGAGACAAACACTCTGGAACCCCACAAGTCAGCTAGGATTGGAATAACTGCTACACAGTGGCCCCAACAACCAGTCTTAGGGTAGTGCAGGAAGACATCACAGCCAACAGTATCAAAAGCTGCTGAGAGGTCAAAGAGAATCAAGAGCATTGCAGTCTCCTTGTCCCTCTCCTGACAATGGTCACCAATCAGGGCAGAAATTAGGGTAGAATCAAGGAAACCTATTTTGGAGCTAGTAGTATATAATGTCACTTAGATCAGATGTGGCTAACTTTTAGCCTGCCAGATGTTTGTTTTTGTTGTTACATGCATATTCCATCTGTCTCCTACCATGAAACTTAAGACAGTGTCAGCCTCTCTTGGTATCTGGGAAGGTGTGGGCAAGGGGAAGAGACAATTGTATGACTCCCCACCCAAGAGCTCTCCTTATATGCAAGCAACTTGAGTTGCTAGGACACACACACACACACACACACACAGAGAGAGAGAGAGAGAGAGAGAGGAATGGGGTTGTTCATTTCATGTTAGCTTGTTTCCAGTGATGTTTTGAAATTTTTATTTTTTATTTTTGGGGGTTATGTTGAACATTTTATGGAATGAAGGGTGGTCTAAAAGTGAAATAAAATATTTTGATAGTTCTCTCCCTCAAAACAATTGTTTTATTCATATGTAAATTTATACAGAAGTAATTTGATTATTAATTACCTGAATAAAAACTAAGACAATTGTTTCCTACTTTCTTCATCGGTTATATGAATAACAAAACCAAACTGCATGTAGAGCTTTTGGCTTGCCTTAATCCAATTTCATCCACCCGACTTCCCAAAAGAAACCACACTCCAAAACATCACCAGGCTGAATGCATTGTCAAGATAAGTTTTTCACTAATGCTCTGCTAACACACACACAAAAATCTAAGAATCATCCACAGGAAAACAATTTTGCATATAGAGGGGGGAAATTTCTGCCTTGAGTAGTCAGGAATTCAGGATATAGGATCTTGGGCCTCAAAGAAAAGGGGAGTAGAGATTGCTGATGCTCACTTATTTGTCCCATGTCATTCCTGTTACTGTCACATATTCACTGATGCTTTTAGTTCACAAATAACATGTAACTGATTATACCCCCTCCAGTTTTGCTTTGTGTTTCCTTTGTACTGAAATGAATGGTGCAGAATCACATAATAGCAATGTAATTATTTAAGTTATGTAATTGTGCCTCAGCAGAAAGCAAGACAAATAATGTAGTTTTTGGCAGAAGATGAACTGTAACGGAATGGAAACAGCGATGCATGCAACAAATGCAGGGCAGAATGGAAAATGATGCCATCTTACATCCTTGGCTGAGAGTGGAGTTTCAAGAAGTATGGCCACCAGTGCAAAAGAAAGCAGTGAAGGGCTGACTGGCCTTCTGCAGAGGCCCTGATTCTTTAGCAGAAGTACATGGTGCATCCACCAAGGAAGACCTTATTTGCACAAACATTGTAAATTTCAGAGCATTTTTTTTTTTTTGGTGGGGGTGTCTTTTGTCTTATGGTGTTTTTTGTTTTGTGCATTTGTTGGTTGGGAATCATGTGTTTTTACATGAGTAGAATGTGTGCTTTTATTTAAAATGCATATCTGGGTTCATTCATTTGTTCATTCCCCCCCCCAAAGTATAGTCTGCCCCCCCACAAGGTCTGAGGGGCAGTGGACCGGCCCCCTGCTGAAAAAGTTTGCTGACTCCTGATTTATACTTTTGTTACATAGCCCTGAAAACTGTTAAGGAATCTTATAAATGAGGAATGGGTGGAACTTCAAACCTGGGGGACCAATTGTGGCCCTCAGGCCTCTCTATCCAGTCCTCAGCCTCCAGGTTATAGCCACTTCCCAGTCACACCGCAGTCCAGCCTGGCTGGAATGTGCCCTTGAATTCTAATGATGCCTCTTGCTTTCCTGGAAAGAGCAGATGGAGAAGGCTGGTTGTGAGTGTGTGGGTGTGGAGAATATAGCTAGGCATAGAAAGGTAACACTTATATTCATTGCTCCATGTACTTTTGCATCTACACACACACACACACACACCCCACTGGCATGTGGACCCTGGAACATTGCCAAGAGGGGAATGGCCTTCAGCTCTTGGGCTTAGGAAGGTTTCTCCATCCATGCTTCAAAGCATTTAAATAAATCAAACAAAAGTCTGATGAGATGGACTTTCAGCTTGAAATGGGGTGAGGGTGGGGAGATACATATGGGAGTTTTTAAAAATGCTGAAATATATGTTTTTATGTTGTCTGCTTTCATGCTGCTCCCCTGTGTTTTATTGTTGATCTTCATATATGTTTAATTCACTTTTATTCTTGCTTGTAAGCTGCTTTGAGAACTCTCAAAGCAGATACCAATACTTAGAAAAATTAGTAACACTGGAACACAGGAAAGTGCCTTCTACTTAAGTCAAACTTTTGCTCCCCGTAGCTCAGTAGGGTCAACACTGACTGGCAGCAGCTCTCCAAGGTTTCAGATAGGAAAGCCTCACCTAGGCTTACCTGGAAATAGAAGAAACTGAGCTTCTGCATCCAAGTAATGTACATGGCCTATAAGCTACATCTCTTCCCCTAAATTTTTGCTATAAGGAAAAGCTGTAGGCATTTGCAGCTCTTTCCCAAGTTCAGCATTGTCTAGATAACTATGATTATTGACTTTCACCTCCCTCTCAGCTTTCCTATAATGCCATGGCCACTCATTCCAATAAGAAGGTTGGGGAGGAAAGAGACCGAAAGATTTTTGAAACTAGGGGCATCATTACAGATGCTTTCTGAAGTATTCTTCTTACCGCATGTGCAACTGACATGCCCAAAACTGTAACTCTACAATTTTGCAAGGGCGTAGTTGCCTTTTGATGCTTTTGAATTATGGTGCTGGAGGAGACTCTTGAGAGTCCCGTGGACTGCAAGAAGATCAAACCTCTCCTTTCTTAAGGAAATCAGCCCTGAGTGCTTACTGGAAGGACAGACTGTGAAGCTGAGGCTCCAGTACTTTGGCCACCTCATGAGAAGAGAAAACTCCCTGGAAAAGACCCTGATGAAGGGAAAGACTGAGGGCACAAGGAGAAGGGGATGACAGAGGACGAGATGGTTGGACAGTGTTCTCGAAGCTACAAGCATGAGTTTGACCAAACTGCGGGAGGCAGTGGAAGACAGGAGGGCCTGGCGTGTTCTGGTCCATGGGGTTACGAACTGTTGGACACGACTAAACTACTAAACAACAACAAGTTGCCTGGAAATCTAGCATAGCTCTGCTTCTATGAGGGCATCCAATCTGCAGATGGAGTGTCTTTAGTGCACTTTGTCCTAAGCACCCATTTCTTAACACAGTCATTCTTAATGCCCGCCCATGTTTAAGCTGCCCCAAACCAGAATTGCAATGCTGACTTTATCACTGTTAACAGAAAAATTGCAACAGGGAGGAAAATATGTGATGGAGTGCGAAGTTCTGAAAACAACATATTGTATATTATGTAATTATATTTTGCAACTGTTTCCAACATTCCATCAAATATTGCTTTCTCAGTATAGTAATCACCCATCTGTTCTCCATTTGCTAAAATGGTTTCCCCATATCTCAAGATGACTATTACGACTTTTTTTTTCTTTGCCAGGAGAAAGTTTTAAGAATTGGTAGTTGGGAAGGTTTAAACTCTCCAAGTCAATTTTTAAAAAAACCTCACACCACGATTCCTTCTGAAGATAAGCAGAAAATATACTGATGGTGCTTAATAAGACCTCATAAATGAGATACAGGAAACCAAATCAAAATTTGTTCTGGATTGTTTTATTTGATGTTTAACTGTGTTGTAAATTGCTTTGATTTTTTTTTTATTAAAAATATAAAGTGCTATAGAAATGAAGAAAATAATAGTAATAGTAATAATAAATAAATAAATAAATAAATAAATAACGCACACACTTTGCATGCAGAAGGTCCCAGGTTCATTCCGCAGCATCTCCAGGTAGACTTGGGAGAGGTCCCTACTTAAAATATTGGATAGCAGCTGCCAGTCACTGTAAACAATATTGATCTAGATGGACCTGTGGTCAGACTCAGTATAAGGCAAGCTTACTATGCTCCTGTATTCCTCCTCTTCCTTGTGACCAGAAGCAGAGCTAGCTGTGCACCCAGGGGTGGGGCTAGCCGCCTGCGGGGGTGGGGCTAGCATCCCAGGGGGGTGGGGTGGCAATGTCACCCCCCTCAGGGATGACACCTGGGGCGCAACACACCCACCGCACCCCCTTCCTCTGCCAGTGCTTATGACAGCTACTTTTGAGTTCAAATCAAACTTCTGTAGGTAGTAGCTTTTCCTGCTTTTGAAAGCTGACTGTGAAGCTTAGAGCACTGACCTTCCAGCTTTAGCTGAACCCAGGAGCAGCTGTCACGAGCTGCAGACAAAATGCAATAATGGGGATGCAGCTGGATGCACCACCTTTGCACTAAATTTCTTCCTTAGGAGCAGAGGATGATGCCTCATCCTGAGTCAGACCAAGGGGCCATGTGCCTCAACAATGTCCCCATTGACTGGCAGTGGCTCTCCTAAGGTTTCAGGCAGGAGATATTCCTAGCCTTATCTGGATATGCTGGGAGTTGAACCTGGGACCTTCTGAATTCAAAGCAGACGCTCTACCACTGAGCTATGACTCTTCCTAGAAGCTGTCTTATACTGAGTCAGATAAGTTACCCATCTAGCTGAGTAGTGACTGACAGTGGCTCTCCAGGGCTTGAGACAGGTACTGCTCCCACCTTTGTAGAGAGATGTCCAGGATTTACCCAAAACGTAGTCATTGCGTCAAGTAGCCATTGATAACTCTATCACCCAAGAATTTGTTTAATTGTATTTTGAAGCCATCCAAATTGTTTTTCCCCTTAACACCAGTAATGAGTGGTGAGGGCTTGTAGATCTACGTAAATAGGTCTCAACATTCTGTCACACACTACTGTGACCAAGAACCAGAACACAGAGTGGGACCAGATAGGTAAAAGTAGCCTCAATTATCAAAGTCACCAAAGTCTGGGAGCAGATCTATTGTCCTCTGATCCACTTAAATGGGAGAAAATTAAATGTGCCTTTTGATGACTCTGCGTAAAATTTGCCTCCTGCATCCCTAACAGTGGGTGTGTCTGCATGTTGGGATATATTGTCCTCTCCCCATGCTCAGATCTTTTGCAGGGTACAAACTCTGCGCGCGCGCACACACACACACACACACACACACACACATTTTGCTGCTAATATCAAAAACACTAATAATAAATCAAAGCCCTTAAGGTTGTGAGTCAACTTTCACTTCGGTGGATTCCACCCCTCCGCCCCGCAAAAAAAAGATTTAAAGTGTTATTCAGCCTTCTCACTAACCAGATGTTTGCAATCATCGAAAAATACATCTCTACCTCTGTGAGTTTTCCCTTTCCTTTCCTTCTCTCGCTCTCTTTTTTTCCCACCAGCGTTCCTTCTCAAGGGGAATTTACATAACAACATGGGACGCGCAAAATGCTTTAAAGCTCCCAACCATGACAGTGCAAATTACTATCATTTGTCAGCCCTGTGCGCAAGGTGCTCCACTTCAGGCAACGGAGATGGGTGGCATGCTGCGTGGTGTGTGTGTGTGTAAAGATGGCATCATCATGCATAGCACTCACAAATGCTCAGTTGCCTCTCTCTCTCTCTCTCTCTCTCTCTCTCTCTCTCTCTCTCACTCTCCTTTTCTGGGGAGGTGGCAATGGAGGGCAGGAGAAGGCAGCACCAATGGCCAAAAGGAGTCCCAAGGGTCTACTTACCCGCCATAAGCCGGGATGGGAGGAGGGGGTGCTGCGGCGCGAAATGTGTTGTAGACGGTGCGGCCTCTGCCTCTGAGATGTGCTCCTCTGTACGCGGCGGCAGCAGTAGCGGCAGGGTATGGGAAACCCGGCACTGGAGGGAAAGGCAAATCAGAAAGGAAGAGAATAAACAGAGAGTTGGAAGGAAACCCGAGGGTCAGGTGGTCCAACACCCTGCAATGCAAGAACATCCATCCTTCAGTTCTGTGTCATCAAAAAAAGAGAAAGAGCCTTAGCTCATTCAGGACTGGAAGGCTATAGTCCAGTGGTTAGAGCATCTGCCTTGCATGCAGAAAGTCCCAGGTTCAATTCTAAGCATCTCCAGATAGAACTAGGAAAGACTCCCTTTCTGAAACCCATGGAAAGCCACTGCCAGTCAGTGTAGAGAACACTGGGTCTGATTCAGTATAAATAAATGAAAGAGTTAAAAATTTGTCCAGTAGAGACAAACTAAGTTCTGAATATAAGCTTTCATGTGTATGCATACTTCTTCAGATACCTACCTTATACCCAGAACAAACTTAGTTGGTCTCTAAGGTGCTACTGGACAATTTTTTTAATTTTTTAATTTATTTCGACTGCGTCAGACCAACACGGCTACCTACCTCAATCTGATTCAGTATAAGGCACATTGCCAGGTTCCTAGATGCACTCGTATATAAATCTTTCACATGACGTAAAAGTCACTTTTGGAAAACTAATGGAATAGAGAACATTTCCATTTTATTTCAGGTGGGGGCATCCAGCTGCAGCCCCCTTAAGCCAGAAAATCAAAAGAATAAAGTGACAAAATTAGGGGCGGCACACCAACGTACAGTTCTTTCCTGCTGTTTTCATGGAGGAATTATGGGAGGACAGCAGCAGGGCTGTGTGGAAAGGGTGAGGAGGTAGCAATATTGTTGGGTGGCATTTGTCCTTGTGCCATACCACACCCACTTGTGCGAAAGAAATTTAGTGTGATATGCTGTTATATCGGTCCAAAAGCCACAATTATACAATGCAACAGGTGCTGCAGTGTGAAAGGAAATTAGAAAATGGGACAGCTTCCCCACATCTGAATGTACCCAAGGTCATAAAGTGGGGGGGGGGACACCTCAGTTATATCAAGTTAGGCTTTTATCTGTTGTAGCAGGAAGTAGCAGGAACTAGGGATAAGGGAGCAATACGCTTCCCCCTTCACATTCTAATTCACACTTCTATAAACTCTGCTCCGACAGAAATACTGGAATCGTATCCTGAAAAATTTGCAGTCCTCTGAATTTATATGCACATGCCACCCCCCATCCCCCCTCAAAGATACAAAAATCATATTAGGGAAATGGCTTTCAGAAAATGTGTATATTAGGAGAAATATGCTCCAAAACACTCATAAGTTTTCATAAGTCCCCCGCTCCCATGCTTTTTATATTGCAAAGTGATTTAAAACTGCTGGACTGAATTTAAAATGGTGTGTGTGTGTGTGTGTGTGTGTGTGTGTGTGTGTGTGTGTGTGTGACAAACTGAGAGAAACCAAAATAAACATTCACCCATCTTTAGCAGAGGTACTGCTGCTCTACATGAGTTAGAACAGGGATGGATAACATGAGGCCCTGCAAAGTGGTGGTTTGTGGCCACTGAAACTGATAGGGCAGAAGGCAGGAAGGCCAACAGTAGGTGGCGCCAGAGCCAACAACCAGGAGAACCCACCAACTCTAGTTTTGTCCCAATCCTCTTCCTTGCTATGTTCTCCAAGGGCAATACTGAGACTAAGGATTTTTAAATGTAGTTTCTTTTCTCATTAATTGGATGAGACTGTTCAGGAAAAATGTGGGAGGAATTTCTAGCACCACACTGGTCTATATAATTGCAGAGTTTGAATAAGCCAATGGAGACTGGGCTTTGCAACAAAGACCTTTTAGCCACATTCACACCAGACATATAAAGCACTATGATTCCACTTTAAACAATCATGGCTTCCCCCAAAATAAATCTGGGAGCTGTAGTTTGTTAAAGGTGATGAGCGCAGTTTCAGAGACCCCTACTCCTGTCCCAGAGCCACAGTTTTAAGAGGTGTTTAACTATCAATCCCTCTTCACAAGGAACTCTGGGAATTGCAGCTCTGTGATGGAATTAGGGGTCCTCTAACAACTCTCAGCGCCCTTAACAAACTACTTCCCATAATTCTTTTGAAGAAATCCTGACTGTTTAAAATGGCATCATCATGCTTTAAACGTATGGTATGAATGTGGCCATTGAGTATTTCACAAAAGAAGAGTTTACCACTGTGCTCACACCTGAACTGCAAACAAACGTCAATTCATCCCAAGTGAGATTAATAAATAACTAATTTTATTCCCATTCATTTTCTTATTAAATGAGATAAAAATTGTGTGGAAGGCTATTAGATGGCATATTTCAACACACATAAGTTTGGCGGGGGAGCCCGAAATGCAGAATGAAGGCTGTTTATCTCTCAACACCAGAAATTCCCCTAGATGAGATGTGTATTATAAACTGTGTATTTAAGTTTTGAAGCTCAGGGATAGATGACAAAGTCGCAGATGCAAAACCCAACAGGGGGGCAGATTTCCCCATCAAAGCCATAAAAACATACAGCCCTTTTAATGGCCAATTATTCCTTGCATCCCAGCTCTAATTTGGATTTGCATGAGAGCGCCATATGCCAAAAGAAAGGTGCGCCATCAAAATGGATGAATGAATCTCTCTTCTCATTACTCTGCCTCTCTTCTCCCCATGCATCAGCCCCTGTGACAACTTCCCATCATGAGTCTTGTGATACTTCCTTCAGGAAAGCATGTGACTTAAGTTTGCAATGGAAGGGTGGGGAACCTATGGGTTTGATGAAGGAGAAATCCCATTTTCTTTGCTTTTTAGTGAGAAACCACCTAATTTGCATTTCTAGAGTCAATAAGGTAACCAAAACACAACTAGCTTTTGAAATCTGCCTTTCTCTGAATTTTGTGAACTAGTTTTCCAACCAATGTAAGCATACATTTTCTTCATTAGAAAAAGTTGCGTACAGATTAGATTATATTTGGAAAAAATTGCTTGCCAAAGTGTTTATGTTGGTAAAAATGATGGGTGTGCATATGGAGAAATTTGCATTAAAATGCTGAAAAAATGCTATAAGGTTTTTTAATAATAATAATAATAATAATAATAATAATAATAATAATAATAATTGCTGCTATGAATAGAGAATGGAATTTAGGGTTTTAAAAATGAGAAACCAAAATTGACAGATTTGTCCAACTCTGTTTCAAGAAGTGAAAATCCGGACATGGCAGTTGTTGACAAAACTGCAAAAAACAACAACAACACACCAAACATTTTTGGGCTATTTTTAAGGAAAAGAGGCAAAAACAATACTGCCGGTGTGGGATGACCTATGTCTGGATTTTTCTGGGCATTTTGCTGATTTCCGCCCAGACACTGCTTCCGAATGCAGTATTCTAGGTATGTCCAGGAAATTCCGGACATATGGCAACCCTATCTAACTCTAACTGTGGCACCCAGATGTTACAATCAGAACTAAATATATCAAGAACTAAATAAATCAACACCAGAGTGCAGAGGTGTCTTTTCAGCATATGATAAGCTGTACAATGAAGATTCCGTATGCACTTTTGTGGGGAGGAAAGTCCACAACTTAGGGGATCCAGAGAAAATGTCCTCTCCTAGGACCCCCCCTCCCCCAACCTCTGAGGGCAGTGGAACTACCAAGAGTACAATAGGGTCCTCTCTGTTGATCTTAATACCTGAGAAGGGCTCTAGGGAAGGATACGGTCTTTCAGATATTTGGGGCCTAAGTCATTTGGGCCCCAGATAGCATCCAAGTTCCCATGTATCCATGTAAACTACATTTTCCATAGTTCTAATCATTTGTGGGTGCTGCATGCGATTGTGGCAGTATCTAGAGCAGCCTTTCTCAACCTTGTATGCCCAGATGCTGTTGGACTACAACCCCCATCATCCCTAGTTAGCAGGACCAGTGGTCAGGGATGATGGGAGTTGTAGTCCACCACACGCTGCCGCCCTGCCACCCAGGAAAAACCTGAGACTCCACCATAGCAGGCCCATGCACTGCAAAACCCCTCTCTTGTTCTTCCTGACCCACCCACTGCAAATGCAAAATCCCTCTCATACTCCTCCTCCAAGCCCCACCCAATGCTCTACCCACATCCTGTGATAACTCTCATTCTCGGCTCTCCTCTTCATGGGCCCACATAAACTCCCACTCAGACTCTTGCTCTCCTCCTCCCACTGGAACCACCCTCTTCCTGAACAGTTTTGAGGAGGAGAAGGATGAGCTCAAATACAGTCATACCTCGTGTTGCATCAGCTTCATGTTGCGTCTTTTCACGTTACGTTCCGCGGCAACCCGGAAGTACTGGAACGGGGTACTTCCAGGTTTCACCACTCGCACAGGTGCAGAAACGCTAAATCGTGCTTCGCGCATGCGCAGAAGCACCAAATTGCGCTGCGCGCCTGCGCAGACACAGCGCTTCGAGTCGTGGGCATTTCAATTTACGGATGGGCCTCTGGAACAGATCCCATCCATAACATGAGGTACCCCTGTACATGAAAAAAGGCATCCCGTTTGAAGTCCAAACAGGACAGGGACACTTTTCTCCCCTCCCCACAAAAGGATGATCACATTTGTCTAGGGACAGGTGGCAACCCTAGGGTAGGGAAGTGGTTTCCACTGAATTTGACAAACATATGGGCAGCATTCAGCAAAATATAGGCCCTTCAAATTATTTTTTGCTTGGTGTGTGTGTGTTCGTGTTCTACACTTCCTTTAATGGACTATGCACAAATGCAGCATATTGCTTCCCTCATCAAGTGATGGATATTCACACACAAAACAGTGATCGCTGATCAATTGCAGACAAATTAAATGAAGTACTTGCATGCAGGAACCAATCCCAATCTTTCACAGATCCTGTATATGTGTGTGGATTTCCTGCTGTCTTAATTGAGTAGAAGCATGCTTTCTTCTATTTCCCTTTTCCATGTTTTTCAGGATTACTGAAACAGTCATTAATTTGCCATTGTTCTAAACTCCACATCGATATTAAACAGGGTTGTTTAACGAATTTTGGACAAACACTTTCTTACAGGCCATTCTCATTTGAAATTCATTGAAAAGAAAAACACACGCACTCACGCACACACACAAACACACAAAATCTCTAATTAATGTACAAGTTTAATCACCATTCCCCACACGGAAGAGTAATTTTTCACTGTTCATTTGCTTGGTGTAATCTCCGAACTGACATAACAGAAAAGCAATAGCCTATAAATCTGTTCCCATTTGTTCCTTTAATATTCATATTGCATTGAACTACAGCTGCTTGTTGCTGAAGTCTATTACAACATGCAAAAGTGTCGATAAAATATTATGAAAGACAAGATGTATTTGCTGTGTGGTGGCGTCTGCCATTTATTTTTCAAAGGGATGATAAATGGCTTGCGAATTGTCCCTTTGCTTGCTGCTGACGGGGTGATGATTAGTGATTAATTACCTTGCCCCAAATTGACAGGGCACAAGGAAATTGACACAGCCCTGATTAATTAACTTTTTCTCTTTCTTTTTTTAAAGGGAAGATGGTTACAAAAAATAATAATGCACAAAACCAATTGAATGGTAGCATGAATTATGGAAAGGCAAAGTTGAAAGTCAAAGGCATTATTAGCCCCAGTGTTCTGGGGCTGGGAGCATTTTCGTGGATAAGGTTTGCTTCAAGCTAAAATGGAATGTGTGAAATAGTCCACAGATCACCAGGGACCTTCTTAATTCAGACACTGAGTAGACTAGATATATAAAAAAAATCATTTATGCAAAGGCAGGGGACATTTTTTCACCCAAATGTGGCATTCCCTTGTGGGCAGCCTTCTGATTCCCCAGTGGCAGGGCTGGGCAGGGCCAGATACAAAAGTCAACAGAGCAATGGGTGTATTGTTCACCTTCTTTACAGTAGGCTAGTTTCTACACATATTCACACCTTGCTTTATATCCTCCATCCAAGACATTATCAGAACTCAAAGATACATTACAGCCAGACAAAAAAGGAAAACAGGGTGTGAAACAGGATCAGTGTGGTGCATGGTCTGGGAAGAGTCCTGAGGGCCAATCAGAGAGGCCTGGGGGGCATATTCATACTCTGAGACTGAGGCTCCTCAACCTTTATACAGTGGTGCCTCGCAAGACGAAATTAATCCGTTCCGCGAGTCTCTTCGTCTAGCGGTTTTTTCGTCTTTAGAAGCAACACTATTAGCGGCTTAGCGGATTAGCGCTATTAGCGGTTTAGCGGCTATTAAAGGCTTAGCGGCTATTAAAGGCTTAGCGGATTAGCGGCTAAAAGGCTTAGAAAAAGGGGGGGAGCGGAAAAAAATCGGAACACTTGTAAGACGTTTTCGTCTTGCAAAGCAAGCCCATAGGGAAAATCGTCTTGCGAAGCAGCTCAAAAACGGAAAACCCTTTCGTCTAGCGGGTTTTCCATCTTGCGAGGCATTCGTCTTGCGGGGCACCACTGTATAGTAAAGTCATGCCTTGGGTTACAGATGCTTCAGGTTGCATTTTTTCAGGTTACGGACTGCCGAAACCCGGAAGTACCGGAACAGGTTACTTCTGGGTTTCGGAGGTTGCGCATGCGCAGAAGCACCAAATCACAACCAGCGCGTGTGCAGACACGCTGCTGCGGGTTGCGAATGCTGCAGTTTGTGAACGTGCATCCCTCACGGATCATGTTTGCAACCCGAGTGTCCACTGTACATCTATGAAGCAGCGTTGCATCCTTTGCTTTTTGGCCATAATCCTAGGCACGACCCTGTCAAAAGTTGCAACCCTCTGGCAGGAGGCTACGATATATATATACACCCAATGCCTAAGCCAAAATCCACCTATATCTGGAATCAAAAAAGTTCTGGCTGTTTCTAAGCCAGATCGTTGTCTGCATAAGTTCATTCATTACACCTTAGCTATAGCCACTGCACAGAGAGGGTAGTGCTGCAAATGGGATCATAACTATGTACGGCATCTTAAGCTTTTAGGACAAAATGAATGATATAAATGTAATAATAAATAAAACCCTAAAGAAAGTAGCTTTTGATGGAAGATGAACTGCAGCAGAACAGAATCTGTGCTGCATGTGATAAATACAAGGCAGAACAGAAAATGATGCCTTCTCACATCACGATTGATCACTGAGCTATTTTTTTACCAGGAAAGAAGGACAAAAAGAACTCAACAGTATGGGTTCTGCTCAGAATTCACAAAGAGAATTTTGCAAATCGTCACTGGGGTCCGTGGGGCAGCATGACTAGCTGTTTATGCCCCATCTCTCTTGGCTCCCCCACCCCCAGCCTCAGACAAGCTTATCAGAATGCTTAAGCTTGGGCCACAGAACTATAATTTTCTGCTCTTAGTTAATTTTCAGAGTGGCCGTAATAATATCACAGAATTGCAAAATGCTGAGCAAAATACAGTCGGGCCCATCTGGATACAGACAAGCTAAGGGAACATCATCCCATTCTGGCTCGGCATGAATGCTAGGTAGTCAAGTGTGAAATCTCTAGCAAATTAAAAAAGAAGAAAAAAGAAAAAGAAACAGCAGATGACAAAAGGAGGAGGTTAGAAACTGTGTGAGATAGCTCATTGCTTCTTTGTTCAAAGGCAGAAGAAATCTATTTAAATTAAAAAGAACATGTCTCTCTTCTGCAAGGGACTTTAAGTGCGTGTGTTTTTAGTTGTTAATACAGCTGTGTAAGAAGAACACATTGCTTGATTTGCATTTATGTGCCATAGGACTTGAGGCATGGTGGTAATAGATTAGAAACCCTAATTGTGGGATGGTAACTGCGCTTGCAGAGTCCCTGGGCTGTTGGTAGGGCTGAACATCAGTGTAGGGGCTGGTATGGAACTGACCCTTCAGTGTGGCAGCACCCATTGATATCAAGCAGGTGCCTTTACTATACTGTTTCTGGAACCTGCTAAATACTTTTTATGTTTAGGCATCCCTGGTCAAAATCTTGACATTCTCCCAAAATGCTACATTCAGATAGAGAGCACAATGGATCTTGAACCCTTGCATTTATCAGTTAGCTGTTAATAGATTGAACCCTCTGGGATTTACACATTTTCCTCAGCACATGGGCACGTGTTATAGAATAGGAATGACAGAATATAGTATGGCGCTATATAAAGCACGTAATTGGAATTTAGAAATTAGATGAACTGCAAATATTAATAAGTTAGCATTAGACATTATACATCTAGAGCACATTTACAGCACATTCACGCCAAAAATAATACTGGGAGCTGCAGTTTACCTCTCACAGAGCTATAATTACCAGCACCCTAATGAACTATAGTTTCCAAAATTCCTGGAGAGTGTTTTAAATGTACAGGGTGCATGCAGCCTTAATATGTATGTGTGTTTATGAGGGGGGAGGGGGACAGAGAGAGAGAGGAAGAAGAAGAAGAAGAAGAAGAAGAAGAAGAAGAAGAAGAAGAAGAAGAAGAAGAAGAATAATTTCTAAAACTGCACACCACCCTTCTGCCCCATTATGCAAGTTTCGGTTCATCTTCTGAATAACTTGTCTCGTAAGGCCCAGAACTATTTTCAATCTAACCAACCTCCCTTTTCAAATTATAGATAACATTTATCCAAAGAGACGACATCACCAATATTTCTGCTTGCAAATGTTGCATTTCATTCACTTTTCACACAGTTAAACATCTGGAGATAGGTATAAAAAATGGGAAAGTGTTTGCTGTACAGAACTCAATGTCCAAATATGTTCTCCCTCATTGGCTCAGCCTAAAGCTATCTTACAGTGTGTAAGAGTGTCTTACCCCCTCCCGCCTCTACATTATTCCCCAAGTATGAACAAATTATATTTTTCTTCAAGTCATAAAGAAATGCTATGAATTAATTTTAATTTTGCTATAGAAACATATGCCAGGTTCTACACTTAGACGGGAAAAACCATCTGCACAGATACAAGCTAGGGGACCAGGGCATAGCGCTGTTTGCCGGTGCCCGGGATGGGTGAGCACATGCATGCCACAGGTGGGTGTGGAGCAAGCCTTTCCAGCCCCTGCCTCCGCCGTTGCCGGGCAGGCACTCATGTATCAGGCAGAAACAGGGCACAGAGTGCTCTGCACTCTCTGCTCCCTAGCCACCCTTGGGTGGGTGTTTGCATGCTGGGCAGAGGTGGGCATGGAGGGCATGCAACAGGGATCTCTGGGGGGGTGCTTGGTTCGTGCCCCCCTGATTGTAAAGCCCCCCCCAAAAGCTATGCCACTGTAGGGGACAACTGACTTGCCACTAATACATGTGAAAAGGATCCAGGGGTCTTAGTAGACCAAAAACTTAACATGAGTCAACAGTGTGATGCAGCAGCAAGAAACGCGAATGCTATTCTATGCTACATCAACAAGTATAGTGTCCAGATCCAAGGAAGTAATAGTATTGCTCTATTCTGTCTCGCTCAGACCACACGTGGAGTACTGAGTTCAGTTCTGGGTGCCACAATCTGTGAAGGATATTGACAAGCTGGAATGTGTGCAGAGGATGGCAACTAAGATGATCAAAGCTCTGGAACTAGCCATTACCCAGCAGTTGTAGCCTGTCATGGCAGGCCCTCAGCTCCACAGAGCAAAAGGCCTCCCCATTGTGTAGCTGACAGTTGGGGAATTCCCTTGGACGCTGCAAAGAATGGCAGGATAGTCTGCCATGCCCTCAACTGCAAATTGGCCAATCAGATGGCCAGAGGGCCCCACTCTAAAGGCCGGCTGCACCCAAGTTAGGGACCACAGTTGGCTGAAGAACAACCCACCCTCCTGCCCTTTACGTGATTATTTTGTATGCTAACCTTTTTCTTCCTTGCACTCAGTAATTGACCGTCCTATGGTTCATTAATGGTTGCCGTATTCAGAACCGGGAAGAAATTGGCCCTGTTTGGAGGTTTTGCCTCCCTCATAGCAAACAGTCACAACTTTAGGCAGATAAGGCAATGGGTGGATTACATAAGGCATTATATAAATTACATAATATTGCCACAGAAAACAGAGAAACAAATAATGTAGTTGTGGGCAGAAGACGAACTGCAATGTAAAGGAAATAGTGCTGCAGGCGGCAAATACAGGGAAGAATGCAAAATGATGCCTTCTTACATTGATAACCCTTGAATGGATTTGAAACATCCGGTCCTCGCTATTTTAGATATTTGTATCTCTGTATTTGTAGCTGTTGCATATTGTTTTGCTATAGTCTACACATCATATCTTTCTATTTTTGTTCTAACTTGTAAGCCACCTTGTTTTGATAAATAAATCTCTCTCTCTCTCTCTTTCTTCCTCATTTAACAATATTACACATCAGAAGGTGGTGCTCTCCTTCACATGGAGTTTTTGGAACAGATGTTGGATGGCCACCAGTCAGGAATTATTTAGCTGTGGTTCCTGCAATTCAGGGGGTTGGACTAGATGACCCTTGGTATCCCTTCTTACTCTCTAATTCTATGATTCTAGTTCTCTGTATAGCTGTTATAGAGAACAAACAGTCAAGAAGCAAAACAAGAACTCACCATCAAAAGCAGAATGGCAAGAGAAAATTCCCAACCCTACCTAGATACAGCTAAGTCCACTAAACTATTCATATAGCTCTCCCTTCTTTTTTGTTCAAAGAAGCACTATTGAGACCTTTGGTAGTTCAGATAATCAACCACTCTTCTCTAAATCCCAAAGGCTTTCAAATAACTTGACTGGAGCAAATGGCAATTTTGAGGAGTATCATTGGTGTCAGGCTTACAAGACTGTTCAGAAGAAGAAGAAGTTGGCATTTCAGATACAGCTTGTGAATTTTGTGATTGTACATTCTCAGTGATAGATGGAAAGTAGATGCCACGTTCAGACTCAACAGAATATGACCAGGGTGTTTCATTTCTCTTCCTCGTCTTTCACAGGTGCTGGAGTTTGCCATGTGGTTTTCCCCTCCCCATCATTTCCAATATAAACTCTGTCCCCTGACTCTAAGTGGGATAGTTCTATCACAGAATTGCACCAGTTATTGAAGTGTTCATAACTTCTATTAGTTTAGTCATTTGTAGAGGCCACCATTCCCAGGTCAGCTCACTTTGGAATGAAACTCTCCTCTGCTGTTCAAATGGGGATTCTGATTTGTCTTCGCAGTAGCAGTTCTGCTGGTCTATCAGTAATGTTTATCTGTAGCTTAAAAGAGCAATATATGAGCCATTCCATCTTCAGATATTATTTTGGGAAGAATAAAATTTGCTGGATATTAGTGTGGGGTTGCAATAATATGGTAAAAGTTGAAAGAAGTCTGGAATGACTGGAATGCTATAAACTGGGACGCACTGTCGGCAGCAAGTTCACCTGGAATGCCAAAACTAAGAAAGCTTTGCCCCCCGGTTGTGCAACAGCACTGTAGCAGGTAATGTTGGGTAAGGGAAGTATATCAATATATCATGAACAGTAACCCACAACAACCAAACTACCCACAACAGTTGACACAGGCCAGATGCTACTTCCCTGCCCCCGCCCCATAAGGCTTCAGTGATTAAAGGATCCTTCTGTTGTGGTAATAATCTCTTCTAGATTTGTCAATGGCTAATATTTTGTTCTTTGTGCCATTTCCGATTCCAGAGTACCATATTATCTGCTTGACTCACTAATGGCCTTTGATTATTTCCTCCTAGACTATGAACCAGCAATATAACCTTTCATCGTTGACTCTTCCAATTCATTCATCTGTCCGTGGTCAACAAAGTGCTTTCTAGTTATCTCTGGTCCGTTGATGAGATTTAGGCCATCCATATCAGATGCAAAGAAAGACTTCTGGAATCTCTGGACCTCCACAAGTAGATTGGATGAAATTAGTGTGTGGTTTTTTATGCTTTTAGAGAAGTGTGCACAGAACAAATATTTCCTGTCCTAGCTTGGCTTGAGAAACTTAGGGGAGGCTGGGTTGAGAGAGTTGCACTTACTGGTGAAACATCATCATGTCCAGAGCAGAGTCAAGTCCAATAGACACACTGAGGTAGGATATTCCATTTCACAACCAGCAAAGCACAGTGTGACAGGGCTCTGGACTATATCAGGGTCTGGCATGTATTGCTTTTCAGAAACCCATGCTGGATTTTAGTAATCACAGCATCCTTTTTGAAGTGCTTACAGACAGAGCATATGATTATTTGTTCTAGAACCTGTCCTTGATAAGAGTCCTGTAGCAAATGGGTTCCACTTGACAGTTGTAGAAGTGCTCCACCTAGTTCCAATCCATAGTTGCTTTCATCAGCACTTAACCATTGTTGGCATCACAAAATTGTAGGACCGAATATCCCTTTTCCTCTGAAAAGGAAGCTTACTGATTTTCATGTGTGCATGCACACACAATGCCAGAACATGGTGGATTTCAATGATAAATGCAGTGGTTGTGCTCTGTTGAGATGATTTTCAAATATTGATCTTGATCATTCACCATTCCCCCAAAAGTGTCTCAGCTCTGTAATGCTAGAGGTATTTTTAGCTCTTTGGTGGCATTTACTTTTTCTTGGCATGACTTTTTATGCTGTACAATAACAACTCTGCCTTGGTAAAAAAAATTACATTTCCTGTAGTTTGTTGAGTCTGAATTCATGGATCCAATTGAAGACTTATGACCATCCATTTATTATGGCCTTCCTTTGTTGTACCACCATGTATTAAGGTGTCTTCCATGAAGTTAATGGCACTTTTTATGTCTCTAAGGAATGCTGTCAAATTCAGTTGAAAAATCTCAGACGCACTTGCGATCTTGAATGACAACCACCGGAAACAGAATCTTTGAAAGTATGTGATGAATGAAATGTAGACAATTTAGCACTCAGGTTTGTCAAAGGCATTTGCCAACAATCATATGATACATACAATCTGGAAAGTATTTTGGCTCCTATTACTTTGAGGAAAAGGTCCTCTTCCATGGGAAGTATTTTTCATCATTCACTAAGCTTTCATTTAAAAAGTTGAGGGCAACTAGCATGGCCAATAATCTTGGATGATGGGAGTTGCAATCCGACAACATCTGGCGGGTCACAGATTCCCCACCCCCGAATGGGGAACCATGCTTGGTGTTTGTACACTGCATTATTTGGCATTAGATATTAACCATGTTCACATAGTTACCTTTTAATAGACAAATGGGTGGTATCCAACTAAGTTCTACTCAGAGTAAATTTACTGAAATTAATGGGCCTAAATTAGTCATGCTAAATTAACCACAATGGGCCTATTCTGAGCACGATTTAGTTGGCTATTTGTGGGTTAAACCACAGAGCCTAGGGCTTCCTATCAGAAGGTCGTCGGTTTGAATCCCCATGATGGGGTGAGCTCCCGTTGCTCGGTCCCTGCTCTTGCCAACCTAGCAGTTCAAAAGCACGTCAAAGTGCAAGTAGATAAATAGGTACTGCTCCGTCGGGAAGGTAAATGGTGTTTCCATGCACTGCTCTGGTTCACCAGAAGCGGCTTAGTCATGCTGGCCACATGACCCGGAAGCTGTACGCCAGCTCTCTCGGCCAGTAAAGCGAGATAAGCGCTGCAACCCCAGAGTCTGCCACGACTGGACCTAATGGTCAGGGGTCCCTTTACCTTTACCTTTAACCCACAAGTCTCCAAACTCTCTTATGCTATATATTGTATTGTTTTCAGTAGTTTAATTCATAGCTGTGCTATGAATTAAGAGACTGTCCAGCTTATAAATTCTTATCCTACACCCAGTGAACACAAAGTGTATTCAAGACAGTGAAGATCCTGGGGTGCATAAGGTGATCTTCTGCAGGTCAGAGGAGTTCTGGAATCATGGCTAGGTCACTTCTGAAATGGCTATGACAGTAGCTCCTGGATGTCGTTTGAAATCAATGATCCTTTCCCCCTTCCCCTTTGTGTGTCTTGTTCTAGGTCTTCAGGACAGAACTGTCTTTCTTCTTTGAACAGTGCCCATGAAAAAATAAAACATAAATTTAGGGCCGGGTCCTCAAAAGGTGGCTCCCAACACATAAAAACACAATGTATAATTGTTAAATAGAAAATCTACAAAATCACAAGAAATCAGCACTGGCTGTAGTAAGAACAGATTTCAGCACATGATTAATCATCCCAATTAAATCAGTGGGGGTTGTTTAACTGTGAGCTGCCTCATTGTACATCCTGCCGCCATGGTTTTGTGTAACTGTGGCAACTTCTCCCCCCACCCTGTGAGCACATCGACAACATGACTAGCACCAGTTATCACATGTGTCACCTCTCCTGAAAGCCAAAGATGATTGTATGGGTCCACCTGAAGTGAAAACCAGCTTACAAACAGTGATAGGCAAATCTGTCATTTTCAGGTTCTCACAGACTTTTATTCTTCCAAACTTAAATTCAATTCACCACATTTCTGCATATATTTGATTTTTTTTTTTAAAAAAAAAGTCAGCATGAAAATCCACATGCATTTCTCACTGGGAGAGCCAATGGTGGAGACCAGGAGTGAAATCTTTACTTGGCCATGTGAAATTCACTGGGCCATGTTGGACCAGTCACTGCATCTCAGCCTAACCAACTTCACAGGGCTGGGGAAAACCACATATGCCACCTCAAGCTCCTTGGCAAAAAATATGGGATATAAAGATGTACATTTTTTGTATACAAAAATGCAGTGCTTTTTTTTCTTTAAAAATGTTTTGGGGGTACTCTCATTTTCCTACTCATTTTGAAATACTGCCCCTCAGTGAAGCCAAACTTAGATTCACAAAATGTTTAGGGGTATGCATACCCCTGTGTACCCCCCAGAAAAAAAGACTGCACAAATGTATACCTAGTATGTGCATTTTGTTCTACAAGCTGTCTTCCCTAACAGAATCTATTTTTTGTACACAGTTTCCACTAATATGCACATTTTTGCACATATTCTTTGGTTGAAGAACCGCATTCAGGGAAGGCCAGGTTCCAAAAGATAGCTGTGTTTTGTGGATTTCTTAAGGAAATGCAAATCTGTTAAGTTCTCATTAAAATGAAACGAATTTCCCCTCCCACCTTTACCTATAAGCTGAATTGTGCTCAAAGTTCCTGTGTAAATTAGTAGCGGCTAAGAAAGAAATTTTAATAAATCACTGTGATAAATGCACAGTGCAGGAAAACTAAAATGTGCGCGCACACACAGGCAGAATATTTTTTGATTTAATAAACTGATTTATTACTTTAGATTTAGAGGCCTATCAACTAGATGAATAACTGGGTGCAGTCCCCCCCCCATATGGAAGAGCAGGATTTAAGGTAGTCAGAGCCTCTTTCACAATCTACTTAAGAAGACGTCACATTCGAAACCTTTCCCTGTCAGTGGTATCACAGGCTCCTGGGGACTCTTGTGAAGCGACTGCCTCCCCACCTTTCACAACTATCTCATCTTTGCCTTGTTGCTTTCAGTCTAAAATCCCAGAGCAACATGGTTTATTGTTTTAATATCTCTCTGGCACAAGGCAGAAGTATCCCACAGTGGCTACTTATCTGTCATATGTATTTTTGTGAAAGAAATATCAAGACAAGCCTGCTGTTTGGAGGAATACCAGAAGACTGTCGGGCGGTAGCTGGGTTACATTTTCCAAAAGGTACAGAACAGTGCAAGTCAAGGGAGAGGTGGGGGAGAGAGAAAAAGCAGCTTCTGAAGAAATGCTCAGTATATGCTACTGAGGGATGTCTGGCAACCCCTAAGCGCTTTTCCTGGCTTTATGAAACTGCTTTTCTATTCTGCTTGTATCCCTCTACAGTGGTACCTCTGGATGTGAACGGGATCTATTCCAGAGCCCTGTTGGCATCCAGAAGCGAATGCAACCTGCGTCTGCACGTGCACGGGTCGCAATACGCCGCTTCTGCACATATGCGTTACGTCATTTTGACCATCTGCACATGAGCAAGCAGCGAAACCCCGAAGTAACGCACTCCGTTACTTCTGGGTCACCACAGCACTCAACCCAAAAATACTTATCCCAAGGTATGACTGCAATGTACAGTCATACCTTGGATCTCGAACGGCTTAGTTGCCGAACGCTTCGGCTCCCAAACGATCAAAAACTGGAAGTGAGTTTCTGGTTTTTGAATGGTTTTTTTTTTTGGAAGCTGAACGTCTGGTGGGGATTCCGTGGCTTCCTGTAGCCAATCAGAAGCCCGCTTTGGTTTCCGAATGTTTTGGAAGTCGAATGGACTTCCGGAACGGATTCTGTTCAGCTTCTAAGGTATGACTGTAGTGATGGGGAACATGCAAATCTGCCTCCAGTTCTTACTATCTCGCCCTTGGAGTTCTCACCAGGACCCAGACCCTTCTTGCACCCTCTGTGAGGGATTTTGCCCAGCAGGAATTCCTTCAGCTCTTGCTGGTCTCAGTTGAGAATAGAGAGTGATGTGTGATTGTCTACTGCACAATGGTAAACACCACACTTGCTGCTCAACCCAAACAGCTTGCCGTTTGTTCTGCTTTGGAGCTAAAGAGCAGCTTTTCTAGGGGGAAGGTGGTGGGAGGCAAAACTGCTTGGACCTGTGCCTAGAAAGCATGAGACAAGTGGAAAACCACCCAAACCCATGCTTTATAGGCAGAAGTGTGGATGAGCCCATAGTTTAAAGTGCCTTGCAACCCATAGAGATTTTTAACCTGGCAAGGTCCTCGAAATTTACATCCAGTTTCACTTAGGATGTACTTTGGAAATAATTTCAAGGTGAGGTAAAGGTAAAGGACCCCCAGATGGCCAAGTCCAGTCAAAGTGGGGTGTGGCGCTTATCTTGCTTTTCAGGCCAAGAGAGCCAGTGTTTGTCCACAGACACCTTTCTGGGTCATGTGGCCAGAATGACTAAATCTGGTGCATGGAGGACCATGACAGAAGCCAGAGTGCATGGAAACATAGTTTACCTTCCTGCAGTAGTGGTATCTGTTTATCAACATAAACATCAGTCTGTCTCTTCACCCCAGAGTCCTAGGTGTGCTTCACTGTACAGGCTTCCCAATCAGTCAGTCGGTCAATCAATCAATCAATCAATCAATCAATTAACTGAACACTCAGAAGGAACAGATTAATGCACACACTCCTAACTCTCTCCTTTGAAAAGAACAGGTGAGCTAGGCCTGTGAAACACATGCGGGTTTCTGGATAGGGCTATCTGCCCTCTGGAGCTTCTGTACCTGAACTAAAATTACTGGATCAGGGCCCATGAACTTTAAGAGTGAGAAAGACATTAGAGCTTTAATTATCAGATGTCTCACTCTGTTTATTTTAATGCCAAACAGCAAACAGCGCCAACGTCCGACGACGGGACACATCAAATGAGTTTGTGTGGACTGAATGGAAGGGCTGGCATTGGCAGTAGAGCAGAGTGAATATTGCTAATTAAAACAGCTGAAATGGAATAGCATTTTTGGACACAATGGGCTGTAAACTGACTTTCTATTAATTGAGCTCAGTGTAATGACATATCGGAATGAATAGCTAGTGATCTGGAAATTCATTTAGACCATTAGTTTAATTACAGAAACTGATGGAAGTTTTCTCAGACAATTATGGAAAGAACTGGAGCACCGTGAGATAGGATTTAGAAGATTTTGCATCTTCTCCATCTACCCTTCCCCACTTTTTAGAATATTGAATTGTGCCGCAGGAAACAACAGTAATAGGCCTGAGTAACATATTCTTGTGTGGAAGCCTTTACTCTATCAACTAGGGGACAGATGTATGACTCTGTCAATTTCAGTTTTTATTAGTTTCTCAATTTTCCAAATTTAAATTTAGTGAAGACTGGTCTATTACGGCAAATGGGGTATTGCCCCACCAATCACAGTCTGTTCTTAGCCAGCCCCAGCTGGCTGCCTTCTTCCTTATGACCAGTGCAGGGGAGTGTGACCCTGTCTGTCAGTTTACTCTTCTTCAGTCTCAGTGTTGCCCTTTGTATAACTTAGAAAGGAAGAGGATGGCCCTGTTTGTCACTGGTTCTGGCGCCCCCTACTTTTGGGCTCCCTGCTCTCCACCCCATTAGTTCTCTTGTTCACAAGCCACCACTGCTTAAATCCAATATGCTGCATTTCTTCACCAGTTTGTGAATTTTGTGTACAAAAATAGTCCTCTTGAAAATCCGATAGAATTTTAGAGAGCATTTCCCCTAATACACCCATTTCGCAAGGACATTTCCCTACAATAAAGCTATTTTTTAAAATTAGTATATGCATTTTTATGGGCACTTTCCCCGAACAAACATTTCTGCGCACTCGATTTCTTCGGAGAACTGAAATTCAGAGAAAAGCAAATTCTTTACAGCCACCCAGCAATGTTAGATAGAAGTCCAGGTAATTAGCTTGGCTACCGTGGCTCATACTTATGGTGTGTGGTTTTTTAAAATGTCTTGAAGGGCAGCCACAATAGTTCATGACTGTCCTGATCCTAGCTGGGGGGGGCAGTGCAGCCCTACTCAGAACCATCAACACACCATTCCCAGAGTCAGACAAGCCACACACCAAAAGCACCTCTTTCTTGTCAGGAATGATGTTATTGATACAGTCCATTACCAATCTCAGACACTAGTTTAGCATCATCATCTAAATTAGATGAAAAGGGGGGGGGCGTGTCATCACTGTACTGATCACATTGCACCAAAATCCCAGATCTGGCAATTGCCACCAAGCATCTTGTTCCTAGTGGGATGCAGCTGGCTGCGCTTTCTGGAGTGGCCTGGGAATGACGCTACATTACATCATTCCAGAAACATGGGGGGCATTGGAGAGAGCCATATATTGCAGTGAGAAATGCAAGTCCCTAGCTTGAAAGTTTTTTCACCCCCCAAAAGAGAAATGGGGTGATAGCATCCTCAAAAAACTGAGGGAAGTGGTAGCCCCCAACCACCCCCCTACTCTGAAGATGTTGGAGAAATTATTGCCCCCCTCTCGTGATCTTGAAGCGGACTTCATTTTGATTAGAGCAATGTACATTAAATTAACTCAAATTATTTGATTAATCAATTGTTAATTGTTTGAGTAGTTTTGTTAGTTTAAATGTGGAATTATGATTATTAGTACAACAGTAGCAGTAGTAATAGTATTTTGTGTAACTGGTGTAATTAGAAGCCTATTATGGCTTTAAGCGGTATATACTACTACTACTACTACTACTACTAATATGGTTTTGAATGTGGACTTTGCATTCTGTTTCTTACATTGCTTCCTTTTTGTTGGCACTTGTAAACTGCTTAGAGATTCCTGCTGAAATATGAAGCAGCACATAAATTAACTAGCCAATTAAATAAAAGTAAAACCACTTTCGGATGGTTGAAAACAGCAGCAACAACAACAAAAGTTAATTTCTTAAGCTTATCCCATGACAAACAGATCAGCAGCCAAACATTTGCATCACTTCTCTCTGTATATCACATTTCAACTTTGTGAGATATTAAGGGGCTGAAATTGACATTTCACAGGCAAAGCAAAAAAGAAAAGAGCTGCAATGACTGGCTTACTTGTGGACGTGTATACTAGTGAACTGGGGGCACTGTACATGGGAGATCCCTCTTGGTTTGCCTGGCACAGCAGCACCCTGCCTATGAAAGAGAGAGAGAGAGAGAAAGAGAGAGAGAGAAAGAAAGAGGAAGAAAAGAGAGCACGGTCTGAGTTTGGGAACACTCAAGCTAAATTAGTTAAGTTGAAAGAAAAAAAAAACCAACATGATGAGGCTATGAAAAGTGCATTGCGTTTGGCTGAAAAGAACCACCACCACCACCAAAACTTTTCCAGGTACACTAAAGCTTCAATCCTACCCCCCCACTTACCTGGGAGTAAGCCACACTGAAGTGAATGGGACTTACTTCTGAGTAGACATGTGACCATATCCAGCATTCTCTGCCTACTGGCACAAGAGCCCTTGCACTAACGGATGACGTTTAAAGGTTGTGCAACAAAGGTTATGCTAGCGGAGGCTTGATGCACAATAGCTGATTCTTGTTGTGTAACCCACTGCACAACAACCTTTTGCGAAATAGCTGTTTCTGGCTGTATAATCCACCATTTCCCTTGTGCAACTATGTCCCACCAGTGCAACAAGTAAACGAGTAAATGGCTTTCACTTAGCACTGACTGGGGCTGCAGCCTGCATTACATACTGACAATTTGACACTCCAACCATCCCAATGCAAAATATATATTAATTTCACATTGGGAGGCCAGGACAGGTGCACCGCCCTGAGTAGTAAAAGTGGCCACTTGCTCTCTCTCTCTCTTTCTCAAACTCTTTCCACATCTAGGCTGATGTTTATCAATTCTCCCCCCCCCAAAAAAAAAAGGTTGCAGTGGTCCAGACTAATGTTTATTCCATCCAATGACCAAGTATGGTGGCTTATTTTTCAGAGTGGAAAGTATTTTGAAGGGAAGGGGTTGTTTGCTTCTGTGAGCTCTCATTTAGAAAGGATGAGCAATACATTTTGTGGACTTTAACATGTAGTTCAGTTGCCTCCAGTGTTAAGATAACTGAACACAAAGGACTTGTATACCTTTAAGTATTAGACAAATGGGGGGATTTTAGACCCTTTTCTTATCACTGCATAAAATGTTCACTCTACCCAAGATACCATCTTCCTTTTCACCCCAGTTTGCTCTGTGTTATTAATCCTATGATTCTCTACACCTTACAGGATAGCTAAAAATGTATTTGCGCCCATACACCAATCATGCTGCTACACTCACCCCCAATTTATTCAACTATACTCATATTTTTACACAGCTCTTAAGGTTAACCCTTTCCCCACACCTCCTTTGACTATACAAGAACGAAATAAGAGTTTGGATGCTGGTTTAGGCCAAAGGCCTATGTGGTCCAGCATCTTCTTCCATAGTGGCCTCAATGGGAAGGCTGCAAGCAGAATCTGAGCACAATAGCACCCTCCTTACTTGTGATTTCCAACAATTGCCACTCAGAGGCATACTGCCTCCAATAGTGACGGTGGAACACAGCCATTGTTGCCAATAGATAAAAAAAACTGTGGGATGTATCAATTGTTACTCATACTCAGAGTATACCCATTATAATTAATAGACATTAAAGGGGGAAATAGAGCTGTGTTAAAACCATGTCCTCCAGTTTCTCAAAGGGCTTCTTCCTCTGCAAATGAGCCTTCTTATTTTCTGCCTCATTCTCTAGGCACTTGGAAATTTCTTTAGAATTTCAAGGGATGCAGATTTTGAGCATACTTTATCATTATGAGATGGCCAAGGACAGTGTGTACACTTTTCTTTCCATCAAACATTCCTTCGGCACTCTGCAGCCTCCTTGACTGCCCACACTTCCAGATCTGAAAAAGTCCCATGAGACGAGTCATCTCATGATGTCTTCTCCTGGATTTTAACTGAAATGTGGGCACTAAGGAAGGCTGCAGAGTGTGAACTGATTTGTTAGAATGTAAGAAAGAAGACTCACAAACACCTCATGGCCATATTGAAAGTAAGATAAGCACAGCAAAACCCTTATATCCAACCCATGCAAATGTCACTGCTTTGCTCTCTCCCCTTAGATAATTTTCAAATGTGCTTTCTTCTCTTATTAATTTTAGTGTTTTGTTGGAAGCTGCCCAGAGTGGCTGGGGAAACCCAGCCAGATGGGCGGGGTATAAATATATTATTATTATTATTATTATTATTATTATTATTATTATTATTAATGGGTAATGGTCAGGGGGAAAACTCTCAGAGGGATTTTTTTTTTGCCAGTGTTAAAAAGAAAGGTAAACATGATGTGATTGCAAGTGATGCTTCTAGGTAACATGCAGTTAGGCTCTAAGTTCTCTGGAATACTATTTTACAATGGTTTCCCAATCACACAGAGGGAACTCTCTGTATTTATAGCTGCCTATGCAGTGGCTCTTTAAATGTTCCAATGAATGTGTGTAGGTTAGGGCTAAGCATGCCACAACAATCCCATACCTCCTCACTCATTGAATGTGCAAAGGTGTTGATCAGAATCCCCATTTCATCCACACATTTGCCACTGAAATGGTTAATGAGAAAAATATCCTCATTAACTACCTTAATGGTAAAGACGCCAGGGTGACAAGATGTAACTAATTGCTCACTAGGTGATATTGGACATCCAATTAATCAAGGGACATTTTTTTAATGGTACTTTTGCATTTGTATATCCCGTTTCCACTGTTCCAAGCACTTCATGCACATTCGCTCAGTGATTCTCATAACAGTCCTGCCAAATAGATGGGATTTTACCCCTGTGATACAGATGGGCAACTGAGGCTGAAAGAATGGCAGCTAGGCCTTAAGGCAGGGATGTGGAACATTTTCCTTCTGAGGGCAATGTGCCAGTGGTAGGCGGGTCCAGGGGCAAAAGTGTAGGGGGGCAACAAATGCTAATTTACTCATACATCCTTCTCTACCCTCCATCTAGGAAAGCAAGAAGCATGATTGGAGTTCAAATGTAAACTACAAAAACAATTATGCAGACAGGAAGCCAGAAGGGCTGTGTGGGACTTTCCTGTGTTTTGCAATGTCATATACATATATAAACTATCTCCCTTTTGGATAGAAGTCATGGTTTTGCCCAATGTGCAATGAGTTCCTGGCTCCCTTGCAATGTTCCCTTTGAGGCCAAAGTAGCAGACCTGAAAAAGCTAAGGGAAGCAGAGATGCTGGAGGTTTGAGGCCTTCAGGGATGGTATAAGTGTGTCCCACTCACATGACGTTTAAGTTCCCTGCTCTCAGGGAGAATGAAAGTCTTGGGGACGGAGAGGGGCCATCTGAGGAAGAGGTAAACAGTCCCTTAGAAGGCTGATGTAAAGCTATGTTCTTGTGCCGATAATACTTCTCTGGAGGCAGGGGGATCATCAGGAACAGAGATAGTTGGGTGCATGGTGGGCATACAGAACACAGGGTGAATTGTCTGCCTGAAGCAAGGAAGCATTATCAAAATGTAAAGACAACTCTGGCGAAAACACCCAAGCAGGATGCAATCCAGGAATGATGAGGGATGTGATTTGGGAAGTGTCTTGAGGGCCAGAAGAGGAGTCTTGGAGGGCCACATTTAGCCACTGGGTCTGAGGTTCTGTCCCTTCTTTCTGAAAAGTGGTCTACCTAAACCTAGGAAGTTTTCAGATGAGGTGATGTTTGAAATGAAGAATACCAGATCGCAATACCAGAACACAATCTATTACGGTTTACAGAATATTATTATATTTCAAACATAGTTATTTCTCTCATTTGTTGTTTAGTTTGTTTCTTCTCTTGTAGCTTCTTTTTTCTTACAATAAAAAAGTCTGTTTCTTCGTTTCCAACCCATCCCACCCTTAGCAAATTTATTCCAGGATGCTGTTAGCAAAATGGATTAAGTTGCTTTCTAAATACATACAAATTAACCCGATATTGTTTAATATTACTTATGTTAATTATATATAGATGTTTCAAAACCTTTTTTAAAAAATAAAGCTGTTGCCATTTTTTAAAAAAAACAAAACAAAACACTAATAACGTAGTGTTGAAGTATTATCATACAAATGGTAAAAAAAAACCCCAGCTAGAGTAACAACTCTGATGATAGTTAATGCATTCCTAAAACTTCTGAGGAGCTGTTACAACCCATTACAGCTGAAATATTGGTGTATGAAAAATTAATAAAGCCAGCAGAAAATGGAATCCGGCATCTGCAGCAGCTATTTACATAGAAAGAATCACCCAGAATTAATTATGCTCTATGTTACATTCTAATGAGTTTTTCATTAAAATGTACACTATTATGGAAGCTAAACAAGGATTATTCAAAGAAAAATGCCAACAGCTGTTATTATTTTGAGAAATTAAAATTAGTTAATTGGTTATACATTTAGATCTAGGTCAGGGTTAATCGAACACTATTTATCATACCGTTAGCCTGTGTGTTTTGTAGGGGAAATAATGTCTACATCACCTTCTTCAGGGTCGTACTTCCCTGGAAGGAGCAGGTTCCAAGACAGCAGGGTGCTCCTGTGTCACTCTCTCTAGGTAACCTCAGTGGCAAGGAGTGCCTTTTAACAGCTCTTTCAGTAAAACAGGAGTATGGCAAAGTGGGGCTGCCCCTGAAGTTGGCCCAGAAACCGCAGGTACTGCAAAATTCAGCATCTTGACTGTTCATTGGGAAAGGATACTGATGTCATGCTATGCCACTGCTGCTGCCAGTTAGCTATCAGTCAGAGTTCAAGAAGCTGGTCCTGGTGCACAAAGCCTTAGGCAGCTTGAGACCAGGATACCTAAATGACTGTGGTGGTGGCTACGTGTCTTGATGGCTATATATAAAACCTTCAATATCTTTGGCAGCTTGCCTCTGAACGCTAGGCACTGGGGATCACGAGTGGATGATCCACCTATACATAGGATTGCCATTAAGTATGTGGGTTGTCCACCGTGAGAACAGAACTTTGGACTAGATGGGGCTTTGGCCTGATCCAACAGGGCTGTTTGCATGCTATTAAGGTGCAGTCTCACGCATGTATGTCATGAGGAATGCCTTGATGGATTTTCATGGGGGAGCATTAAAATTCACCATTCCCTGACAGAGCTGCGTCATGCAACATGGCATATCGTGTTCCTCAGTTCTTGAACTGCTGCAAATCACGAACCTGATCCAATGCATAGCCTTGCAAAGCATTAGCCACATTCCCAAAGATATTTCAAGTATCAAAGTCCTTTAGCTAAGCTTGTCCCTCCCAGTGGATCTCTCAAATAATTGGTGTTAAGGTACTAATCTGCTGAGGGAATACAGGGCACTGAGCAACTGTACAACAATGCTCTACATGTATTAATCATATTGCCAACAACTGTGCAATTACTGTTCAGACTTGAGAGCAGCCCTCAGGGGGAAGGGAGGAAACAATCATGGAGGTGATGCTACCAAGGATCTAGTGACTTGGATAGGGCAAAGTTTAAGTGGAAACCTGTAGACCAGACTGCTGACTGGGGTCAGTTACAGGGAACGTATTACTCCCTTGTTAAAACAACTTCGCTGGTTACCAGTCTATTTCCAGGCACAACTCAAAGCCCTATATGGCTTGGGCCCAGACTACCAGAAATATCACATTTCACTATATTAACCTGCTTGGGTGAGAAATTCCCCAGGTGAGCACCTTTTCTTTATTAGAAGCATGGTTGGTGGTGACACAAGAGAGAGCCTTTTCTGTGGCTGCTGTCATATTGTGCAATTTGTTCCCAATAGCACTAAGATTGGCTCCCTCTTTGCTATCCTTCTGCTGGCAGGTCAAGACCTTCCTATTCAGGCACCCTTTGAAATCTAAGGAACAGGGGATGCTGGTCACTGGGTTGCTGCTGGGGCTAACTGTATTGTAATTGCTGCTGTCAGGGCTGCCTCAGGTCTCAGCTCACAAAAGACCAACGCCAGGCTCTTCTTATATACAAGGCTGTTTATTGCAGTCCATTATCGGTTTCACAACCGGGGTGCGCAGCCCCGCGTCTCTTAGGCTAGACATTTGAAGTCCCCTCTGAATCGGTCCCGCCCCTATACCAGCTTAAGAGGCTTGTGCTAGTCCACCTCTTCCTGTCTTTCCTTTTCCGCAGGGTCTTTCTGCCCCCCTGGGTTCCTTCCCTCCTGCTCTCTCCTGAAGCGGATCCCTCAGATGCCTGTTCCCCCCTCCTTCGTGCTTTGGGGCCAGGCTCCTCCTCCGGGCTCTCTCCATTTCCGCGCGCCTCCACATTTGAACTTGGCGCACGTTCGCTACCCCTGACCTTCCTCTTGACACTTACACTACTCCCTGTACTACTCTCCGCCTCTTCCGGCAGGACGTCCTGCCCTGATCTCCTTCCCCTGTCTCCATCCTGCTCCGCTCCGTGTGTCACGCTGGGAACTCCTCTCTCTTCACTTCGTTCCTGCTGGGAAGCCGGTCCCGATCTCCCACTCCTACTCGGGGTTTCCCTGCTGCTTCCCTGCTCCTGGCAGGTTCCCCCTGTGACCCCCCTTGGCCTGACTAGGGGCGCTTCCTTCTGGGAATCCTCCGATTCACTTGAGAGACTCATGGAAGACCTCAAGTCATTGTCATCCTCTTCCTCACTGTCCTGGGATTCTTCCCCCTCGCTCTCCGTCTCCCCCCTCACCTGTGCCTCTGTCTCTGAACCCCTGACAGCTGCTTTTAAATGTATTTTACAATAATGTTTTTATTATGTTATAAGTCACCTGGGATTGCAGCTTGGGGGAGAGGAAGGATATAAATACATTTTCTGAACTGTCTTCAGAGACAGGCCTATGTATAATGTGTTGCAGTAATCTAACCTATAGGTTACCGGAGCATAAATAACAGAAGTTATGGTATCCCTATCTTTATAGAAGTGCAGCTGGACCACCAGCCGAAGCCACTGAGGCCACCTGAGCTTCAAGTGACAGCAAAGGATCCAGGAGTATTCCCAAGCTATGTAACCCCTCCTTCAGAGGGATGGTAACCTCATTAAGAGCAGGCAACCTCCCATCCATCCGGTCTAGGGAACCATCCACTGATAGTGCCTCAGTCTTATCTGGACTGAGCTTCACTTTGCTGGCTCTCATTTAGTCTATTACCAAGGCAAGATACTGGTCCAGCACTTCTACTGCCTCACCTGCAGATGTAAAGGAAAAGTAGAGCTGTGTGCCAACAGCATATTGCTGACAACTTACTCCAAAATTTCAGATGACCCCACTCGGTGGTTTCATGTAAATGTTAGACAACATGGGGGATAAATTGAACCCTAAGGAATCCCCACATTGAATGCTCCACTTTTAATGGGAGAAAATTCCAAAGACTTTATACACTAAATCCAGCATCTTGAAATTAGCCCAGTAGCTATGTGGCGGGCAGTGCAATTCTGCCAACAGTGGGGTAATGTTTGGGCAGTACAATGGTACCTCTGGTTACAAACTTAATTCATTCCAGAGGTCCGCTCTTAACCCGAAACCATTCTTAACATGAGGCATGCTTTCGCTAATGCTGCCTCCTGCTGCTGCCAGCGCGCAACTTCCACTTGCGTCCTGGGACAAAGTTCGCACCAAGGGGCATCTACTTCCGGGTTAGTGGAGCTCATTACCCGAAGCGTTCGTAAAGGGGGCGGTACGTAACCAGAGGTTCCACTGTATCCTCTCCCATTGAACAGTCAAGACAGTTGCATTTTGCACCAGTTGCAGCTTCTGAACCTACCTCATGGACAGCACCACACAGAGTGCATTGCGGAACTCAATGATCAACAAAGTCACCTGATCCCAATCTGTATAGGGTATTTTGCAACAAAGCCAGAACCTTACTGTGAAGTCCCCAGATCTACAGCTTCCCTTGGTTCAAGAAATTTGCATTGAATCACCCATCTGGCTTTCTATTGGCACTAGGCATGTACATTAATTTCGTAATTAATGAAACAAATGGGGGTACACCCCTTACGAAATAAATGCATTGGATTGGACGAGTTCCAAATGACAATCTATACATCCATTTCTACTAGTAACAGCAATAAAAGTGGCATTCAGTTTACTGCATTTCCCCAACAATTTACTAATTGTTAATTTCTGCATTAGAATACAGCTTTCGCACAATTTAGAAGCCACTTCCGGAAAACTAATGAAACATATCACAACCTTAGCGCTCATTTCTGTGTTTTTGGTTACAGGAAAGAAATCTGTTTGCAGTCTCCTTAACCATGAAAATTGTGGGAGAAAACGGACAAAATCTGGGACAGTATACCAGCATACAATTCTTTACTGTCATTTTCATGGAGGGACAGAAGCAGGTATGCGTGTAAAGGGTGAGTTACACCATGTCCCACTGACATAAATGAAATTTAGGGCAACATGCTGGCATATCAGTCTAAAAGCCCCAGTTCCATAGAACATGGGTAGGCAAACTAAGGCCCAGGGGCTGGATCCAGCCCAATCACCTTCTAAATCCAACCCGCAGACGGTCCAGGAATCAGTTTGTTTTTACATGAGTAGAATGTGTGCTTTTATTTAAAATGCATCTCTGGGTTATTTGTGGGGCATAGGAATTCGTTCTTTTTTCTTTTTCAAAATATAGTCCAGCCCCCCACAAGGTCTGAGGGACAGTGGACCGGCCCCCTGCTGAAAAAGTTTGCTGACCCCTGCCATAGAGCAGCAGTGTAAAAGGAACATTAGGAAATGGTAGTCAAGAGCTAGCATTACAGTCAGGGTAACACAACTACAGAGTAAGGGTGTGTGGGAGAATGTTGTTGAATGTGAATCTTCAGTCCAGCACCTGATGAATTGTTGGGAAATGCCTCTCACCCCCAAGAAAAAAATGAGGAAGTAGTTCCTCCCCCAAAGAGAGAGAAATAATGTTCTTGTCCCCAATTAGGGTGCAGAACTTTGAGAGACCAATTGCACATCGTTCTAGACTGCACCTCTATCAGCTGCAGAATCAGCTGGCTGTAAGGGGCAGAGCCATTGTGCTAGCTTTCTGGCAAGTGGGCGTTACCAGGGAGGAGAGGGGAAGGGGCAAGGAAGTGGGGGAATCTGTGCATTGTGATTGCAATGGTAGAGCCAATCTGGTGCTCACTTCAGTGCATTTGCATCTCATTGAACTCCCCACCACCATACCCCAATACCTCCTGGTAAGCAAAAGCGACCCACATACCAGGAAGCCAGTACAGAGGCTCTGCCTCACCCACCACGAAGCTTCTGTTCAGCATACCAATACTTGGATATGAGAAGCTCCAACAACCAACTTGAGCTTAAGAAAGATGCCTTGTCATGCTGAAAGAATTCCAGTGGTTCATTGTGCAACCCAATTACATGCCTTCTCATATGTAAATTCCATTAGAATCAATGGAGCTCACTCCCAGGTGAGTGGATTTAGAAATGTCATTAAACATTTCTTAGTTTTTGAACTTTTACAGCAACCTAACCTGTGAGAATAAGAAGTCTGCTTTTACCAAATAATTGTGGGCGCTGGAGGAAGACAGAAGTAGCCCTTGCCATTTATTACGATGCTCAAGGTTTTGGAGTTGATTTACATTGAGTGGCTCCACTTTTGACTTTAATTGTCAGCTTGGAGTTGTCAAGACATAACTATATCTTAAATTTGCATTGCATTTTTTTTTTTGGGGGGGGGGTCTCTGCACTTCCCACTTTTGTCTCTTGATCTTGTCTTACGGAGTAATTGAGCTCCATTCTAATTTTCTTCCACAAGCAGGGTGCTCCCCTTCCAAGGAAGTGAGTTATGCGTATTCAAGAGGTGCGTTGTATGAATCTTGTTAAGGTTTGCCGCCTTATAGCCTGCACTGATGGAATATTTAATCAAAGAAATGAGTTGGCAGTTATGATGTACAACACGGTAAAGGCTTGTGATGTGTGTCTTCACTGCCAATTGAGAAATGGGTGATTTCGTCATTCATCAGTGCCAGACTGACAGCTTTGTATAACCTTCTCCTTTCTTTCTTTCTTTCTTTCTCTGCCCTTAAAAAAACTTATCAAGATTCAAGATATTTTAAATCAACAGTTTCTTTGAAGATATATCATATTTATTTCCAAAGTGGCCAAATTTTTCATCATTTAGTAGTTGGGGGGGGGGAGGACTTCTCACTCTGACTATGAAGCATTTTGGATTTTCCATGCAACATTGTTTAAACATGACAATGTTGGGATCTAAAACACAACTTCCTTTACCTTGATGTTTACTGTCATGTTGCACTCTGTGGTTGACAGTCATCAGTCAACCTGGCATCAATCAAACAAGCCATCTCAACTATTTCAACACCACTCTGCACCAAATCTGTAAGATTATTTTACAGTTCTTTTAACATCACCGCAGCATTTTTTTAGCCTGTGTTCCAGTAAACTTTGAGGTTTCATGGAAATTTATCAGTGGTTCCTCAATGCTGGGGTGGGGGCGAATCTACAAAAGAGGATAAACTTTGACAGCTTGTCCACTACTACAAGTCTCTCCCTGAAATGCAAAGATACAGCTATGGTCATTAATGCAAAAATCATAGTTCATTAGTAGATTTGCCTGCAGAGGGTCCTGGGTTCAGCCCTCCACATCTTCAGGGAGAGTTGGGTATGTTCAATGGCAGAAATCTTGGAAAGCCAGTGCCAGTCACTATAGACAATACTGAGCTAGATGGACCAATAAGGCAGCTCCCTATATTTCTAGGAGTGTATGGGTGTGCATTATGCATACTCAATTCACATAGAACAATTCTGAGGCCCAACAGCACTTTCTGCACACTGAGTGAACTGAGGTGGGTGCCATAGGGGACTTCCCAGAATACCCTACAAGAGGGGTGGTGAAACTTTTCTAGCCCAAGGGCCAGCAATCCCTTCTAGGCAACTTTCCGAGGGCCAGTCATGAGTCATGGGTGAGACCACCCTAAAAAACACAGCACCCCAAGGGTGGCCCACCTTTATGTTCCACCTTTCCTGGGAGAAGTTCAAGGCAACATACATGGTTTCCTCCTCTATTTCAATCTCACAACAGACATGTGGAGAAGGTTAGGGCAGAGGATTAGTGACCATTCCAACGTCACTCAGAAAATGTCCTTTCTGAGTTGTGATAGGAACCAGCGTCTTCCTCACCATCTAACCATTCCATCACATTGCTGTCTTTCATGAGATTTCACAGTCTTATCCTGAAGTCATCTTCAGTTATGATTCTACATCTCAGATGCTAATCCTACCCTTTTTAACCAACACACCATATTGTAGCTGTCATGTCATAGGGATAGCACTGAAAAAGTCTTGGATTCAAGGCATACTCTAGCAACAAGGAAGGCACTATGTTAGCCTCAGCTCCCTATATGTAAAAAGGGGAAATAATAATGACCTAGCTTTATGTTTCTTTGTTATTTTAAATAAATAAAGTTACAAAAAACAACAACCATGACCCACTTCCCGGAGCTGTTGAATAGCACACTCCAAGAACAGATAAGAGCTCTGTGATGGTCTATTGTTGTAAAAGGAACTTTAAACATGTACTTTGGAAATCGTATTCTTTCTTTGGAAATGGAGTATACTAATATTTCCACTAGAGCATTGTGACCTGAACAAGTTCCTTGTGTTTCCACAGGTCATTTAACACAGGGATTTTCATGTGCAGTTACAAAACAAAACTAGGTCTAAGTCAACTTTATTGTTGCCTCAAAACTGACAATTTTGGGGGGTGGGTGGGTGAGTGTGCTCTCACTGTACTTTGTCTCATTACTCCTCCATCAATGAGTTGAATTACAACTCATTACCAAACTTAAAACCATGGAGAGACCTGGTTTGAACAAAGACATTGGATTCTTATCTCACTATACATGACTAAGCTATTTCTCACCTTCTCACCCCTTGCCTTTTCCTGTAAGACCTATTACAGTCGTTAAGAGTCGTCAACAGGCTCATCTCAGCTATCTGCCTATCTCCCATTCCCACCACCCTTCTGAGTAATACCCCTCCCCACCTTCTCACTATATAGAAGGATCCGACAACTTCTGTTTCAGTGTATCTGAAGAAGTGTGCATGCACACGAAAGCTCATACCAAGAACTAACTTAGTTGGTCTTTAAGGTGCTACTGGAAGGAATTTTTTTATTTTGACTATGGCAGACCAACATGGCTACCTATCTACTCCTCCATCAAGGCCACACTCATCTCTATACTCTCCTTGAGAGTTTTTGGCTGGCTGAAATGGGTCACTGAACTGTGATAATGCCTCTTACTTGCCTGGGGAGACAATGAAGAGATGTGAGTAGGGTGTGGGGGTGTATAAACCACTGTATAAACCACTGGCTTTTGTATGGCTGGAGTGTAGTCTACTGTGCAAAGATAACAGTTAACATCCACTGCTCTGCCCACCTCTGGCACTGCCTACCACTAGCTTGTGTCCAAGAGCAAATGCATCCTTCAAACCAAAAGGGGGGGGGGAGGGGAAGCTTTGCCACTCCTGATCTAAGGCATGCATCCATACCAGTAATTAGAAGAACACCAGAAGAAACTCTACATCTTTTATTGGCAGGGCAGACATTATCATTTGCACTGCCAAATTAATACCATTCTAATGGTAACTATAGATTCCCGTTAGAAGGGCCAAATACCCCAGGCTTGACTATAAAAATTCACCAGGGAACTTCATGAGGCTGCATGCCAAAATCAATAACCTGCCATTTTTTAAATTAAGAGACAAAATAAATGTTAGAGGAAAGTCCAGTAAATTAAGAAAATTACCTTCTAGAGAGATTGAAAGTATTGATTTTAATGTTCAAAATATGTGAACTCTTTGTGGCCTACTCTTTGAAGGCAATTAGAAACTGGACAGTTAATTCAACAGAAGCTTGAGAGAAAAAAAATCGATGATTATACTATGGGCATATTATGATATTTGTCATTAACCCAAAGCCATTTCTATCAAGTGACCAAGGTCTCTGATTTATCTGTTCAGGATGGGCTCTGTTTGACTAAGGTGGGTACATAGTAAATTTGATTAAAGTTACAGCAACACTGTTATCTAGAGCTGAAGACAGATGTATGACAAAACAAGATATTGCTCCAGTCTTCCTTCATGTCCCAAACTGTCTGGCGCAAAAGGGTAGGCCAATAATATTGGCCTACTATCTGCACTTTCTAGAATCAATTTTCTAGAAAAGCTTTCCCAGCTGGAGAACTGGATCTTTACAGGGGTTTTGTCTTGTTTCAAATGTATTTGCTATTTTTGAGTTTTGATTTTTTTTCAAAAAAATGTCTTTAGTGTACAGTGCCCATTTAATAAATCAATAATATTAATAATAATTTTAGGACTAACTTTTTCTATTATTTTAAGCAGTTTTAATCTGTTTTTAATACTGTATCTTATTGCATTTAAATAGTACTATTGTGTTTCAATTGTAACCAGCCCTGGGACCTTAGGGTGAAGGGTGGCTAATAAATTGTAACAGCAGCAGCAACAGCAACACAAATTGTACTTCTGAGAAGACATCCACATGCTGTTAAAGCCATATTAATATATGAATTTAAATACTTGGATGCTTTAAGAAGCAAACAAAAACACCTCATATTAATGCAGAAACAGAACAGAATGGGTAAAAAAATACAAAAGTAACGAAGACCAGAAATAGCTGCATCCATCTATCTCTTGTGTGGGAACAAGATGGACATAAGTTCGGATCTGGCAGGACTTTTCTTATGATCTGACGACATACTACTGAAGCAGAGGCCCCCCGTTCTTCTCACAGAGCTACAGTTCTGAGAGTGGTTTACCAGTCAATTCCTCTCCCCAAGGAACTCTCAGTTCCCAGGATTCTTTGGAGAAGGCATAACTGTTTAAAATGGTATGATACTGCATTAAACATATAGTGCAGCTGGTCATCCAGCATTCGCTCAAAAGCCTCTAATAAAGAGGAGACCGGCTCCTTCAGAGGCAGGCTGTTTCACAGTTGAACAGATGCTCTTCCCAAAGGTTCGACAGAAGCCAATTTCTTGGAATTTACACCCATTGTTCAATCCCTAGCCTCCAGACCAACAACAACAAACCAGATCTGCTCCATCATCTATCTGACAGCCATTTAGGTATTTGAAGATGGATATTGTATTGCCTTTTTTTGTAATCTCTTGTCCAATCCCCCAGACCTTCCACTGGACTCCATCTTCAGGCTCCTTCACACAGACCATCCCAGACCCTTCTCCATGTAGGGTTTACTTTATTTTCTTACATTTATATATTCCACCCAAGGGACATACATACATATATACATACATGAGCCTTTGATTGGGCCCAGACCTCCATAGCTAAAGCAAGCTAAAGACATAAAGCATCATGTCTGTGCACAACTATGTGTGAACTGAAGCTCAGGTTGGTTTTTTAATGGAACTATACAACTATATGTTGAGTAGATTTGTTTTTATACTAACAAAGACAATTGCTACAATTTATTTACTAGCTAAATGCCCATTGATGGCAGCATGAAGGGAATACTTTAATATTTGAGAAGACTCCTTTGGCAAGGAGGGGTGCTATGTCCTCTGTGCATAATGAGACATCCCCATGTGCATGTACATACACACACACACACCTATGGGACATACACACCCTTGTGTAAAGGCTGGAGGATGGGTCTAGCATTCACCTGAACAATATCCCGAAACACAGAATTTTGCTGATTTGCTCACATACTTAGGCTTGCCATACGTCAGGAAAATTCCCGATTTCCTGGTTTTGGGTGTAAAAATAGGCATTTTGCAGAGGGGCATTTTGCAATTGGCAAAATGTCGGGGAAATCCTGATGTATGACAAGGTGGTGGAAAAAGCAGCAGAAATAGCTCCAAAAGCTGTGCCCCCCCTTTTTTTTTACTTTTTGAAATACGGCAACCCTACTTATACTGGGGAAAGCAAAAAAAGTGCCCTTGGGAGCACTACTGAGGTCAGGTCTGAGCCAACTTCCTGCTTCCCAGCTCTACCCAAGGTGCTGCTTTTTGGACATGCTAACCAGCATGGTCGGTGGTTAGGGATTGTGGGAGTTATAGTTCAAGAACACCTGGGGACCCAAGTTGAGAAAAGCAATGCTAGTACTGCTCCAACCTGCAGGTAGACAAACAGATGACAGACCATATGCTGTTTCCTTTTACCCAAACAGCATGTAGCATTGGAGAGGGGTAGGAAATTTAAAGAAATGAAATGATTCACCACAATGAATTAAATACTTGAGTGCATTGGATAGTTCCTTACTGGAGGAGGGTGGGATTGCTTCTGCCATCGTGGGTTGGGTTGGACCTAATGGGGCATTTCTGACTTCTGACTAAGCGTGTTCTCCTTCATGGAGAGCACGTGTTGCGGTGGGGGCCACTAGGACACTCCAAAGTTGGGGGTGGGCTAATTGACCATTGGCCACTGATGCAATTGGGGCTTCCCTTGTTGTTGGGAAGAAGTTAATGTTGCCATTTGTTGACTGACAGCCAGAAATGCTAAAACTCCTTGCACGAGGCTAGGGCTTCCTCTTTTCACCCATGCATCGGATTGCCCATCCCCCCCTCCCTAGAATTAGGGTTGTTCGCTTTGACCTTGCTATGCCTGTCATGGGGTTGTCTGCTCTTGGGGCAGGGGCCCGGTAGGAATTTTGTCCATCTGGCTGATTGGCTGGGGCCATTTGGTTTTTGCCTACTGCATAGCAAATCGTCACAACTTGTAAGGTTGCGGTTAGGCATTGGTTTATGGTTTGGTTGGTTGAGGGGCATGGATTGGCTGTGCCTGCCCCTCTAATGCTGCTGCTGCAAGAGATTCTGTTAAAGGAATCGGGGGCTAACTATTGCTTGTCCACTCTGTCAAGGGGGCTCGGGCCATAGCAATGAGCTCCTGGTTGCATTTGGGGAGGGCTGAGGGCAGGTTCCCTGCTCCGTCGCTACCCCCAAGTGTATTCCCCTTTTCTGACTTTCGCATCGTGTGGAATGTCAGTCTGTCCCCCATGGTGGGGGCAGACAGTCGCAACCAATGCCTAAGCAACCACTCACATTTTTGTATTTTAATAAAGTTGTGGCCAAAATTATGCCAAAAACCTTAAACAAAAAATTCTGTGTGATGTGTGAGTTATTGGGGTGGCCCTTTGGACCTCGACACGCAATTACATTCCTCAACAATTCTTGAAGGATAGAGTGAAGCCTCATGTAAGCTCTGGAATGAATTATAATTGGCAGGCACAACTCCACGTTGCCAGGGACAAAAACCTGCCCTGGAAAATGTCATCCCTGTCTTGAATTATTTGCCCAAACTTGTAGTCCTTGTTGGGAGACATTTCCTTGTCCCCATCAGTAACAGGCAGTGATGTGGTATGAAGCACAGGGAAATGTACAATCTGATGATCAGCCTGAAGGCCACGTTCAGTTCTGAACAAGGATAACGTGCCAGTGGTGGGAGTGGCCAGAGGCAAAAGCAGGTGGAGCAACACATGCAAATTGTGCCTTTGGTACAGGTAAGGTAGATCGTTTCTACATACAACCACACACTTTATCCCTCATCTTGGACAAGCAACAGGCACTATCAGAGTTCAAGGATTCATTTCAGTCAGGCAAAAACACCAGAGGGGTATGTCCTGGGGAGAGGGGCCATGGCCTTGAGAGGGGCATATTCTCACACAACTTGGCATGACACCCCCACCCCTAATCTATGCACAAAGGACTACTAAACATTGTGGAGGGACCAGGGAAAATGTGACACAGGGATGCTTCTTTTTGACACTAGCCTTCTGTCTTCAGTAATGTGCAGCTCTTAATCTTCCAAATACAGTCATATCTTGGATCTCAAACGCCTCGGCTCCCAAACAAATTGGCTCCCAAACAATCGAAACCCGGAAGTGAGTGTTCCAGTTTTCTAACGTTGTTTTGGAAGCCAGACATCTGACAGGACTTCCTGCAGCCAATCAGAAGCCAAGCTTTGGTTTCCGAACGTTTTAGATGTCGAACGGAGTACTGGAATGGACTGTACAGTGAGGGGGGGTATTTGATCCCCTGCTAAATTTGCACCTTTGCCCTCTGAAGAAGAAATGACCAGCCCATAATTTTAATGGTAGGTTTATTGTAGCTGTGAGAGACAGAATAACAACAGGAAAACCACATTAATCTCTGACTTTTGTCTTCTGGGTTTCTGGGGCTTTTCCTGTTGTTATTCTGTCTTTCACAGCTACAATAAACCTACCATTAAAATTATGGACTGGTCATTTCTTCGTCAGAGGGCAAACAGGCAAATTTAGCAGGGGATCAAATACTTTTTTCCCCTCCCTGTGTGTAGCCAGTGTCATGAACAAAGATAAACCACGTGTTACTAAGATCCGGACAACAATGAGCAGAGTCATATGAGTAGACCTATTGAAATTAATGATTTAATTGTGCTTATTAATCTCAGTGGAATTGCTCTGACTAAAGCTTAGTTGGCTGCACTCCTCAGTGTACCATTTCCCTTTCTTAAGCAAATAAAATGCATGCCAATTATATACTTAGCAAGACTGAAACTCAACTTCCCAAGTGTATTAATAGATATTATGGAATGCAAGAAAATCACTATTTGGGGTGAAGCTGTTCCAAAACACCCACAAAATGCATGGTATCTGCTTACCTGCATAGAATTCTGGACTATAGACAGCACCCACCACTGGATTTAATTTCCAACCTACAGTAAAGACATAAAAAAACCAAAAGAAAATACACTAGGGTTATAGTGTGGGATCATAAATATTACAAATTGCTTTGTTTATTTGTTTTTAAATGTGACAGCTCATAAAAATGGTTGTAACTGAAGGTAGTTATATGCTTGATGGCAGTTTGGAAGAGATGGTCCAAGGGGTATCCCTTTAATATCATCTGGATATGCAAAATGAAACATGAATAGCAGTAAATTATCATGATTTAATTTTGCTGCTGTTGTTTATTTATTTTATTTCTCCTTTTATATACGTAAAAATGTAATGCTACCACTGTGCAGCCCCCATTGGAAGATTTGTAGTGTCCCATCATAATCCTGGATTTGCACGAAATCAAGGTGGGGGAGTCAAAAGAGAGGGCAAGATGCACAACAGCAGTGGCTATGATATGGGGGAGGTGGCAGATTTAAGAACATGGAGAAGGGTGTTGGGGGAAAATATTTTGTGCTTGTTGGTTTCTGTGTTATCTCTGCAATTTCTCTTTGTTTGTTCAACGTTAAGAACAAAAACTCCAAATGGAACAACTCCCACGCAAATGTTTCCCCATCCCAGCTTTACTCAAAACTCTGCTATTGTTTAAAAGTTCTATTTTCCTCTCAATGTCTTTCCATCCCAACTTTACTCAAACCCCTGCCATTGTTAAAAACGAATTTCCCCCCTCTAGCCTTCTTCCCTTCTCACTGTACTTAAAACGTCTCCCATTTCTCAGCTTCCTCATGTGTAGATTCAATGTAGTAATTTAGAAGACCAAACAAACACTCATGTATGTGCAATATCCATCAAAAGAATGGAATCTTCTCTAACTGGGCAAACTAACTTGTGGGCTTCCTCTTAAGACTGCATTCATCTGAAAGCTACAGTCACATAAATCTTCATGGGGTGTGCATGCAAAGAGGACTACAGAATAGGGAGGAGAATGTGGCAGGGAAATGGGATTGGTCTGTGTATAAGGGAGAAAAGGATGGAAGAGGAGAGGAGGAAAGGGCTGAAGGTGAAAAGCAGAGTGTCCCCCAAAGAGGGAATAGACGGCGTAGGCACGGGGTAAAGATGAAAGCAGAGACATTGAAGGATATGCAGAATAGGAGGAGATGGTGGCTTCATGGTTGCACGCAGCCCCCTGGACCCTATGCAGCACCATTAGCACAGGCTTGGCTTCGCCTTCCCCAGGTGGGATACCTGGAGGTCTCCGCCTACCTCAGCCAGTTGCCCAATCCCACCTGGGGAGGCGTTGCCAAGGTGATCAGGCCAGGTAGGGGGAGGGACCACAATAGGGGGATGATCTTACCTGGAGGTGCTTAGCAGTTGCAGTGTATGGGAGGAGGGAGATGCAGCACATTACCATGCTGGTGGTAGGAGGAGGGAGGAGGAGGAGGAATGGACATGAGGTGAAGGTGGTGCAGAGCAGGGCTGCAGAACAGAAGTGGCTTCAGAAAAGCAAACTTAGCAGTTGCATGGAGTGAGAAGGCAAAGCTCTAGATGGTTAATGTGGGGTGAATGGCAGGGGTACTGGTGAGAGGGACAAGCAGGTGTAGATGTGTATGCTTTCAGTTTTAACTATTTATTGCATTCTGTAGAGAACTTAAGAGTCTGTTTTGGTATTAAGCAAATTATAAATGAATACATTCTCCCAATGAAATAATAATGTTAACTTTTTAAAAAGTCTTTCTGTGTTTTATATTTAATTTTGTGTGCGTGATTTGCAGACGTTTCGTTTTGATGTAAACCACTTTGAGGTTATTTTTTGATAAGATAAAATGATAACGGCAACAGCAACAACATCATGGTGAATCATATCAACATTTCTGTGCAAAAGGGCTATAAACAGGTGAGGTGGGTGTCAGCCAGGGAAAGGGCTTTCTTAGTCGTGCTTTGCTATCTGTGAACATCTGAAGAGCCTGGGCTGCTGGTTCTGGCTAAAGGTCCATCTAGTCCAGCATCCTGTTCTCACAGTTGCCACCCAGATGCCCCAATGGGGAGACTGCAAGAAGGACTCAAGCACAAGAGAAACCTCCCCTCCTGTGGTTTCCAGCAGCTTAAAAGCATTGCTGCCTTTGACCATGAAAGTAGAACATTGACTTAGGGTTAGTAGCCATTGACAGCCTTGTCCTCCATGAATTTGTCTAATTGTCTATGCTAGGGGTAGTCAACCTTTTTATACCTACCGCCCACTAATGCATCTTCCTTCATGGTAAAATTTCATTACCTCCCACCAGTGCTCGATGGAAGGAGGATTCAGCTTGTGCCGTAGAACCCTCTACCGCCCACCTAGAATCCTGAAACGCCCACCAGTGGGTGGTAGAGACAAGGCTGACAACCCTTGGTCTATGCAATCCTTGATATCATCTGCTAAGAATGTTTGCACAAACTGCTCAATTTTTTACTGCATATTGCACAATTCTACTTTTGTCTTCTTCTTATTATGTTCCTGTCATCTGAATTATGTGAGTGTGGTCTTCATTGTTAAATTTTATCTTATTTATCCTCTGTGGTGCCTAAAGAATATGAAAGATCTTATAAATTTAATAACAGAATAAAATTAAGTGTTTAATTTCAAAAAGCTTAATTTTCCAGAATACCATTATAATTTTATTTCCTAACAGTATAAATCCAAAATATGAGCAATTTGGCAGATTTTTCACACCTGTCAGCCCTTTCTGTCAGAAGAGGTTGAGAGATACCCACGGATTTCAAGTTATACTAATGGTGCCTCAATTTGTCCAAGACAGGAGATGGGTGGGTGGGGGGGAGAGACTATTCTGGAAGATGCAGATCGATGATCTCAGCTGAAAGTCACTCTCATATTTCATTTTCTCTCCAGTCCCGATTTGATGGCTGTATCATCTAACTTGGTGAAGCTCACACAGGAAACACTTCATTCATCATGAAAATAACAGCAATTAAACTTTACTTTGTCTTGTCAATGAGGTATGTGCTGGCCCATAACTGTGTGGGTTAATCAAGTGTGAGGAGAAGCTTGACATATACGAGTGAGGAACTGCCAAGGAACCCAGTGTTAGCGGCTGGAGGAGGTAAATTCACCACCGTGGGTGTAATTCTATGAATTTGTCTTGCTGTCACAACACTCATCTCTTCAGGTTGAAACTTTTGGAGGAAGGAGGTGGGGGAGGGAAAAAAATGTCCTTCATGCAGACGTAAAGGAAGAGCAACTGAAGGAGGTGAAGCAATAGATCAGCAACAGAACACGTGCTCAGCATTCAGAATGTGCCAGGTCCAAACACTGGGACCGGAGACTAAAAAAAGTCAGATAGCAGGGCGAGCAAAGACCCCGTGGCCAGAGGCCCTGGAGAACCACATCCAGGTGGTATAAACAGTGCTGGTCTAGATGGAGGTTGGTGCTCAACTGGGTGTGGTAAGGTGAAGGGCAACAGTAGGTGGTACCAGAAACAATGGCAGCCAATAAAAACTGATAGGCATTCTAAGAGGATGGAGGATGAAAACATTCCATTCAAGAAATAATCCAAAGGAGCAAGGCCAGTTAGATCCACCACAACTTGAAGTGAGGGCTGGGAGAAATCCCTGTCTGAAATGCTAGAGAGCCACTTCCAAGCATTATAGCCAATATTAAGCTAGATGGACCAATATCTGACTTGGTATAAGGCAACTTCCAATGTTCCTCTGTGGACTTTAAAAACGTAGCAAAGCAATGCAGTAATGTGAAAGCCCAACTATTTGAAGGGTGCTGGGAACTGTTAGGGGACCCTTATTCCTCTGACATAGCTACAATTCCCCAAGTAGTTTAATAATCAATCCCTCAAAGCAGGGGACTCTGGGAACTGCAGCTCTGTGAGGGGAACAGAGGGGTCTCCTAATAGCTCTCAGCACCCTTAAGAAAGTGCAGCTCCTGGGATTCTTTGGGGAGAGCAATAACAGTCTGAAGTGGTATGATACTACTTTAAATGTATAGTGCAGATGGGACCCCTGTCTCCCCACTCCCACGCACAGAGCACATTAATGTCATATCTGACTCATGTGTTGGTTCCAAAGCTAGTAACGTGCATTGATCCAATCAAACATTCTGTCTCTCTCTCTGTCCCCTTCTAAATGCCCCTTCTAAATGCCACAGGCAGCCCCCTGTTTATGTGTGTTCAATATGTGTGCGACCTTGTATACCCGCATTGCGCTGAACCTGGAAGTCACCTGGAAACATCATAAAGACATCACTGAAACATTGCTAAAATGGCAGAACAGGGTGAGGTGGGGGCAGGGCAGAGCGGGGATGGAACTGGGGTTTTGCAGGCTTTTTCAGGGGGTTTCAATTATATGTGATTTCACCGACAAGTGCGGTATCTCAGAACCAGGGCTTTTTCCCCAGGGGAAACTCACGGGAATTCAGTTCCGGCATCTCTCAGGTGGGTGCCATTGCCAATGTAAGAGAAAGAGGGAGGTGTCCATGGTGTGTTCCAGCACCTCTTTTTCTAGGAAAATAGCACTGCTTGGAACGTAACCCCTGCATAAATGAGGGGCTGCCTGTATTTCAGAAATGCTTGGGCAAAATGAAATTATGACTATTTGCGTAAAGGTAAAGGGACCCCTGACCATTAGGTCCAGTCACGGCTGACTCTGGGGTTGTGACGCTCATCTTGCTTTATTGGCCGAGGGAGCCGGAGTACAGCTTCCAGGTCATGTGGCCAGCATGACTAAGCCGCTTCTGGCGAACCAGAGCAGCGCATGGAAATGCCGTTTACTTTCCCGCCGGAGTGGTACCTATTTATCTACTTGCACTTCGTGCTTTCAAACTGCTAGGTTGGCAGGAGCAGGGACCGAGCAACGGGAGCTCACCCTGTCACAGATTTGAACCATCGACCTTCTGATCAGCAAGCCCTAGGCTCTGTGGTTTAACCCACAGCGCCACCCGCATCCCATTTGACTATTTGCATAACTTGGACCAAATATACGCAGATAGAGGTGGTGTAGGGGAGGGAGAAAAATAAGAGGGCTACCCCTGGAAAAAAAGCAGAAGAAATTCCAGAGCTTCCTCAACACCATGATTTATTGTTACAAGCTTAATAACTATATGTCAAACTGCAAGTGCTTATTTTATTTTACTTTTCATTTTACCACAATGGGGAGAGATAAATATGACACGGTCATTAAAAAATAAAGCCACCCGCCTCTCTTTCCCCCACTTTCGATGATGGAAGCCATCTCATTAATGAGCTCTGAAAAGTAGGGGAAAGGGGGAAAAGAAAACCAAGGTCCATTTTATTTCATGGCTGATGCCTGCCTCTGCTGGTGATGGGGAGCTGGCTTTATTGATCAGCTGTGTAAAGTTTCCCTTTCATCTTTTTTTTCCTGGAGGGGAGTCAGGGAAACAAGGTATTTGTTCAGAAAGCGACAGGGTTATAGACACAGGCCAAATGGAAAGCTCTGATATGTCTAATTCTGAAGCTTCAAGAAGCATTCAGAGGCTCAAACCAACTCCAGAAAAGCCAACCAGGAAAGGTGGTGGTTGTAGTAACAGTTTTCTGCCACAGCAGAACATGGAAGGACAAGGAAAGTGCAGAGTTGCTTCCAAAGCAAGTTGGTTATGACTAGGGCTGCCATATTTCAAAAAGTGTTGAGCTTTTTTTAACACTTGCAACATGGGTTGCCATACATCCGGATTTTCCCAGACGGCTGAATCCTGGCTATGTCCAGGAAAGGCAGATGGGTGATTGGTTTGAGGGAGAGCTTTCTCCAAGGTAGAAGAGAGTTAACTTGGCTTCCCAGTGGGAGATGGAATGATGTGGATCATGTCTGTAATGGGAGCATGATTACAACTTATAAAAGTGATTGATGGATATTGGGTGATTTTGCTATTTTAGATTGTTTATATTGTTTTGTTGTATTTCTTGTGCATTTTTCGTATCTGTCTTTCCCACCGATCTGCCATTAGCCACTTTGAGTCAAAAAAGCAGTATATAAATAAAACAATAACAAGAACATTGGAAAAGGAATACCCCCAGAACACACATTTCATGTACTTACCATTCGTATAAGGGTTGACTGTTTTCTTATTTGTCATGACTCGAGCTGTTGCATTATTTACCTAAGCACATAGAAAAGTAAATCAGTGCCATTTCTTCAATAGAGGAATGTCCATGATACTAATGAAAGGCATGCATTACTATTGGTATTAGTCATGTATAAATGCAATTTAATATATGCCCCCCAAATAAAAAATAATAAGAAATAGCAGAAAGTGCATAACAAAAGGGAAAAAAACTATTTATAATTACATTTACTGTCATTGCCATTTGTATATATATAAAAAAACACTTCCAAATCATTTCAATAAAATAACATCATCTCCTTTAAACTTTAATAAAGAGACATTAAAAGCAAATTAAAAAAGGTTTTGCATAATTGAAGATTTAAAAGCATGCATCTTGTTCCATGGTAACACTGAAACAACAAAATATTTCAAAACAGAAAAAAGGAAAAACACTGTATGAAGGGGCATGCAGTGGAGTAGAAGGGGGGAAGAGACAAGGTACAGGGGGAGAAATTAAATTTCCAAAAGGAAGAAAGGAAGGAAATAAATAAATAAAAAGGACAAACGGATCTTAGCATTGTGCAACATAACCCTTTCAAAGAGAGGATTCATTGGGGAAAGCAACATGTAGCATTCAACACTGGGAAGACATGAGCCTCATTTGATTCATTGCAAGAAAACTAACAAAATCATTCAAGCTTTCAAAACCACAGCTAACAAAAGGATAAAAAAGAGGGTGCATTATTTAACACGATATGGAAGTTAACAATCTGAGTAAGATGTGCGCAAAAGTCATATCCTCAATCCAGTCAGTGTCTCCAAGGCTTGCTTAAAACAGACACTCAAATTTACAGGCGTACCGATATAGATAAAAAAATATAGAGAAGAGAGCATCAAGAAAACTTAATACGACAAGTCAAAAAAATCCACGTGGTATATATATATATATATCAGCGCTTTAAAAAGATACGTGAAACGGCGGATGGACTTTCCCACTTACCATTCAGCACCATCGCCAGCATGGGGTATGTATACAGTTACCATGGTTACTGAGAGTTTGGTGAGGGCCCTAAGCGCTACCGTCGAAGGAGGGGAAAATGGAAAAGGCAAAACATGCAACATCTTACTCAAAAGACGACAGCATTTTCAATTGGTTTTTGTTTTTTTCTCGCTCTCTTTTTCTTTTAAAATTCTAACAAATACAATTCAGTGTTGAAGGGGATCCAGTGGTGGTATAAATAAATATTCATAGGCTTAGCCCCTCCCATTACACCCCCAATGGAAAATTTAACTGGGAACTTGTCCAAAATGAAAACCAACATTTTAGACTCCAACCCGCCCCCCAAAAAAAAATTGTATTTAGTTTGCAGAATTTATTTGATTTCCAAATGGGAATAGTTTTGAAAGCCACTGTAGATCCTGCCTCAACCCTGCAGTGAAAGCAAACAAATAAAATAATAAATAAAGAAATAAATAAAAATAAACCAAAACCGACCTTAATTTTGTTATTATTTTTTTGCTTTGTCGCTTAATTTTTGGTGTGGTTTTCTTTCTTTTTCCAATTTTTGTTTCTTTTTTTTAGAAAAAAAAATCTATTGCACCCATTGAGTTAACAAAACCTTTCAGATCACAGCAAAACGGTTAAAAGCTTCTCACACTTCTGCCATACAGCTTTCAGCAATAAGGATGATGGTAAGAGTTACAAAATAAATTGATCCAAAAGTAAAATAAAAAGAAAAGAAAGGAAAATTAAAAGTAAACCCAAGGAAGGCCAAATTATCTTTATTTATATATACATACATATGTGTGTGTGTTGTGTATATATGTGTATATATATATAAATAAATATATATGTATACATATATGAATCTATATACATATGTATATATATATATATAGAAAAAACTATGGGAAGGGAAAAGGGAAGCACACCAGAGACACTTATGATGCATCTGAAACAACAAATGAGAGTGAGGCAGACATTTATAAAAAAGATGAAAAGGAAAATATTTTTAACATGCACCTCGATTTTACGGCCCTCTACCACGGTGCCGTGTAATTTCTCCCTCGCCCTTTCGGCATCAGCACTATTTTCGAAAGTAACGAAACCAAATCCCTGCATGCAGGTGGGAGAAGGGGGGAAAATAACGTGCATATCATTATTTCAGACAATGACCACTTCTTTGCTTATTTTCTTTGTCTTTCTCTCTCTCTCTCTCCCTCTCTCTCTCTCTTTAATTAAAAAGGTTCTTGTTCCTTCTTCATTTCTGCAACATGCAAATTAGAAAAATAAAAATTATAATCGTACCGAGATGTGCAATTAATAAAGCGACCAACGTGAACAACTTTTCTCTCTCTGTCTCTCTTTTCATCAGTTAAATATCCCCTGAAGAAAGTCAAAGGATGAACACCAAATACCTTTCACTTTTATTTATTGGTTTGGTTATCTAAATTGTCGCTGCGGGGGGCGGGGGGGGAGGAGGGAAGGAAATCTAACAAAAAAGAAAGGAAAGGAAAATCCTAAACCAATGGAACCATGTCATCACATAGGAAAACAAACAAACAAATAAAAAGGGAATGGCGAGGGAAAAGAAAGTTGGCTCACTTTGAATGGCATGCAGAGTCGACTCAACCAAATAGTAAGACAAACCAAAACTTTGTGCACAAATTTCAACACCAAAATGCAAACCTCATCTAGAACTTTGGACTAGTTCCTTCATGCCATTGTGAAGCAAAGAAACATATTTTTTCACATGCAACACACTAGGGTTGTTTTTATAAATTTTGGTGAAATCTATAATATTTACTTTTTTTGTCTTTAAAGAAAAGAAAAAAGAAAAAAAGGAGGGGTCTCAGGAAAACAAAACAAAATGCAAGGACCGCTAATGAAAGAAAATAGGGCTTGGAACTGAGCAGAAACTTCCTGACTCTTAGAAAAAGATCAAACATAATTGTGTGACATGAATAAATAAAGAACAGAATTCAGAAATGCAAACAGCTCGACCCAGGTTTGGCTAGGCCAGAGGCAGGCAGCATGATGTCCTTCAGAAACTATCGGTCCAGAGCTCCCATCATCTCAGACCATCATTGTCTTGCTGGCTAAGGCTGATGGGAGTTGCAGCCCAACAATGTCTGGAGGACACCATGTTGGGTATCTCTGAATGAGACCATGTTTTCATCCTCCTTATTCACTTCATTTTAAAATAAGAATAATGTCCATGCATCAGGTTCTGGGTTGATTGTTATACAGGCTTGGCATACGTGCACAACATTCAGTGGAGGGTGAGCACACCTTGCACATCTGCAACACCCCACTATCAACACACACATCAGATGTTTAGTGTAAATCAAGACCTATATTGTGCACATGTCATTTGTGCCCATGTCATTTCTCCACTGTAAAGATGACGGTGGATGGTCCAGGTTCACACTAAACAACCTCTCTAAGATGCTGGTGGTGGGGTTGAAAATGTGCATCTTCCCCCAACAACCCCCCACTGCACATTGGATATATATGCCAGGGCTGTATATGAATGAGCCCACTGTTGCTCCAAAATCTGTATAGATTTGCCTAAAGTGCTATACTTTGGGTGGAAGCAGGTCACCAACTTTTGCAATCCCCAGGCAGCAGGAATCAAGCAGTAGCCTCCAAAGGTGCAGTTTGTGATGATCTCAGCAGCTGCCACACCCCTTGAGGACACCTGAAGCTTGTGGGCTACACATAAGGAAAGGGTGATAGCCAATTGAATTCTTCTCAGAGTAGACCCATTGAAATGAATGAACCTAGGTTTGGTATGACAATTCATTTTAATGGGTCTCGTCTGAGTAAGAGTACTACTGGATACAACCCATCGCACCCTTCTGGCAACTCACTTCTAATGAAATGGCAACTGCAAAAATCAGCACTCCTAGACCGAGGACAGAAGCCTGCTTCACCCCAGCCATTCTTATCAGAATGGGAATTTAAATAAATGCTCTGGATTCACCACCAACACCTACAAGAAAGGCTTCCATTTATTTCAAAGCAGGCAGCAGATCTGTGCACTTATTCTTGGTTGTCCATGGACTCATGCCTAATAAGGGAACTTGAAGAGTCTCAATGGAAAACTAAGTAAACTCTCGCTTGTTCTCTCTGGAATTATGATCATAGAATAACACAGTAATAGCAATCTCAGTATGATGACCTTCACGGGGATTTCTTCAGAACCACCTATTTTCACAATGCAAGCCCAAGGACACAACACTAGGATTGAGATGCCTTAGCCCAGGGGGTGGGGAATCTCTCCACCTCCAGTTATTGCTGAACTCCTCTCAGCCCCAACCATCACAGCCAATGTTCAGGGATGATGGAAGGTGAAGTTCAACAACATCTGGAGGAACCACATATTCCCCAGCAGTTGCTTCTCAGGGTTTCACACAGAGGACATTTCCAGTCCAACTGGAGATGTGGGGAATTGAACCTGCTCTTACTCGTGAGCTGAGCCCCTTCCTTTGGTCTGTGCTTCTGATCTTTATCTCTTCTCCCTGCCTAACCCACCTTGCCAGAGAACTCTGCTTCACCGCTGACTGCCTTCCCCAGTCTGGTGCTTTCCAGATGTTCCCACCAGCCCCACTAGCTCCAGCCAGCACGACAAATTGTCAGGGATGTTGGGGGATGTGGTCCAAAGCATCCAGAGGGGCACCATGTTGGGCCAAGGACCTTGCCTCCTCCCTAACCTTGCCTCTTCCCTAACTTGACCAGAGCATGGCTGACACAAATATAGATCAACCATAACCCTTGGCTTTTCTGGGGGACCTTGAGTACCTCTCTTTCCAGCCCTCATAGAATAACTTTGCCATGCTCCTTGCCTGTGGATCTTGCCTCTAAGCAGAGCCGCTTTGGGCTGTCCTCCCCCATCTACTGCCTGCAATGAAATGAGTTGTGTAGCCATGATTCCCATCTTGCACCAAGGTAGAAGTGGCGGGACTGATTCCACCCAGCAGTGCAAAATTCTGCATTACTAATTCAGCATTTGCTTAGTATAGTGCTTTAAGCAATTCATACCATCTAACTTTGCTACCGTTATTAAATGAATGTTCCAACAGATATGAACTTGCACTTTAAGCTTCCAAATATCTCATCTAGTACTGACAGAGAAATTTAATATTTCAGTTATTACAAAAAAAGACAAGTAAAACATTGTATACATAAATATAGTCCAACTTTTCAAACAATGTGAGACACTAGACATTCCCACCCCTGTTAACTCTCCTCCCTCAGAATAAAACTGCATGACTAGAAGGGAGGGATGGTATAGAACTGTATTCTTTAAAACAGAGGTGGAGAACATATGGGCCCCTGATGTTGTTGGAGACCATCTCCCTTCATCACTGACCAATGGCCATGGTGGTTGATGGAAGATGGAATCCAATAACATCTGGAGGGGGGCAGACAAGTTTTCTTTCAAATGGAAGGCGTTGACCTCCTGTGTGGGGTAGCATGCTCTGAAGAGAATTCATTCCATTTCTGTAATACTGGTATATGGACTCTTCAGGTAGTACAGGTGCAACAGATCTTAGGATTCTGCCCTCAGCAGTAGCACCAAAATCACAGTGAAATCTCACTTGTGCACAGTCAGAATTGCTTTCCTAGTGGGAGCAAGTTGGGACAGGGACATGGGCAAAGCCTAAATGGGCAAGAAAAGGGCAAAGGGCTTTTGGTACCCAAATGTCCATGTTCAGATGGAGGCCAGCAACTGAGGACTACCTCTCCTTTCCTACAGACAATTCACAAGAGGTCTGGGCACCTAGATTATCCATGTGACATGGTGCAGAAGACGACTCCCCATCCTCATGCTAATAGATGAGAACTGTGTAGGTCTCACAGGTCAAACTCACAGTGCCACACCAAGGCCTCAACTTTCATTACTGGTTATATGAATGTTGAAGAGTAGGAGATAGTGGAGTGGGGTGGCAGGGCTTACCTGACCCCCAGTTGGCAACATCATTGGAGTTTACTAGGAGATAAAGGGGGGGTGGATGTGGTTGGCACCACGCAAACACACCGGTGGAGCCCATCTGGCACAGGCATAGCCAAGGGGGGCAGGGGGGCAGCTGCCGCCCCCATCAAGTAAATCAATAAAAATATTTAACTGAGATTCTGCCCCTAACATAAATCCTGGCTACGTCCATCCAATCGGGTGCACTTGGAATGCACCAACCTTCCCTCTTCCCCCTCCCCTATGACTCCCAGCAAGCAACGCAGTGCAACCAACCAGAAGCAAGGTGAGCTCCACTATTCCATCACACCACCCACTACTGAGAATGTGAGCCCAAAGCTTACTTCTGCACCCCATCGGGTGGATAACCTGTATGTCCAAACCAAGAGTGAAGCAGCTATTAAGAGACTCCGTGATTCAGGCTGCATTCCTTTTAAGCAAAATTGGGGAAAGGGTGTTAAAGCAGCCAATTCCAAACAGTGTAGACCAGGGATGAGGAACCTGTGACCCTCCAGATATTGTTGCACTCCAGTTCCCATCAACCCCGGCCAGCATGACCAAGGGTCAAGGCTAATGGAAGTTGTAGTCCAACAACTTCTGAAAGGTCACAGGTACTCCAGCCTCTAAAGCAGAGGTGTTGCTGAACTATAGCTCTCTTCTTCCCAGGTGACTGACCATGGTTGCTGGGGCTGATGGGAGTTGGAGTTCAGCAATATCTGGAGGGGCAAACATTCCCCACACCTGCTCTAAAGTAAGTCCCATTGATCTAAATCACTGGGTAAAGGATTGCAGCCTTTGTCTCTTGTTTTGCTCAAGCAACACAGAAACTGAATTCAAAAAGGTTAGCAACATTTTGAAAGTTTTAACTAAGCAGGATAGCAGCTGCACTTTCATAATCTGGAAAAAAAAATCACACTTGATCAAGTAATTACTCCAGAGGATATTAGATTATATTACTTGCTTCCATTTCAAGAGCAGAATATATACCTATTCTAACAATCTTTTTTCCCCCTTGCAAGCTTGAACTAATTTCACCAAATGAGTAAGGCAATTATCAGGGATGGGAGAGAGAATCAGCAGACAACACTTGATTATATTTAAAAGCAGAAGGCAATATTCCCCTTTAACTGGTGACAGTTTATCGTAGTTAAAATTATCCCCTTTAAAGGGATTCAAAATTAGGCCAATGAATTTCACGCTGTTTGGGAAATTGACAAGAAAGAAAGTGGGGGGGTGGGGGGAAGCAGCCCAATAGGTGCTTCTGTTGAAGTGGATATTTAGAAAGGGTTTATTACAGTGCTGCAATTGCTTCCTCTTATTTGTATTGAATACTTCAAACAAATTCAACATTGCCACAGGTGTATTCAACTGCTTACCTTTGAGCCTCGCTCATTAAAAATAATTTCAACATCTAAGATTTTACCAAATTGCTGCAAGGAAACAAAAAAAAAAGAAGAAGAAATCACATAAGCATTTTTAAACATAACCCCCCCCCCCACCAATGCAATAGAAACATATAAATGCAAAAGAAGATTTTTAGACACTTTGAGGATTCTATAGTGTAAGAAAATAACTGCATTCTGAAGTGCAGCTAATAAAAACAGCTACCAGCAGATTCATCTCTGCACATACAAACATCCCTGTTTGCAGTCTACTCTATGCACTTCAAGTAAGCATGTTCCTATGCACCACTTGGTGTATGTGGAGATGAAGATTCCATTCAGGTTGATGGTGTGACCCTTGTTCCATGCTGGGGAGCATCTCATGTGCAGGAGGAACCCGTAAAGTGGGGTTCCCTGTTATAATTACTGCAAGAAACCTTGTTTTCTCAAGGTTTCTCATCTTTCTAATCTTAAATTCAGTTTGGCACATTTCTGCATCAGTTCCTTTTTACCCCTTTTTTATATGACCCATTTTTGCCATTTGACACTTTCCAGTACACCAACTCAGGGCCGGCTTACCCATAGGCCCTAGGGGTGCAGGGCACCTGGGCGCCAGGCTCTCAGGGGCGCCAGGCCGAGAGTCTCAGGCCGAGCAGAGCGGAGCCCATCAGAGCGCCACAGGCTTTTCTGCTGCGGATGCTGAGGCAGCCGGATGGCTCCACCCTCCTGCACGCTTGGGATTCGTGGGCCATCGAGAGGGCTGCCCGGTGCACACTGCTCACATGAGGAATGTAGCTTCCCACCCAGAGGAAGGATTGCTCTCCTCTTGCAACGGCATGGGGGAGAGTTGTGTGACCCCCCAAAAGCTAAGCAACTCTGAGCTCCTGAGCTGCTCTCTAAAAAGCTCAACAACTTTGGCCTGCCCCCCCCCCAAAGAAATTGGTGGTGCTGGGCACCCCAGCACAGCATATGCTAAAGACGGCCCTGCATCAACTATTCAAAATTAAGTCCTGTTGAATTCAATGGGGATTCTCCTAGGCAAGTGGGGATTCAGACTGCAGCCTTCATCTGTCATATTGCCCCTTAAACACAAACAGATCTGTTAGTCTTTGATGTGGTACATGACTTTTTGGCTGTGTACACACCAGATATTGAAAATGCAATCCCCCTCCTCCATGAATCCTGGGAACTGTAGTTTCTTAAGGGCATTTGGAGTTGCAGCTCTGTGGGGGATAAATTGAAGTTCCCAGGATTCTTTGGTGTATGTGTGTGTTAAATTTGCTTTTGGTGTATGTTGTGTACTCGACCTTTGTTGCTGTTTTCTTCTGAGGTGGTTTCGATGGATCCATGAAACCAACACTGGAAGCTGCTTCAACTGTCTGAGGACAGATCCACACCATGAATTAAAGCACACTCAATGTGCATTTAAAGCACATAACTTCCCTCAAAGAATCCCAGCAGCTTATTCTTAGTCGAGAACCTGCAGGCAGATCCACACCAGATTTTTAAAGCAAAGCCAATGCACATTTAAAACATATGACCCCCTTAATATATGCCAACATCCTTAACAACCTACAGTTCCCAGGATTCTTGGGGGAGTCATATGTTTTAAATGTGAATGGTCTGTGCTTTACATGTCTGATATGGATCTGCCCACAGGTTCTTGGTTAAGAATAAGTGCTTGACACAGACCCTGCCCCATGGAGTGAGACCTAGACCCCCTTGACCCATTGAGAACATATAAAGAAGCTGCAGCTACTGAGATGTTCCTGAAGTTGCATCTGGCTCGAGCCCTATTTATAGGACTGGTGGTGCACATTCAAAACTTAGTAAGTGTGAGGTTACAATCTGAAGAGGACCTTTTTCTTCTTTTTAAATGCAAATGTAATCCAGTATTTTATTTATTTATTTAATTTATTTATTAAATTTGTTTACCGCCCCTTCATCCGTAGATCTCAGGGCGGTTCACAACTTTAAAATGCTATTACGCAAAATGTGTAATAATACAAAGTACTTACCCCAAACATTTGTCTGAGGTCTGGATCCCGGAATCTGAAGGGTATATTTGAGACATGCAGCCGCTTCGGCTGTGATTTGTTTTCTGTGTTTTCAGAAGATTGTGTCTGTTGCTGTCCGTCGGTCTGTGCTGCATCGTCTGTCTGCTAAAAAAAATTCAAGCGGGGGGTGGGGATGGGATGGAACGCGGGAAGGGAGAGAAAAGAAAGTTAGCCAGGCTTCCAGCATTGCTTCGTTACACCAGACCTGTATTTCCTCTGGAAACTGGTGTTCATGAATGGATAAACAAGAAAGGGACGGGGAGACTGGTCAACTGAATAAATAACATCAGTTAGGAAGCTGTGTGTCTTCTTGCATATGGTCCTCCTGGTCCAGTAGGATCAGATGTGGAAGCTCTGTGGTTCATGCGCTGCTAATCCTACTCATGGTCGACCCATTTAAATCGATGGACATGGCTAACATAGGTCCATTCATTTCAGTGGGTCTGTTCTGAATAGAACTTACCCTCTGCTTTTGAACCCCTTCCTTTCAGGTGGTCTTTGACCACTCTGTCCCCAACACCATTCCTGAGGGTTCCCCAAGCATTAGTGTGAACACCTTAAACTCAATCCAGAAATGAACTGCCCATTCATTTCTGTGGATCCACAATGAGTAAAACTGACAAACCCCTCACTGACATCTTGTTGAGCCCCTTGACAGCCTCTCTGACAATTTAAATTAAATCATTTATTTGAAAAGGTTCGTGTACCTCTTAACAAAAGGCTCTAAACACTTTTACATAAAACAATATAAAAGATGCATTAGAAATTCAGATAAAATCAAATGTCACAAAACAAATGGGCATTAAATGTATCAAACTATAAATAAACAATTTGGTTATATAATGAATATACACGCTAAATGGGGCTCATCAACCTGGGAAGGAAGTCCATCTAGGAGAAGGAAAACTCTGTTTCTAAACCCCTGCCTTGTGGGATATCCTGGAGAGAAGAAAAGGCTAAGGGCTAAGCCCTACACAGATCCAGAATGGTGTCCCTAAGATGGTTGGATGGTGCTTGTGCGCCTGCTTCCAGCAACTCCAGCAGCCAAGCTGGTGCCAAACGTAGTGCTCTGATTTCCTTCGGCTCACATTGTGCTCTCTGGGCATCCCAGGACCTCCATACTTTTGTGCCCTGGGGAAGGTCACCAAGGGCGTAGGAAGGGGGGCAATGGGACATAAAATCCACACAGAAACACATCATTGCTTGTTTCAACTCGCTTGTGGGAACAACTCAGAGGCCATGAAAAAAGGAAGGTTAACAACAGAAAGAATTAGAGGAACTATTGGAAATGACTGTGAAAAGCAGTAGAGATATGAGATGATCAGAACCCTCCGAACTTGAAGCTTGGGAAGTCCCATTAAAAAAATTATAATTTGGCAGAATATTTGGATTATTTGATATATATATATATATATATATATATATATATATATATATATATATATATATATATGTATGTATAATTTGGAATATTTAATGTGATTGCATTGGATTGTTAAAATGGAAAAATTAATAAAAATGATTTTTTAAAATAAAAAAGAGGGGGGCAGTGGGGGCGGTCCGCCCCAGGTGTCACCAGTGAGGGGGTGACAAAAAGGAACACCGCGGGGGCTCACCCTGCCGCCCCGTGCATGGTGGCTCACCCCCCCCCCACGCAGATCGCCCACCACTGACATTGCGCGCCGCGGATCTCTCAACTACCACCGTTGTGCTCCGTGGATCACATGCCCCCCCCGCGCAACTCACAGATTACCCTCCCCCCAGTGCATGGCATGGCTACCGCTCTGGGCACCCATGCAGCTAGCTCTGCCATTGGAAATCACTTTGGTGCTGCTAACCCTGGGAGGCACACTCCATTGACTCTCGAAACAGACAGATGCCAACAACAGAATAAAATAACATGTTAAAATTGATTTTAAAATTGTGAATCCAGGCTGGCTTTCCTAAACCAAAAAAGTTTTAGCAAGCACTGAAAACAATACAGCAAAGGTGCCTGCCTAAATGTTAATTAGACAGGGAGCTCCAGAGGTGAGGTCCTGCCTTGATACCCAATTTCCGACCTTCAGCCCTTGGACCTCAAGAATCAGTGGCAGGGGAGCTGGTGGGAAGCTCAGAGTCAGAGTAAGAATGCCCATGTGATGGCCAGGGAGGAGAAAAGCTGGCAGTGAGGATATAAGAAGCCTCTGAGGTGCTCCTGGGCTTTATCTGAAATAAGAAATCCCATCTCCCTCTAGATTCCTCTTGTTCATTTCTTTACTCCAGTTCCATTTCCACCACTAGGTGGTGCTGGTCATGGATGCAAATCTACGACACACGACAACACATTTCCAGTAAGTGTGTGTTCAAATTAGTTTGATCTGACGTACAAACTCCGAGCACGTTTCCATGTCAGGACTGGAATAGGGGGAAAACAAACAGAAATAAATGAGTGAATAGTACCTTAGCCTGCCTGGGAAAGAGTCACATTCACAATCCATAATATACATGCATATTACTTTCATTTTGTAGCCTGATAGCAAGTTTTAGAGGCCTTCTGCTTCAACAACATGAAAGCAATTAATTTCATTATGTCATCTGAAAATTAAAATTAATCATCTTTTGCAAACCAAAATGTTAAGAATGCTCTGGGCTGTTTTTCTTTTCTGTTTAGAAATTTCAAGACAATGTGGGATACCTAATTAATCATACTGTAGAGATATATATGTGTATACTTTTTTGCATAAGAACCTTTATGAACTTAATTTTCTGGCACAAAACCAAACAAATAAACAGTGAAAGCATGGAATAAACACATGCATTTTCTAAAACACAGGAAGATTTTCCTTGACCTCCTCCCCCTCCCCACTGCCATCTCATTCGGCAGTGCATTTTTCAAAGATTGCTGAAGATTTGGGGAGCCATTTCTGGTATCTCCCCTTGCTGTATACAAGTTACTACCAATATACACATCATCACCATCATCATCTCTATTCAAAATTTCATTCTCATAAATTGTGCAAGGTTGGTACCATTAGGGGAAGGACCATGACTCAGTATTGGAGCATCTCAGCCTTGGTTCCCCAGATGTTGTTGGACTACAACTCCCATCATTCCTAGCCAGAACAGCCAGTGTTCAAGGATGATGGGAACTGCAGTCCCACAACATCTCGGGAACCAAGGTTAGGAAAGGCTGGTCTAGAGATTTTGGGTGCATGTCAATTCTGCACGTGTTTCTTCATAAATCATCACTTTTCTACAAAAATTCTGTGATTCATTTGTTCATTTAAAAATGTGTGTGGGAATGTATATTTTAAAAATGTGTCTTTATCTCACTGCATGCAGTTGTAAACATATTCTATTCCAAAATTTTCAAACACATTTTGGTCTGGGAGTTTCCCCACAGCAATACAGTAGTGTGAAATTCAAAAGATCATTATATTCTGATTGATGTATTGGTCTAGAAGGTGTAAATTAGGATCAATTCAATAAAAAATGCAAAAAAAATCGAATTCTTCTCCATTTTTAATTCTACCTAAGCATCTTTGAAAAGGGACCTCCTGGCAATTCTGGGTACCCTGGAAAAGGCAGCAGTCACCACCACCATTGAAGTTCCATTACAAAAAAAGAAGACCGGGAATATCAGGTATAAAACTGGTCTAACAAGGCTAACAAAGCACATAACTCCTTTGAGAATTTTCACTCATCTTCCTGAAATTCATTTTTGGCTTTCCTCGTAATTTGTGAGAGGTTTGCCTGTGGAAGGACTTTCAAACTCGCTTTGACTGTGATTTTCAGTGACATTTCAATAAGTGACTGTACCCTCCAATTTCTCAAATGTATTCTTCCCTCTCAAAAGAAACTTCAATTCTTCAACCCCTTTCTCAGGGCACTTTAGAATTTCTTTATAATTTTAGGGGTGCGTGAAGCTGAGCTTACCTGATCACTGTGAGGTGGCTGTGAGTATCGCGCGAGTTTCTTTTCCCATTCAAATGTTTGCCCAGCACTCTACAGCCTTCCCAAATGCCTGATCTGAAAAGGCCCCATGGGACGACTTATCTCATGATTAGGGCTGGGCGATGTTGGGTTTTCAACATTGCCGTGTATCACCAGCCAAACATCGTGGTTTGGTGATATACCATGATGTTGAAAAAAACTGCATTTGCCCCAGCCGGTGAGATGCCAGGTGAAACTGCGAGAGCTCTCATCGTGAGAGCTGAGGTGCTTTTACCCCAGTGCCTCGCGGGCTGTGGCAAATACAGCTGGCCCCAGCTTGCTCTCAGCCGGGGGGCAGAAAGGCTCCTGCCCCCAGCGAAGAAAGCCTCAAGTCCCCTGCCACTCGTGCTGGAGCAGGAGGACCTTGGGGCTCCTTGGCCAAGCTCCCTCTGCCTTTGCTGGCATGTGGGGCAAGTGAGCTACCTTGCCCACTAGCCCCCCATTCCCCGAAGACAGACCAAGCAGCAGTAGCCAAGTGCACAGAACCTGTCAAACTCTGCATTTGACAGCCTTCGCCTTTGACCAGGCGGGTGTGCTGCCTCTTTCCTCCAGTGAAGGGGTTGTTCATCCCAGGAAGAAGAAGAAGAAGAAGAAGAAGAAGAAGAAGAAGAAGAAGAAGAAGAAGAAGAAGAATTTGCATTTGATATCCCGCTTTATCACTACCCGAAGGTGTCTCAAAGTGGCTAACAATCTCCTTTCCCCTCCTCCCCCACAACAAACACTCTGTGAGGTGAGTGGGGCTGAGAGACTTCAGAGAAGTGTGACTAGCCCAAGGTCACTGCATGTGGAGGAGCGGGGAAGCGAACCCAGTTCACCAGATTACGAGACTACTGCTCTTAACCACTACACCACACTGGCTCTCCCACACTCCCAGGCAAAGTCTGCAAGGCACAAGGTACAAAGTCACCCTATCTGTGCCTTGTGGAGAGGGGCTACTGGAGGCTGCTGGTGAGCACTGGGCCCGTCAGCAGCATCAAAGATCCCCTACATCACCTGGTTGCCTTCAACTGGAAGATGGGATCTGTCTTTCTGCGAGGAAAGGCACAGCGCACCTTCCTGGAGAAGGCAGCCAGGCAAGGGTGGGGATCTCAGCTGGGAAGGGCAGGCTTTCTGCTACTCAGCTGAGCAGCCCCAATCCTGCTCCTACTTGCATGCAAGCAGGAGCGGAGTCAAGGCTCTGTCAGCTGGGGAGGGGGGAGCACTTTAACAGAGCCCCCATCCTGCTGCAGGATCATGTGAGTCGGTGGTGGGCTGTGGCTCCATAAAACTGCTTGCCTGAGGCGAGGGCAGCAGCTCGCTCCTCAGCCAAGCAGTTTCAAGAAGCAGAGGAAGAAACAAGCTGTATTGGCACCTCTCCGGTTTAGCTTGATTCTCCCTCTGCCGGGGCAGAGTATGATGGCAGCTTCACCAGTGGTATATCGCTGGTGAAACCTCCACCACTTAGAGTCCCTCAGCCTCCAGCTCCCAGCTAGTTTGTTTCTCCCTCAGTGCTCTGGGCACCGGAGGCTCGAGCGGTGATGATTTCACCAGTGATATACCGCTGAGTGAAGCTGGCCAGATCAATGTCTGCCCCTACACACTGGTCCTGTGATTTATCGCCCAGGCCTACTCATGATGTCCTCCCCTTAAGAGTAAGTACAAGTATGGGAAACTGGGGAGGCTGCAGAGTGCTGAGAAATGCCAGTTGCGCTAAGCACAATCTAACCAGGCTGACATTATAAAGGCTGCAATTACGGTATATGCATACTTTACTCAGAAATAAGCCCCATTCAACACAGTGATGTATACTTCCAAGAAAACACACATAAGCTACAGAGGTTGTTGTAATTCCAAAACCTCGCTATTAACCCAAACATGCCAAAGCCACAAACCCAACAAACTAGAAAATGCTTCCTAGAAGCCAGAACAGACAAAGAACATAGCCAAAGGTCCGTGTAGCCCACCATTTTCTTCTTAGAACCAGAAGCTCCAGCAGGAAGCCTCCAAGCACACCAAAATGTGTACAAATTTTCATGCAGACATTTAAGTGAATTTAAGTGGATTTCAGATGAGGATTGGGCAAATGTGTCAATTTCATTTTATATCTGTTCTCGTAAAAAATCATCAGAATTTTAGTGCCCATTTCTCGTAATATACACGTTTTTATGCAAAATTTTGCCCAATACATATATTTTTGCAAAGCAATTTTCCTGAATGCAATGCCTTTTTGTATGTTACCTTCACTAAAATATGCATTTATATGTACACTTTGCAGCAGTAAATGCATTTTTTGTTCACATTACTTGACTGGAGAATTGCAATGCGAAATTAGGAGACCTGCAAATCTGGAAGGATAATTCTGTTTTAGTTCACATATTGTTTTGGGAAGTACAAAATAGGTACGTTCACCCTTAAATGTGAACCAAACATTCTCCTCCATCTCTACTTAAGATTGGAAAAATGAAAAAGAGAGAGAAACAAAAATGGACAGATTTGCTGTTCCTGATGCAAATAGAGAAAATTCCGGTACAGAAGGAGCACAGGTTCTTTGAAAGGTGCAATGTTGCAGTCAGGACAGCAAAAAGAAAAGCCATTTGTATCCCTTTCAACAGATTGTGCCACTGACGCTGATCATACCTGCTGTGATTTATCAGACTGAATATTTTGTGGCCCAACACTCAGACGGGCAAAGAATTCTTCCATGCAACTTGAAACAATCGAATGGAACATAACTTACTTGGAACTTTTTAGGAGAGGAGAGAAAGAAAAAGAGAGAGAAACAACGCAAGCCCTGCTCTATAAATCTGCACTATATACATCAGCTATAATGTCCAACTACTTTCTAGCTTGGAGATTTGAGACATCATTTGTCATCTCTATGGAGAAGGTCATTTCCACCCATTTATTGCATGACTTTTCACTGGCTCCACTGAGATTGTATTTTTAATTTAAAAGGCCTGATAAACAATTACATATTTTACTCCAGTTATTGATGACCAGCTGTCCAGTTTGGGAAGGGGGGGTGTATCTATGCATTGTGAATAGCAAGAGCCAACCAACAAAACAGAAGCCACAGAGGCTGTTCTTGAAGCCACCATTAGCATCCACAAGCACCATGCACCAAGCATTGAAGAATACCCAGCCTGAAAATTTCGGTAACATCCCCCCTCCCCCACATTTCCAATTGTTGAAACTAAACTGCTTCTTTGAAGACTGTTGAATGCATTTTGCAACTACTTTAATCTGGGACTCTGGGGCTCATTTTTTCCATAATCATTTCTAACTCAATCAATAAGGCAGAGCTACACAAGTTTAATCTTGGTAAAATTTGATTTAGGTATTGACAAATGCACAGAGAAAACTATATGCAGGGCATGCATACATCTTCACAATGGAATGTGTCTTCGTATGTCAAATTTAATTTATCATTCTTTAGCCAATTTACATTCCTCACCGTGGCACCAGCCCCAGGTTTTAGTGGAGTTGCTTTCCTACCAAGGATCAGTCTCCGGTGGGGGCAATACTTTTATTTTTTTTGCTCCCCTGGGTCTGATTTTGCTTTGTTGAGAATATGACTACAGTCCTGTATATAGGAAACTAAGGTAAAGGGATGCCTGACCATTAGGTCCAGTCGTGACCGACTATGGGGTTGCGGCACTCATCTCACTTTATTGGCCAAGGGAGCCGGCGTACAGCTTCCGGGTCATAAGGCCAGAATGACTAAACTGCTTCTGGAGAACCAGAGCAGTGCACGGAAACGCCATTTACCTTCCCGCCGGAGCGGTATCTATTTATCTACTTGCACTTTGACATGCTTTCGAACTGCTAGGTTGGCAGGAGCAGGGACCGAGCAACGGGAGCTCACCCGTCACGGGGATTTGAACCGCCGACCTTCTGATTGGCAAGTCCTAGACTCTGTGGTTTAACCCACAGCACCACCCGTGTCCCCATATAGGAAACTAGGAAGCTGCTTTATACTGGCTCAGACCCTTGTTCCATCTAGCTCAATATTGTTTACATTGACTGGCAGGAGCTCTCCAGCATATCAGGTAAGGAGTTTCTTCCAGCCCTACCTGGAGATGCTGGGGATGCTATACTCACTGAGCTATGGGCCCCTTCCTGGTATGCAGAGACAGTAGCCTTTCCCAACTGAGTCGTCTCCATCCGCTTTCAACTTCAACTCTCTTAAACCCCAGCCAGCACCATGATGTAATGTTGTTCCAAGAGCCATTGTATGAGAAAGCATGCATCCCTTGCTTCCAGCTTCACAGTAAGCCTAGTTTGCATTTACATCTGAACTGAGAAAAGGCTCTCACTCAGATTGAAGCTCCAGCGTCTCCGGGCAGAGCTGGGGAAAGCTGGATGCCCCAGTTGATCTGACTCAGTACATGACAGCTTCCTATGTCACAAAGCAGCCAGTATCAATATTAACCCAAAGGGGATTCAGAATGGAAATGATGGAGGGATTTTTAAAATTGGGATTATTGCTTCAGTTCCATTTTCATCTGTGGTTCATAAATTGTTTTTAAACAATCAGCAGAGCACCCATTGATAACAGCCATCCTGTGAAATGTCCCTCCATTCTCTTGTAATTAACATGGCAAGCTGTAATATTTTAATGTAATTAACCATGAATGGGTGTTGCTTAGTGGCAAGCAAACCTTAACTTTTCCCCAAGCTTCCTACATTTAAAGTTTAGATCTGGGAAGCTTGTGCAGGAAAGCAGGCTAAGTACAATCACCTGCAATGCAGGAATCTTTTGCCCATTGTGGGACTCAAACCCACAGCCCTGAGATTACGAGTCTCATGCTCTACCAACTGAGCTATCCCAGCTGACTTACACCGCCTGCTATGCCAGGATCCTGATCCTGCCTCATTTTCAGTGGTGCTACTCTAAATTGAGAAACACACACACACACAGAGTTTGCAATTTATTATTATTATTTAGTACCCTGCATGCATTCTGTATAGCTTCTTGGGCTACTTAGAAAGCATGTGGCTGTGTTTGTGTGTCTCTGTGTGTATGTATATATAATTTGTCCTGAACCTTTCTCAATTGCTTTTTTATCAGGCTTACAAATCAAATCAAATAGGTATATTGCAAAAACCTGGGCGATATTATTTTTTTTCCCTCTGCCCCGCGCTTATAGCACAATGTATTGAGTTACGCTTTTCTGTGAACTGCCACCACTATTCTCCCTGGATTGAAAGAGAATGGCTGTGGGGGCTGTAAATTCACTCGGCTTTCTGGCATTACTGCTTAAATCAAGAGGCCTATTCAAAGAGAGAGCAAGTGTTCATTACACAAATCAATTTGGTCAAAAGAACAGCACGGTGGGTACTCAACCGTTGCTCACATAATATTGTCAACTTAATCAAATAATGCCTGCAAGACATCCACAAAAGGCTTTCTTTTTAACCCCCCCCCCCATAAATAACTCGATTGATTCAACAGGAAAATGAAATGAAATGGTGGGGTGTTGTCTCCCCCAACCCACCAAAAAAGAAAGAAATGTGAATAAGTATTATGCACTTCTTGGTTAAGCATGTGTAAACTGGTGTAGAAGGTGATTGATAAAAGTAATAAAACTAAAAATATCTGTTGCTTGAAAAAACAAGTATATTCAGCAAATTACATACAAAAGCATGCATAGTAGAAGTGTGCCCTAAAATGCTGGTGGTTTTTTATGATTACATTTTTAAAAATTGCAAACTGATGCAAAATTGTGGTTTATCTGCACGCATAAAATAAATAATGGCCTCGCAACCCCTCTAATCTGGAGGAATAATTAGCTCAATTACATTTTTTTGCATTGCCACATTTTAAAAAGGAGAATGTAAATTGCACTGGGGGTAAAGTCTTTGTTACTAGTCAAAGTCATGATTCCTTGGAACACAGAAAACGATGATACAAGAGTCATCTCAAGATAGCAAGACAAGGAGACAGTTCTTGAAGGTGGGCAAAGCAAATATGATTACTGATATGTCTAGATGAAGGTGTGGGGAATCACTCTACTATAAAAAAAAATGATTTGTAAACAACAACGAACAGATGCTGGGGCTAAAAAAATAAGAGTCTGACCCCCAAACAGTGTTCCCTAGCCATGATGGTACCCAATCCCCTTTATCCTCTAAAGCAGGGGTGGGATACCTGTGGCCCTCTAGATGTTGCTGGACTAAAGCCTTCATCATCTCTGACTATTGGCCATGCCAGCTGAGGTTGGTGGGAGTTGGAGTCCAACAATATCTGGAAAGGCACAGATTCCCAATACCTCCCTTACAGGAATACTGCAACAAGGACTAAGGCTCCTGGATGCTACAGCCTTTAGCAGAGAGGTTGGTGGGGCACTGCCACTCACCTGTCATGGACTGGTTGCAGACAGAGGAATGGTGGGAGGAATCATCTGGGAAACCACCAATGGAAGAAGGCTCAGAGCCCAGGGAGTGGTGGTGGGATGACGATGAGTGATCAGAGGGAGAGGAGATGTTGGAAGCTGAAGGGGTAGCAGGACTTAATGAGCTGGGGGTGTCAAAGGCAGAGAGAAGCACAGAATCAGAGGCTGAAGCTGAAGCAGGAGGGTGGGAGGAAGGAACAAGGAGAGGCATGAAAATGGTGGAGGAGAGATTGGCTGCATAGACACAGTCTTCAATTGCTTGAGAAAAGCCCTGGAGAGGATGAGACATGGACAGCTGTGGGGAGTCAGGAACCTTTAGTCTCAGCAACTGATTTCATGGAGGAAGATCCACCAGGAATGAGCCAGGTCTGCAAAGTTCATGTTTTTGCTAATACAGTGGTACATTGGATTAAGTACTTAATTCGTTCCGGAGGTCCATTCTTAACATGAAACTGTTCTTAACCTGAAGCACCACTTTAGCTAATGGGGCCTCCTGCTGCTGCCGCGCCACCAGAGCACGATTTCCGTTTTTATCCTGAAGCAAAGTTCTTAACCTGAAGCACTATTTCTGGGTTAGCAGAGTCTGTAACCTGAAGCGTATGTAACCCGAAGCGTATGTAACCCAAGGTACCACTGTAAAGAGTTAGTTCTAACTTTAGACTGTGATTGCTGACCGCCATGCTCACCCAACCTCTGACTGGGCATGTTGCTGCTTACTAGAAGGTAATGGGGAAGGGGTGAAGTGGCAGGGAGGTCAGCGCAATACAAAAGCTCTGAGAGCCAATCCAGCACTCTAGGAATCTAGCACCACCAAAGCTCCCTGCTGCCTCACTCTTTGCCTCCTGATAAGCAGCAACATGATAGAACAGAGGTCAGGTGAGTGGCAGCACCCCACCAAGATGTCTGTTACTAGATGCAGAATATGCTGACAACGTTGGGGAGAGGGCCACAGAAGGAGAAAAGGCCCCTCATTCCTGGCATATAGCAATTAGTCTATGGCCATAGGCTCAGTCTGGTAGAGACTCATTCCACAGCCCAATTCCCCCCCCCTCTTTTTTACATACAAGGGAGTGGATTCGGCCAATCCATTCATCGGCAATAGTGCAGTTGCATTGCACCAAATGCACATTTTTCTTAAGCGAATGCAACTTTATGTGACAGGCTGTAGCTCCATTCCAGATCTGTTCAAGCCTTTATTTCTGCCTGTCTCTTCCTGACCACCTTCCTCCGCCTTCCCCCTTCTGGTTTATTCTGTCCCTGCCTGCCACCCTCCTCCTCCTCCCTTCCACTAGTCAGTTGTATGTTGAGGAGTGGGGGGCGCCTCTTGTGGCCACTCTTGCCAGCCAAAGGAAAGGTAATTTTGGCTATAAGCAATTTTCACATTTATGCACGACCCTCAGAACCAAACCCCTATGTATGATGCAACTCATCGGTATCTGAATTTTAAAAGCCAATTCTCTAGCTCATAAGTCGTCTGTACAAAAAGACATGGTAAAAATGAATGTTGATCTTCTTTTAGTTTCCAGCAACAAAGGAGAAAACCACCACCTTTTTTGCCAGTCTAATCAAGCCTTAATTTCCATGTCCAGTAACTGGCAAAAAGCTACATCTTTCTCCAGTACTGCGTGGAAGCCCATTGCGAAAAATCCAATTTCATTTGCAACATCTCCATTTTAAATTTGTATAGTTTCATACCGATGACTCTTGGGAGTGGAGGGAGCCACAGAAAGATAAAATAATTTCATTTTGTCTTCAAAAATATTTTTTTTTCCAAATTATGTGACAAATTGCAAATTCTCCCCCCACTCCCCCTGCAATCAAAATAATATAAATATAATGGGGCAAATGCAAGAAACAGTTCTAACTGGTCAATTGCCAAATCCCCCAAGAGATGGTATTGATGTCTATGTTGTGGATGATGATTTGGAGAATTCAAATTCAAACAGGGTAAGTATACCCCCCCCCCTGCTCCTTTTGTTTCCAGTGCTTGTTTGGACTTCAAGTGAGCGCCTTTTTCATTCTCTATTTATGGCCGGGCAGTAGGGCTGATGCGAGAGGCCAATCTAAAAAATTGTGCCGTGTGTTTACCTTCGGCAAATTGGAATGGACTGGAATGTCTAGCATTTCCCCCTGTGAACAAGACTAATGTCACACACATAAAACTCCTTCCTGTAGGAGCCGTGTTTATACAGACTACCGCTGAGTCAACTTGCGAATGCAGCTGCACCATGCTGAGTAAGAATGGCTGATTGCTACATTGGATGTTGTAAGGAAATAAAAAAAAATGACAACATGATGAAATGATTTCTTTGCTTGACCCATCGGAGGCTCACCACCTTTCGCTGAAACCCTGCTGGACCTCTTTCTATTTGCTCAGATTCATGCCTGAACAGAAGGCCTTTTTCTATCTTCCTTGTGCCAGCCACACGCAGCAGCCGGGCCCACTGAAAATTCATGATAGACATGAGCTGATCTCTTTCAGAGATGTGTGAAATCTGTCAATTATTTCCAATAAATATATTTTTTAAATCTGCCTTACCAAAAAGCACATTTCCACACAAGCAGAAGTGTTATTTTCACAAGGGTAAGGTTTTCTAAATGTCTAATTTCTTTGGTGTTTTTGCTTCCAAGTAATCATATGTACTTCACTGGCATACACACACACACACACACACACACACACACACACACACACTGTACATTTGAACATTAGAAAAGCCCATCTGGATCAAGCCAAAGGTCCACCTAGTCCAGCATCCTGTTCTCACTATGGCCAATCGGATGTCCAGATGTGAAGCCTGAAAGCAGAATCTGAGCACGACAGCACTCTCCCTTCCTGTGATTCCCAGAAGCCTATAGTCTTCATGACTTGTGGCTCTCATTAGCCTTCCACTCTGTGAATCTGTCAAATAGCCATCCAAGTTGGTAGCCATTGCTACACCTTTTGGGAACAAATTCTATAGTTTAGCTTTTGGATCGTTTAAGTATTTCTCGTCACTGGCCCTCATTCAAATTTCTGTCTGGTTTCCATATAATAATGTGATGAAAATGACTATTTTGATCTATTTGTTACTCCCAGCCAAAAACAAAAAAACAAAAAAGTGACTTACAAAATATTAAGAGCCAGGGGAACCTTAATGGCATCTGGGGTGTCATGGGTTCTGTTCCTGGTAAACTGCATTTTTCAAGGGTATGCAGAGATTTGGGGCGAAGGCTGGCTTGGTTTTGTGAAGACAGCATATATAGGCACCCTCCCACCTTTAAGTGTGATCGACTTGTGCATGACCGTGTATATGCACAATGCCATGAATATTTAAAGCATTCAGTTCAAACCCAGAAATGGCAGGAGAGAGCTGGAGAGCCCTTGTGGTCCACAATAAGACCCTTCCCTGGAGCCTGAAGAGGATGTCAGAGAGGGCGGAGTAAGCCCTGAAGAGACCAGAGGTGCAGTGGGATTTTGTTTACATCGCTCAGCGTCCCCACCTAACAGCTGACATGCGGGGTAGTGCAGCAGCCGCTTTTACACATATCCTCTAGCCTCCTGTTGGCCCCAGAGCTCATTTCTAGTTGCAGATATTTTTGAGGTTTACTACAGTCAAGCAGTGTATGAAGCTTATGAAATGTATAAATAAATGACATCTGCTTTTCAAAAATGTGCATTAGGCAAAGCTGAATATAAGCATTTCGAAACATTTGTTGATGAATTTTCACGGCAACTTTTAAAAAGATAACTTAAGATCAAACTTAAGGTAAAAAAGAAGAGAAACTGAAATTGACCAATTCACCTATCCATACCTGAGTCTGAAGTCCAGACACATCTGGATGGTCACAGCTTCCTCATAGACCAAACAACAACAACAAACCCAAGCCAATTTCCTCACCCATAAATGCCAGTTTGTAAACTACCTCTTTGGTGTCTGGCTGAGTACTGGAGAAAGGAAGGATGCTGAGTTGCATAGTCCATTAAGTCCAGCCTCACTAATAATCCACAAAAGTTATTAACCCAGAAACTAGCTTGCTTGTCCACACACACCTATTTAAGTCATTGAAGCACAATGATGGCTTAGGAAAAAGAGATTAAACTCCCTTCCAATTTGCAAAAACCTTTCTTGCTCACCACAGGTGACCAGACACAGGGCTGTTTACAAGCCCGCATTTGTCTGACCCAGCATGGCTATTCTTGTGTTCTTAACACTGCAGCAGTAATTGTCCAGACCTATTTCAAGGCAGAGAGGTTTTACACGGGCTGTGTGCAGTGCACCATGCTCTGAACTCGTTCCCCAGTTTTCATAGCCGCCCTGTGGAAAATATCTTGGTTTTGCTTTGCTGACTTCCCTCTTCTTCCAGCCAGCTGCCACAAAAAACTGCATTCTCAAATGAGATGCAGCATTTTGAATAGAGAAGAAGGGGTAGCAGCAGAGCTGCAGGCACCGGTCACTTGATGATTCCCATCCTTATTATTAAAAAGAAAGAAAAATCACTAGATTGCAGGGCTGCATTCGGGGAGGGGCCTCTGAAGTCTTCAGGAGCCTCCTCTTTCTTTATGCAGAACCAGGAACAGAAAACTTGCAAATCAAGAACTGTTTCTTGCCACTCTTGTTCCTTGCTAAGAAAATAAGAAGAGCCTGCTGGATCAGGCCAAAGGCCCATCTAGTTCAGCATGCTGTTCTGACAGTAGCAGACCTGTGGGAAACCTGCAAGCAGGACCTGAGCACAAAAGCAATCTCCCCGCCTGCATTTTCCAGCAACTAGTATTCAGAAGCATTACTGCCTCCAACATGGAGGCAGAGCATAGCCTGATTGCCATTGTTCAGTCTTGATCCTTTGCTGGCTTTAAAGGCAGCACAGATGGAGGGAGCTGCTTCACATGGAATCAGCATCCAGGTCTTTGGAGTTTGCACCTTCTAGGCAGAACTGCATTGTGGGCAGAACAGCTGCAGATATTTCTAGATGTGACTGATTACCTGGATCTGTGCCAGTCTCGGTTCAGGCCAGGGTTTTGGGCTAAATCAGACTTGGCTGCCCTGATGGGTGGTCTTTGTAGAGAGCAGGCCAGCAACCCTGCTCCTTCTGCTCGATCTCACAACAGCTTGGAATCCTTCTGCAGGGATGGATATTGGTGGCACTCTGCTGCAGTGACTCAGTTCGTACCTGCCAAGTCGTATCAAGTGAGTACCATTGGAAGAATGTTCTTTAGCCCCCTGGTGTTTACATTATGGGCTGCCACATGACACTATTTTGTACCCAATTCTGTGCAACATCTATATGATGAGTTTTCAAGGAAGGTGTCATCAGTACACTGATGATACCCAACTCTACTTCTGTATTACATTCCATGTTTGCACAAACAGGACAGGTGACGCTTCTCACTTCTCATTAGAAATTGTGGTTGGCTTGTGGGTTTTCTCCGCCTTCTGTCATGCTCCTCATGTATTTTGATTTAACTATGAGAAGTTAATTACGGAATTGGCAACCTCTTGTTTCCCACTAGGTGGCAAACCTGGCCTCTCACTCTGCTTTTGGCCTGGACAGAATTGCTCCTGGACCCGTTTTGCTTTGGAAGCAATGCTGGCTGCCCCAACATCAAGAATTAACCACCATTTCTCCCCTTACTCATCATATGCTCCTGCCTTTAAGGGCTCTTTCAAAATTCTCCTAACCTGAACTTCCCCAAAGAGTTTGCAGTTCCAAATGACCTCACTCAATATAGGGATGTGTTCTGTGTTCCATAGATCAGTAGTTGAGCACATGTCTGCAGAAGGCCCAGGTAGATAACAGAGACCCCTGTCGGAAACCCTAGAGAGCTGCTGGCAGCATGAGCAATAATGAGCTAGATAAGTCAATATTCTGACTCAATATAAGGCAACTTCTTATCTAGCTTTGCATGCAGAAGGTCCAAGGTTCAACCCCTGTTACCTCCCAGAAGGGGCAAGAAACACCCCTGTCTGAAACCCCAGAGATCCACTGCCAGTCTGTGTTGACAATATTGAGCTAGGTGTATCAAATGGACAAGCTCCATGGTAGAGCAGTGCTTTGCATAGGGAAGGTTCAACCCACACACTCTTGAGAGAGGCCCAGGAAAGACACTGTCGGAAACACTGCTGGCCAGAGTGGACAATACTGAGCTACATGGCTCAGTGGTCTGACTTGATAGAAGCCAGTTTTCTATAATTCCTGGAAGGAAATAAATTCTAATTGAACCACTGCAAATGGTATCCAGCCTCTCCTTGAGATGCTTCCTATCGCTATCTCATTATAGGTACTGTAAATATATTTGGTCATATTGGACACTTATGAACCAGCAAATCCTCAAACATCCCAAAGAGTCATAAAAGTTTAAGAAACAACTGAGGCTGGTGGCGGCTGCAGAACACTGCGGAAGGAACAGAATGTGCTTCCCAGAAGTTTTAGTGTCAAAGACTTCAAAATAAAAAGAAACAAACACAAAGCCATTTACAACATAATTGCCCTGCTGTGAGTTCTGCCTTTGCTGATTTGGATCATCTGCTGATAGCTAATTGGTTTGCGCACATAAAGATGAAATGGCAAGGTCATACCCGTTTGACCTTCTAGCAGCTGAAGCATTCAGTACAGCGGAAACAACAGTAAAGAGGCAACTAGGCAGTGGCTTCCAGCAGAGGAGAAGATAGGGGTTAGGAAGATAAAGTAGGTAAACAGCCTGATTCCACTTTGCAGTATGCCAGGAAAATAACTGGGAGGTTCAGGGGGCCTGGGCCTTTGCATCAAGGCAGAGGGTGGCCATCCCCAAACTTGGTTGGACTCCATAGACTCAACTAGGGATGCAAGTTCATCACATGCAGTGCTGTTTCTGTTCTACTTCAGACAAAAACTGCCTTATTTGACTCTTTGTCTGCTATGGTAGACACTAACACGGCATTATTCCACACCATTCATCCCAGTGCAAAGGAAGGTTAAGGTAAAGGGACCCCAGTCGCTCTATAGGCCAAGACAGCTTCCGGATCATGTGGCCAGCATGACTAAGCCGCTTCCGGCGAACCAGAGCAGCACACAGAAATGCTGTTTACCTTTCTGCCGAAACAGTACCTGTTTATCTACTTGCATTCTGATGTGCTTTCGAACTACTAGGTTGGCAGGAGCTGGGACCGAACAACAGGAGCTCACCCTGTTGTGGGGATTCAAACTGCCAACCTTCTGATCGGCAAGCCCAAGAGGCTCAGTGGTTTGGACCACAGCACCACCTGCGTCCCAGTGCAAAAGAAACACAATGCAAATGGGGGTGGGCGGGAGGGACATAATCAATTACGTATCATTTGTGAACCAAAAACAACAATAACGCTGAATAATGATAGTATTTCCTGGATTGATTTTTGTTCTGGACATGGGACAAATAAGTGAACATCAACAATTTTCACTGTTGTTTCCATGGGAACTCTCTGATATCCCTGGCCTCAACCAATATGGCCAATGGGCCGATGGATGGAGATACTTTGAGCCAAGTGACACCTGTGGCCCAACAACATCTGAAAGGTCACTCTGAAGCCACGAAAGATGGGTAACACTCAAGTGTGACCCACAGTGCAGAACTTTCTCTAGGTTCTGTGTCCCTTTCAAGGGTCCTCAATCCCTTGTCCCTGTCCGCTAGTAGCAAGGCTATATGAGGAGAGTTGAGAAAGACCATGCCACACACCACACCATTGGTGGGGTGATATGAGACATAGGTTACATTGGAATTGAAATAAGCCCATGTATTTCCCAAGCCTATATTTCCCAGCTTGATCAGGTGAGTCTACCCCACTGCTAGGTGTGGATATGCTTAGGCAAAAAGCTACAAGGAGTCCAGAGTGTGTGTCTATCATGTATATGTGTGGGAGACACCACAGGGAATTTCCCCTCTTGTGTCTTCCCTTATGAGTCAACACGGGGGGGGGGGGTCAAGGCTACACCCACAGTGGCAGAGAGATGGTGAAAGGACCCTGAGTGAGTGGCAGAAAAGTGAGGGTCTCTTAGGGTGAGACTGAGAGGGGAAAGAAAAGCTTTCTCGTGAAAGCTAGGATCGTCTGTCATTTACTATTGGTGGTTGGGATTAAGAACTACCGTTAGATAGAAGATTTGGTATTGGGGGTTTTCCGTGTGTGTTTTAGATATCTGATGCTCATTTTTCCCTCCCTTTTTTTTTTTAGCTGTTGCTGTTATGAGGATCTGTATTTTGTTGTGCAATAATTGTTGCTGTATATATGTAACTGTTTGGATTTTTATGTTGTGTAGGCAGTGCCGGATTTACGTATAAGCTAAACAAGCTATAGCTTAGGGCCCCACTCTCTTGGGGGCCCCAGAAAAAATTAAAGGAGAAAAACCTGGGTGTACTTTTCCAAAATATAAGATAAAAAACAAATAAAATAAAACCTACATACAGCAACAGTGTTTTGTGTTGTGTAGGTTCCTATTTGTTATGTGCGTATGGCTTTAGATACCTATTAGCTCCAAAAATTACCATATAGCATATATTCAACACAAAAAACAGTGACAATTTGTTGTTGACAAAGGACAGCTGGACATATAAAGGACGCATTACCTTCAGTAGCTTAGGGCCTCATCAAACCTAAATCCGGCCCTGTGCGTAGATATTATGTTATGTATTGACATTTGTGTTCTACGTTGTAAAGTGTCTTTAGCTTTCGTTATCCTTGAACACATCAGGACTTTGCACATGATGCCAATGTACTGAACATGGGGAAGTACTTTAAGATTCTTTCTTCCCCCACCCTTTTTGGTAAAGTTCTTCAACAAGTGTAAAAAATGAATCACTAAAAAGTAGAGGGAGGGGGGGCATGAAAATTCAGAAGGTCATTTCCACTTGTTTAACACACAGGCAGGATGCCTGAAAGAGAGAGACAGTAAAGAAAGTCAGCTCATTCTGTCTAGAAAAGGATATGAGCTACATGTAGGTTTATTGAGCTGTTCGCAAACTGTGCGGCAAGGCTTGGAATACTGATATCTTCTTACAGCCAACAGGAATTACAAGACCAGAAGGCAGGGGAGTCTTGGTGGCAAAGAGATCCCTAAGTAAAAAAACAAGGGCCCCTTCCTGTCCATATAACATTGAGAATGCCAATAGCAAAGTATTAGACCATCTGCTTTGCAAGCAAAAGATCCCAGTTATTTATGGCTAGCTATGGCTGGAAAGGACTGTTCTGCAACCCACAGAGAGCCATTGGCCATTTCGGGTAAACTAGTGCAGTTAGGAATGCTGCCTGAATTACCCACCAGGTTCCATAGTCCCTGAATATGTGTTTGTGTATATATTTCTGAGAGTAAATATGTTTATAAATGCACATTTTCAGAGAACACACACACACACACACACACACACACACACTAAATATATAAATATGTGTTTTTGTGCCTTTTTTTAAAGAACATACATTAATGTGGAATGTTTTTACATTGTAAACCACCCTGTGATCCCTGGATGAATGGTGGCATAGAAATTTAATTAGTAGTAGTAGTAGTAGTAGTAGTAGTAATAATAATAATAATAATAATAATAATAATAATAATAATAATAATAATAATAATAATAGAAATAATAGAAATAATGGGAATGTGGAACAAACATTTAGGTGAACACATGTGAAAGTGACAGTGACACAACCTAGAAACGGGGCAATTCCCCCATCCCTGATTTTTCTCTTGTGTATATGTGTGTGTGTGTGTGTGTGTGTGTGTGTATATATATATATATATATATATATATATATATATGAGAAAAAGAATAAGCTCATTGTCAAGCAACAGTCAGTCATGTAGCTGGCAGAGTCAAACAGCTGTGGATGATTCATAATACAGTGTGAAAATAATATAAGGGGAGAAAATAAATAAGGAGAGAAAGGGAGAAAGAAAATTCAGCCCAGAAGCAAGATGCAAAATGCCTTATAACCTGATAAAACCAGTATGAGTTTGCTAATATATGGCGCTTTCTCCATGTTATCATCAAAATCCCATACTTTGTAATACAAAACAGCATTTGACAATATGATTCATAAATCCTTAACGTGATATACTGGCCCGCTGGGGTTTCATTATTTGGATTTCTAGTTTGACCGATTGCATAAAAATACAATCAACCCCCTCAAAATCCATTACGAGCCATATTATTTCCAGACATGCTAGTGTGTGGAGACACACACACACACACACACACACACACACACACACCATTTCCCAACTTTCTTTTATTTTTACTGGCTGCTGTTATAGATATGTAAGAATACACTGCAGTCCCTTAATTATAACAATCTTTGAAATAAAAAAAAACAACCCACACCAATTATTTGAACATTTAAATGCAACTAATTTTATATCCCATTTTTTTATTCCGTTGCTAAGGCAGTATACCGGTGGTTCTCAGGTGGTAAGCCATACAGACACTGACACAAGAGATGGGGGAGGAATCCATTGGACCTAAATTCTAAAGCAGACTCACTTGATTCAATTGGGGCAGTTCGTGACATTTCAGCTGAGTGAGGAGTTTAACCAGAAAAAAGCAAAACTTTTGGGACTCTGAGCCTCTCCTTTCCTTCGCTGCGTTTCCCCCACTGTAAAACAAACTTCTCCAACTTGGGGCAGAGTTGATTTTCAGAAAACCTAGAAGGGACCAGCCCAGGGAATGCTGATGCAAGTTTTCTAGAAAACTGAACAAATCTAGGGGGGGGGGGATTCAAAGGAGAAGGCTATTGGTGGCTACTACCCATGATGGCTGTGTTCGGCCTCCATGACAAGAGGGAATAATGCTTCTGAATACCAGTTGCTGGAAACCACTGGAAGGGAGCATGTTCTTGTACTTGGGTCCTGCTTGTGGGATTGCCATGATTATCTGGGTGGCAACTGTGAGTACAGGATGCTGGACTAGATGGGCTATTAGCCTTGTTATAAGAATTTAAGGTCTCAAGTATATAAATTAAATGTTCATAAATTCACAAGACAAACGCATACGTAAGTACGTAAACCACATGTCTGAAATAAAAAAATTTCTTCCTGTAGCACCTTAAAGACCAACTAAGTTAGTTCTTGGTATAAGCTTTCGTGTGCATGCAAGTGTGCATGCACACGAAAGCTTATACCAAGAACTAACTTAGTTGGTCTTTAAGGTGCTACAGGAAGAAATTTTTTTATTTTGACTATGGCAGACCAACACGGCTACCCATCTATGTCTGAAATAGTACAGGAGAACAATCCTGAAACCATTTGGACTCTCCCAAATTGATCTCAAATGTTTCTCTGCAAGGAGGAAGGAAATGGGAAAGCCTCTCCATTGTCTTTAGGGCAACTTTGTAAGAATAGAGTGAGCCTGTGACCTCATTCAGGAATTAAAGTATTTACCGTGACAAAAGAATGGCCTAGTTGCTCACTACAGTAAGCAATCACTGGCCATTGTCAGGTATCCTGGTGGACAGGATTTCTGTTGTAGACTGCCTCCTTCTGTGATGTATGTATGATGTTTTTTGGGGTGGTCTTGAGCTACAGGGTGGACAATTTCAAAAGTCTATATAAGGCCTTGCACACCATGGTTCTGGGTTCCTCCTCCCTCTTGCATGTGGTGAATGAGGACCCTCTTGCAACAGTTTAATGAAGATCAGGCTTACTAGCTGCTTTGCTTCTCAATATTCTCCGTTTGGCCTCTGTTATTTTCTCCTACCAATAGGAAACTCTATACGGGCTTAAGGAGTCTACTTAAGGACTCTATACGGGCTCTTGGATACCCCACAAGGGACAAGGAGCAGATTTTGTTTACATCAACTTGATGCAACAGGCTCTTCTTATGTTCTTAAACCTGGGCACCATGGTATAAGAACATACAAAGAGTCCTGATAGATTGACTCAGTGGCCCATCTGATCTAGCACTCTGTTTTCACAGCAGTCACTCACTTGCCCATGGGAAGCCCACAAGCAGCAGTGCTCCCCCCACTTGTGATCTCAGTGTATGAAATCCTGGAATAACCCTCTCCCCTGTCACCCCTCTCTTTTTTTTTCTTTTTGCAACTGGGTACCATTCAGACTGAAAATAACAAATGCATATTTACGATCTAGCAGGTTCGTTTCTGTGCTTTACAATCTTCCACACTTCATTAACCTTTAGTTCCACAAGCATTTATGATCTCATAAGGATTTATTCAAATGGAATAGCTAATATATATCTGAGCAACTATATTTTGGCCATCATTATTTTTATATAAAAAACCTCATAAAACCCTAGAGTAGCTACACTTTAAACAACTATACATTTTGTGTAGTCTGGATACATTTTAATGAAATGATGGAATGGTTCCTCTTAGCTAGTACAGAGATATTAGGGGCCTGCTGCCAATTAGTTAGCAGGTGGTTCTTTCAATTCAGTTTGTGATCTTCATATTCCTATTTGACAGATTCTTCGAGAAGAAGGCTACCAATGGCTACTAGCAATGATAGCTATGTTTCACCTCCACTGTCAGTGTCCCTGTGAATATCAGTTTCTGGGGAACCACGAGTAGGGAGAATTGCAGTTGTGCTCAGGTTTTGCTTGTGGGTTTCCCATGGGCATCTGGTTGACTACTGTTTGAATGGGATTCTAGATTAGATAGACCTCTGAGCTAACCCAGCAGGGTTCCTCTCATGTCCTTCCATCAGCCACTCTAGCTCACAAGCTAGAGTGTGAGTGCTTTCTCTTCACCCATTTTGTCTCTCAATTTTATTTCCCTTTCAGTTCATTCCTTTCTTTGTGGTTTTTATGTCCCACCTTTGTGGGTTTTACATCCTTCCTGTCCTCCTGTTATTTAACAAAAGACTTACATAAGTACCATGGCAATATGTAAACATCATAAAACAAACATTAGCAATGTAAGAAAACAACAGTGGCAACATTTAGAAGAACAGCAGCACCACACTTGCTACCCTGTGATATTAACCAGCAAATGCCTCGTGAAATAAATAGGCTTTGAAGTACACTCAGAACATTGCCGGTGTGAGAGACAACCTGATATCTGTTGGAAAGGGGCCACCACTGACAGGGCCCTGCTCTACACCACTGCCACATGGATCTGAGCATTGGTACCATGAAGAAGAAGAGTTTTGGATTTGATATCCTGCTTAATCACTACCCGAAGGAGTCTCAAAGTGGCTAACATGCTCCTTTCCCTTCCTCCCCCACAACAAACACTCTGTGAGGTGAGTGGGGCTGAGAGACTTCAGAGAAGTGTGACTAGCCCAAGGTCACCCAGCAGCTGCATGTGGAGGAGTGGGGACGTGAACCCGGTTCACCAGATTACAAGTCTACCGCTCCTAACCACTACACCACACTGGCAAGGACTCACCAGCTCTTAGAGTCCTAATCCTGGCTTTCTCCCATGTCAAGGGTCCTTAGCCTGCTGCTTTATTGGGCCCTTATTTCTCAATTGAATTTTATATATTCTCCTTTCTCTCTCAGGTTCTGTGACTCTCACTAGAAGAGTCATAGTCCAGAACATCTGGAAGGCAGCACATTGGCTGCTGCTCATTTAAGGGATGTATATCCTATCCTTTGACTTACAGCAGCATTGAAACATTCACTTAAAACAATACAAAATCCAATAACTTTATAGATTAAAGTAACAGGCAGCAGCACAGTGAAAACAGCAGAACTGTTTTCAGACACAATGTTAAATGGTAGTTTAATGTTTCATGCAAGTGCTTGCTCCCACCCCACTCTTCTCCTCTGGCACTCTAAGGAGAAAATCAGAAACATGTGCTTCCATTTCAGACTAAGGGGCATGATGTCCGTGGCTTTACATGCACAAAGATACTGATATAGGGGTAGGGCTCTAAGCCCACATCAGGTTCCTCCAACCCTTTTCGGATTTCCAGTGCCTGCCCTCAGTTGTAGCACAGGTTTATTCTGGTCAGTTTAGGGCTATCCATGTTTCAACAGCATGATAAATTTATTTAGCACCTTGACCCTTGTATAACAAGCAACCTAAACTCCAGTGCCCCCTGTGGTCAGAGCAGAGAATGTACTGGCAGCATCTCCACTATATTACAAATACTTACATGAGATGTTCAGATCATTTTGTGTAAAATATTGCAGGGTACTCCCATTGGGAGTCCAGCTGCAGTTAGACCAAAGAAGCATAGAATTCACCATATATAGCTGTGCCAGCCTATTGGCATTATATTTTTGTCCTTGTGCACACCACTTCCGCATAAAATATTTAGATTGCATTCAGAAACAGCTGGATCTTACGTGAATGCTTAGTCAATTAAACAGCAGTTGACACCTTTAGATGCACTTTCAAGCAACAAAAAATCAACAAGACAGCACACAGAAAAGAACTGCCAAATTTAATTACCCTTTTCCCCTCCCCTCCCCTGTTTTCTGGTAGGTGCGTTGCTATTTTGAGATGATCAAAGTAAAAATAAAGATAAAAGGCTGTTGATTAAGGTGCAGAACACACACAAGCACCACAAAGGAGGACAATTACACAAATAAGCCATTGTTGCCTCAAAGAAAGTCAAAGTTTGCTGGGTACTAGTGGAAACTGCTGGCTCAGAATCATTCATGCCACAGTGAAGGTAAGAGCATAAAAAGAGCCTGCAGGATCAGGCCAGTGGCCCATCTAATCAGTCATCCTGCTCTCACAGTGGCCAACCAGATGCCTATGGGAAGACCAGAAGCAGGACCTGAAATGCACCATAACAAACAAACCTGGGGGAGAGGGGAGACAGAATGCTCCCTTCTGTCATCCCAAAGCAGATGTCAATTATTCTTTAGCATATGACTAAAGAGTCCTCTAGATGTTGATGGCCTACAACTTCCATTATCCCCAATCACTGGTTATGCTAGTTCAGGCTTATGGGAGTTGTAGTCCAATAACATCTGGAGAGTACCATGTTGGATATATCTAGCACACATCTTTCTCACATAACTGAAGTCAAGTTTGGTAAGGTCTGTGCGATTCCGAGGCCAACTCTCTTTCAGACTTGACCAGACCTCACCTAATCTGTCCTGACCCATCCAAAACACCATGACAGACACTCTTACTTGTGAGTAAGAAAAATATCTTTTTTCAGGCTAGCAATGATACAGATTCAACTGCACCCAAACCAGATTAGTAAGTCCACAAGCAAGGCAAGGGATTCAGAACTCAATGGACCTCCTGCCCAGCTTTTACAGATGAGGTGAAAAACTTTCACTCATGAATTTTCACTCCTACTTTATGGAGATTCCAAACGTGCAGACCCACATTTCATCTGGGCAAATGTGTCTGAAGCCATCTACGGAGGCAGTGCCTGGTTCTCAGCTCTCTCTGTGTGTATAAATAAACTCAACCCTTCTGTTTATAATGAGGACTAGCAACCGTATAGGAAGGAAGATAGCACATAAAACTGTTGCAATCACCAAACCCAGGAGAATAGTGATGGCAAATTCAACTGTAGATGGGGCAATTTTATATCAACACTTATTCTATTTCACTGAGTAATATCACTATTAAATATATGTGGTAACATTGTATCAGCAGAGGAGAAATTATGAAAGTGGCTCATAAAATGCAGAAATACGCTTCCCCTTTCGGCACTGCTTATATTCTTATATTACGATCTGAACATTATGAACCCCTCTGTGAATTAGCATCTTTTGTAGTCATCTCTCCTTGCTTCTTTTCTTCTTTCCAAAGTAATTGCTCCGTCACAACATTAGGGCTACATGGTTTCATTACCAAGGGGTAGATTGTTTAAGTGTGTGAGAGAGGGAGGGAGGGAGCCTTGAATGATCCTGTATGTGGATGTAGATCTTCATATCTATTTATTTAAAGTCCTCACTCCCATGCTTGCATAGATCTGTGCCTGACAGGAGCAAATAAATGTGTTATGTTGGTACAGCTATTTACCTGCCCACCCCCTGACTTCTCCCAGGTGCCTAGCTGGAATTTGGATTCTCCTGTGAGTACCAAACCAGTAATGATGCCCATTGAGAATGGTAGACAGAAGGCAGGGAGGCCAACAGTAAGTGGCGCCATCCTCACATTCTGTACTGATGACAGAATAAGGTGGTTGGGGCAAAGTCCCTTGTGCCCTAATGGACCAGCCTCCTCTGTGATGAATATATTCATCCAGGTCATCTCATATTGAAATTCACACAGACTGAATTTCTCTTCCATCTCAAGAAGACGCCCCAAGTATCTGCACAAATAAAGCTTTCACACAGAGACCTATTTTCCTGCACTGCTCTCATTCTGCTGCCTACAAATATGTAAAATAATACCAGGCCTTCAATAGCACCAAGGCCCAAAATATATTCTCCTGGACTGCTGGTGGGGGGCAGTCTGAAGTGAAGGACTCCACTTGCAAGATTTCACTCCAATTTAATAAGTGTCATTGCAACTGACAACTTCTTTCTACCAGTAAACAAACTACTACCAGCCTGCCAATTACAAAAGTTGGGGGGAGCCATCATTAACTGAGCTTAACCTGGAAGAGATATCCCTCTTCGCATTTAGCGAAAAGGGGAATTACCTTTCACATAATAATCCTAGGGAAGAATCAATTTTAATTAAAGTGTTATAATGTGAAGCCAAGATGTTGAAGGTCAGATGCAATTTAAGCTATAAATTAGCTCTTTCATTTTGACTAAGTCTGCTTTGAAACTAGTGGTTTGTTTATTCAGCAGAATACACAACTTTGGGGGGTTTGGTTCCTCCTCCCTCTTCCTCACCTCATGAGAAATATTTAACACCTTAAGTGCATTGTAAACAGTGAGAACCACCAATATTGAAAACCAGTAATACAGTACGTAAGGATATGAAAATAATACAATAGCTAAATGTGCAAAGAATAGCTGAAACATGGAAATGTGAAGCACAGTCCAGTTAAAAACAAAGGAGCACCAGTATAGGAAGCAGGTGGATATGAGCTCTGTAAAGTTGTTGGTGTTACACAGGTCTCCACATGTGCCACTAAAGGCTATCAGCTGTCATATAAATTCTAGGTAGTATAGTGGTTCAAGATCACAGTGAGAGATTAGTGTCAAAGGCCCATTACTATTTCTGCAGCAGGGGTCCCTGTCTGCAGGTCCTAGAGCTACCTGATCAGGATGAAAATGGAGCTTTTTAGCCACTGAGATCTCACCCTTTGTGCTCATTGGAGCCAATCAGAACGACAACAGGTGTATCAGCCACTAAGGACTGGCTCCTGGGGTCACTCTAAATAAGGGACACAGGAAAAGCACTAAGGAAGAATTGTTCTATATGCTCCAAACCTTTAGGAATTCTGAAAACACAAGGTGTTTCAGTTTCAAGGGAAAGAGGTGCAAGCTCTGTTACGTACAAGGAAAGCACAGATTACATGGCTCCAAGAAAAGATACTGGAGAACTCAGAATCATTTGCCCATGCGCATGCACAGAAATTAGTAGATCTAGCAGAAAGGGAACACATGGGCATCTGCATTGATCATTGCAATGCACCCCTAGTTATCATAATCTTAGATGGGGTGTGCCTGTGAGGGGGCATGGTTGTGACTATCATGAAGGGACCTCGCACTTCTGAATTTGCCACTGCCCTACTGTCTATAACAAAATGGGAAAGGGCTGCAGCTAAGCACTAGAGCATCTCCTTTGCATGCAGAAGCTCCCAAGTTCAATCACAGGTGTCTCTAAGCAGCATTGTTTCCATTCTGCCCCAGTTCATCTTCTTGCAAAACTTTCATTATTCACCTGGTTTCCTTCTGTGATGAAATGATGTACATTATATAATTTACATTGTTGTTTAATTATCCTACCCTATTCATTTCAACGGAAAGGAAATTCAATGCAAATGTTGTGGGGGGGGGGTCAATTAAGTATAATTTGCAGGCTGAAAACAACAACAACAACAACAACAACAACAACAACAACAGTGGATACTGATTGTATTCACTGGATTGAGTTTTGTTCCAGACATGGAACGAATATGTGAATATTAGCATTTTCTACTCCTATTTCCATTTTCATCAGAGTTCTCCAACATTTCTCCTATTAATAAAAATTATATATATATATTTTAAAGCAAATAATTAATTCAGTGTGATCCAGCTGAAGCTAAGCCCTTGTTTAACTCTTTGACCAATTTGTTTGGTTCACAATTTAAAGTAAACCCAATTGATTCAAACTTTGCAGATCTGTGTGTAAATCAAAATAGTGGCTAAACTTCAAAATTCATATTTCCCAACCAACCAACCAACCCCCCCCAAGCTCAACTTTGCCTGATCCTCCCCCTCAAAAGTCAATCCAATGGGTAGATCACAGCCAGTTTATTTATAGTGGGAGTAGATCGCAGTCTCTTGGAAGTTGGACACACCTGTATTAGTGGAAAGTGTGCCATACACACACACACACACACACACACACACGGAAATTACACACCCAAATGCATCATATTGTCAAAAATTGCTTTCAAAAACTGGTTATTAGGAGGAATGCACACAAAAATGTTAATGATTTTTTGTGAAGATCAGAAACAGTTGTGGAAATATGGCAAACTGAAGATTGGGGAAATGAGAAACAGAGGGTCATCAAAATTGACAGATTTGTTCCTCTAGACACTTTGATTGAAATGGAATGAGCTTAACTTTGTCCAGACTTCACTGAGAACATTGCTTTACTATTTGAAGTGGCAATAATGTGTTAGCCATTATCGCTCTCATCTGATAACAGAAATGATTTCTTTATCATTCTCTTCATTACTATGTATCTTTTTGCCTATGAATATGATCACGTTCTTGACATCCAGCTGTTGCTGTTGTTTCTTAAACCAGATCAACACAGCCTAGTTTCCAATCTGTGGAGCAATTTGGCGGACTCTTTGATGCACATTCCCACACCATGCAATGTAGTTACAAAGCAATGTAATGTAGCCAGCCCCTTTAAAGTGCTGCTCAGTGCCTATGATGATGATGATGATGATGCTTTTTAACTGTAAGACATGTTTGTTTCATTGGGCACACATTTGGCTAAACATCAGGAACTTACTTTCATGTGCAACCCCCACCATCATACTTTGCTTCATGAACCTTCACACTTTTCATACACTGAACTTTTTTAAAAAATGTTGTATATGAGGTGGGGGTTTTAACTATACTCCTTTCTGATGTAAGCAGAAGCAGATCCAGCAAAATAAGGGACAGAACATCTAAATTACAAGCAAGTTCCCTTCCCTATAAGAATGGATGGGTGAATCTATTTCCTGTCCATTTCAGTTCCCCATTAGTTCATTCAGAAATCCATTCCATCCCATTTTCACATCATTCTGTTAATTAAAATCTCACAATTCAACTATGTACTGTGTGAAGAAGTCATTCAGTTTTGTTGGATAGCCCCATGTTCCACTATTATGAGAGAGGAAGAAGCCCCATGTTCCACTATTATGAGAGAGGAAGAAGTTATGAATGAGAGGAAGAAGTTAAAAATAAGTTTTTATCCCTATCCACTTTCTCTACATCATGTGCAATGTTATAAATGTGCATTTTGTCCTCCTAAACTAGAAAGTCTCAAATGTTGTAACCTTATAGGTTCTGTATGCTTCTGTTTATACAAGAGATTATACATGTGGAAGCAAAGCTTGTTTTCTCATTCAGTCCTCCAGTACAAGTGTGGAAAACGAGCCTCTTCCATAAGTGGATCATGACTTTCAAATGTGGTAGACCACCTTTTGGATACAAGCGAGAACATTTTGCTTGTTTGTTTTGCAGAGGCTGAATTGTTTACCAGACATGAATCCATTAATAAAGCCTTATGCCACACATCCTGAGACACACAATGTCTCCTGAAACTCTAAAAAAAACAACCCAAACTGAAGCAAAATACACTATTTGGATATGAAACAAACCAAAACAAATGGGGATTGGGGTAGCTCATAAAATGGTGACAATGTGGCTTGGATTTGTGATGCAGATATTGCAATGGTCACAACAAACAACAGAAAATCCACACTTTATTGCTATATTCAGTGATATCTTTTATGTTTGGGGGGATTTATGACAAGAAGTCTATTTGGAAGGAACTGTAGGTTGGGGTGGACAGACTTGAAGTCTGCAGGATTTATTTTGCTTTCTCCCTAGAACCCTGAGAGCGTCAGTTGGAGCTAGGATATCAGAGAATTTTCACAAAAATGGAAAGTGGAGTTGAAATTGCTGAATTTTGCTTATTTCTAGAATGAAAATCAATCCACTAAATAGAATTGTTAGTCACTGTTGTTGCCGCTTTCAGTCACCTCAACTCAAAAATGATATTCTAGAGTTGGAAAGCATTCAAAAAAGGGCAACCAAAATGATCAAAATGGTGGAGCAACTCTCCTATGAAGAAGGGTTGCAGCATCTGGGACTTCCTAGTTCAGAGAAAACACAAGTAAGAGGCAACATAACTGAAGTTTATTAAATTATGCATGGCATGGAGAAAGTGGCTAGAGAAAAGTTTTGCTCTCTCTTTCATAACACTAGAACTCATGGACATCCAATGAAGCTGAATGTTGCAAGATTCAGAACAGATAAAAGCAACTCATTCACACAGTGTACAGTTGAACTACTCATTCCCCGCACACCACACCTCCTGGGCCCAGAAGTCAGCACTGGTTCATTCTGATTTAGACTAAATTAAAGAAAAATATTGTATCACCTTCTGAAATATGATATACTAGGTGGGAAGCTGGCAGGTTAAAATGTCTAGCTGGAAACAGAAGGAATTTGAAGCCAATGGAAACCTGAGTGTCTCCTATCAGAGCTCCATGCTTGGAAATCAGGGAGGGAGCCTGGCTTAATTCTAGAAGCCCAAGTGTTGATCTGGTCTAGAAGGGCTCTTCTTATGTTCTTATGCTCTGATGGGTCTCTGCTTATGTTCTTATGGAAAACCTTATGGTGACGGTGGCCGCCGGCATATTTGTGCTTAAGCCAATCAATTTACGCACAAGGCTTTGAAGATATTTCTGTTATACAGAAACTCCTGAGGATGGTGTTATTCAAAACGTGTTGGGCCTAATAAATAATATTTTAAGCACCTCCTACCTTCTGTATGAATTAGGTGCATAATTGTTCATTAAACTCTGCAGTACACCGATTCTCAATAACTGAAGATAAAAGGTTGAAACACCCAGCTGTTTAATCCACCAGATGTCATCCTAATAATCTCTTGGAGGCCATAGTTTTCAACAAAAAGAGCTACTAGGAACCACACACTAGGAACATGATATGTCAAATACATTTTTTCGCACAGCAATGTTCTGTCAATGATTGTGGTAAACTAGGGGACAATTATAGCATTATGCACGGTTAATCTCACACATAAGTAGTTGAACACCATGTGCAGAATAAATACATGCAAGCACCTTAGATGGGAAGCCATGTTTCACACATACAGAGGCAGGTATTATTTTAAAGGCCCAGTGGTAAATCCTCACAACTGAAATGAATACTTCACACTCCAAATGCACAGTACTTAACAAACTCATATTAGCGGAAGAGATCCCTGTCCCAATGAAATCACAAACTAAATTTAGGCTAGTGGAGGAAGGGGAGAAAATGATGCACATAAGTAAACAGTTACCTCTATTCAGGCAGCATTCAGTTTGGATTGGACAGGTCAGATTTCAATACTCAGATTTCAGTTTTCTGGTTTTACCAGGTCAACAGAAGCTTGAGCTGGAGACTCTTCCTGTGGCTCCAGCTCAAAACCCCACTGATGCAAGAGGAGCCCCGAGTCTAGAAGGGTTGGAGGTTCCTCATATAGACTGCATTGCTGATGCCAATATTTTTTGCATGGGGAAATTTAAATCTATCTATATATATATACTTACTGTGGCTGTGCCTGACACAGTTTGTGCATTTGTGTCACTTGTGTTTGGTTCAGAGTGCGTCTGCGCAGGTGGGTACATATTTAATGTGTGCTCTGGAACTGTGGTTTGGCCTGTGTAGTCGGGAGTCGGATGAGGGTGGGGCGCGGTGTACTCTGCGGGGATGCCGTTCTGAGGAGGAGCAAACTGAGCCGAGGCGTAAGGCTGTGCCATTGTGTCAGGAGGTGCTGTGGCTTCCTGATTACCCTGCAAAGGGGAAAGAGAAAACAAACAAAGAGAAGGTAGGTAAGATTATTAAGCTTGTCCTGCAGTTCGTTCCTGAATTGTTGCAGATCTTCAGTCCTCCCCCTTTGGTGATATTGCCTTCCTAGTTTCTCCAGCCGAGAAGTATGGGCACAACTACAGGTTGGGTTTTAACCACCGCAAAAATCTTCCTACTCAGTTCCTGTTTGCACTGGCTTGGCCTCTCTTATATGAACCCCACTCCCTGAAAAAGGTATGCCCACATTTCACTGGATCCCATGAGTGCATAAGCATCCTTCCTTCTGTTCTGAACAGAGAAAAGGCACAAAGAGTGCATCAGCAGCTGATGAAGCCTGCTGGATCAGCTCAATCATCCATGCAGTCCGGCATACTGTTCTTACAGGTGACCCCATGGGAAGCCCACAAGCAAGCAGGACCTGAGCAGAAGAGTCCTCTCCTCTCCTGTGGTTTCCAGCCATGGGCATTTAAAAGCACAGAGTGTTCTTGTGCTCATGTACTGCTCACTGATTTCTCACTGACATCTGGTTGGCCATTATGAGAACAGGATGCTGGACTAGATGGGACAGGCCAAGTCCCAATAATCCAGTAATCATTTCAATGATCTGCATAATCATTTTGAGCCTGAGGACCAGCTTCCCTTACTGACAACCTTCTGGGGATTGCAACATGGTGGTGGGGAAGGTCAGATGCAAAAGTGGGCAGACCTTTTAGGTCTCCAAATTCCACAAAAGTGCTTTTATTACTTGGAAAGCAGATTCAAGATGTTATGGAAATATTAATCAATTAAAATGGAATGAAAGTCTGCTATATGTATCTATTGCTATATCTTAAAAATGCCATTAAGAAAACAAGAGAGATGGGGAATGATTGTCTAGGTGCAATTTGTTTTAAAGAGTTCTATGCTACCTTGAGCTCTAAAACAGATGTTATAGAGACCCCCACTGTTTCTCATTAACAATGACAGCCCTTTCACAAGCTTAGAATTAATATTCGTAGCATTCACTCTTAGTGCTAATTACAGCTAATATTTAATTAAGAGCAGTGAGCTTTGGTACAATTTCTTTACTGGTGGCTTCCAACTTATTTCACTCCAAAGGCAACATTAAGCAACACTCCCACCCCTTTGCAATAATAATAAAAAAAATGTCATTCATTCCTGATCTTTCTGTATCTATGTCCAGATGGGCAGGACTTTGGTGCCCATGCTCAGCAGAGTGAGCAGCAGGACTCTAAATCCAGGAGGGCTGCCTTAGCACACTTTGAAGCAAAAATAATAGAATCATAGAATTGTAGAGTTGGAAGGGACCGCAAGGGCCATCTAGTCCAACCCCCTGCAATGCAGGAATCTTCTGCCCAATGTGTCGTTCGAACCCATGACTGAGTTGAAGAGTCTCACACTCTACCAACTAAGCTGTTCCAAGAGACATAATGCACACTGCTGTCTAAGAGAAAGTTCCCAAGAATAACACTAAGTTCGGATTCTAAAGCAAACCAGTAGATTTCCGGGGGGGGGGGGTGTATGTCTAAATAGGCATTACTTGATCAAATCTTGCAAGGTTTGTTTGTTTGTCCATTTAAAAAAAATATCCTCCCAGCAAAACCCTAACTACATTTCCTCAAAATTAGGGATGGAAGCATCTGTAAATTTTGGTTCTCTCATTTTTGCAATGTTAAATACAGCTCTCCACATTTCCAAAGCAATTTACATTTAAAACAACAACTACCCAATCCAGATGAAAGAAATATTAGAATTTTAGTGTGGATTTTCCCAATAAACACATTTTCACATACAGTTTTGAATAATGCCGACTCAGAGAGAGAAATCCTGCTAACACTGAGTGCAAACTGAGCAAAAAATTAAAAATGATTGAAAACTGTTCATCATTTGATAAGAAAAAGTTTTTTCATTTCTTTCCTCGGCCCTTGTACATACAGCAAAAATACATTCAATGATACATACAGAGGGAATGCTCTCTCAGAACTACACAGTCAATCAGAGCATGTGTTCCCTCAGCAGAGTTCATGCCACTCTGCCTGGTTGCTAACCAACACCTCCACCCAGCACCCTCTTAGCTAGTTGACATACACTTATAACAGAATTAAACCTTAAATTACAGACTGTGAATCCCTGCTGATATACTTCCAACTGCTTGGTCCCAGACATTGGTCAGAGGACCAACAGCTGCTGGAACACTGCAGAGGCTTATTTGACCCAGCTTCTGCCAAGCAAGTTGTGTTTCCTTGCAGTTTAGAGGCAAGAACAAAACTTGGCCTGGAAGTGTTGCTAGAAGCCAGGCCTTGTCACATGACTGTTTCATCTTCCAATTTGTAGACTCCTTGCTCTCTTCTTTGGCCCAAGTTTGGTGGTGTAACACAACTGAAGCAGTAGGGAATCACTGCCTGCTATTCATTGGTTTGCAGATTCATGATCTGCTTTGGGTTTGAGATCTGACATGATACCAGCAGCGATCAGATAAAAGCTTCCAGAGGCACTCCTTCCACAGTTAGTTCATTGTAAAGTGTTTTGCTACCCAGGGACATATCATTCCACACTTTCACTGATGCTCAGTTACCTCTCACAAAATCGGGAGCATGAAATCAGGCAGCACATACACTGAGAGGCCTCAGCCTAAAGTCAATTGGAGGCCCTTTGAGGTCTGAGGAAACAGGTTGACTAAAAGGCCTTGACCTGTTTCCAGGAACACTTATCAACTGCAGCCTGAGAGAGCCAAACTTAGAAATCTCAACCTGAGGGGAAACTGGTCCCTTTAAAGGCCAGTCTGTGAAAAAGCAAAATAGCAAAGCTCAGTTTCTGCTCAGATATCCAACATTTAACGTCATGTGCTTAGGGTTGCCAAGTTATCAGTTTCAGACATGCACCTCAAGCCTATATTTAGGAAATAAAGTTTGATCTCAGAGCTATTGACTAGCTCCAAATTGCTATCAGTGTAGAATTCGCCATTATGTAGTTTAGTCATTAGGTGGCACTTGGCTTAGTTGACTCTGGATGGAGTAAGGTGTTTTCTGTTGGGTGTTCTGCTGGTATCTATCTTCGCTCACAGTTAAGTCCTCCGCAGCCCCACTACCACGCTTATCCACACTTCCTCTCCTCTTTACAGGCATGGCCTGCAATTTAACTGTCTGAGCTTTTTTTTTTTTTTTTTTTGCTCCAGAGCTTTCCCTGCGAAAACCCGAATTGAAGAGCGGGACAAGAGGTAAGTGTGATAAGCCTTCAGAAATGCTTAAAAATCTTTGTAAAATCGATAAGCCTTCAGAAATGCCTGTTCCTGCAGAGTCTGGAATGTCATTGACTTCTAGGGTCTAGGGTCTCTAAGTGGTACTTCCCAGGTGTTGCTGGGCTACAGCTCTTATTGTCCTTGACCACTGGTCATGCCAGCAGGGGCTGATGGGAATTATAATTCAAAACATCTGGAGGGTACCAGATTGGGGAAGGCTACCTTAGGATAGGGATGCGGGTGGCGCTGTGGGTTAAACCACAGAGCCTAGGACTTGCCAATCAGAAGGTCGGCGGTTCGAATCCCCGCAACGGGGTGAGCTCCTGTTGCTCGGTCCCTGTTCCTGCCAACCTAGCAGTTCAAAAGCACGTCAAAGTGCAAGTAGATAAATAGGTACCGCTCTGGCGGGAAGGTAAACAGTGTTTCTGTGCGCTGCTCTGGTTCACCGGAAGCGGCTTAGTCATGCTGGCCACATGACCCGGAAGCTGTACACCGGCTCCCTCGGCCAATAAAGCGAGATGAGCGCCGCAACCCAAGTCGGCCACCACTGGACCTAATGGCCATGGGTCCCTTTACCTTTACCTTAGGATAAGGAAGCAAGAGCACCAAATAATTTTCACCTCCAGTGTCTCTCAGTATTTGTAAACCTGTGCATGGCATGGCTCAGCAACATAGTAGCTGGCAAGCTTGTTTGCATGTATATGTTTTAAGGAAGAGCCGAAAGTCATTGGCCTGTGCATGGGCCTGAAATTTAATGAAATCCACATTTCAACTCCGAAAGGTGCTTTACATGCCAGAGTATAAAATGCAGCTTATTGCTTTCTGTTTATATGCTGAACTCTCTTAAGCAGAGAAAGAGAAAATAGAGTCTACATTATGTAGAGGCACAAGCTTTTCTAGAAACACTCCAGATTGTTAGGTTTTTTAAAACAACAACAAAAAAACACCACTGTTTTAGATGTTCAGTACATAATATCTCACATCTTCCTGTTTAATTTTTTCCCTTCACAGCAGCATTTCATCTGTTGCACAAAGCTTTTATAATTAAGAAATTGCATGATAAGTGTCAAAACATAAGGAGTAACCCTGTTATGTGTTTGAACACAAATGAAAGCAGGAGAAATGTTACTTGTGCAATGTTCATCTTTTGTGTAAGCATACATTTGCAGAACGATACTGTATTTATTCATTCCTTTGGTGGAGGGGCAAAGGAAGAGAACACACACACACACACACACACACACACACACACTTCTTTCCACCACTGCTCACATTTTAAAACTCTCTCTTGCTGTTTTATTCTTTGCTTTTATTTGATTTTGCCCCCCTTTTCTTTTCTTTCTTGTGTTCTGCCTCTTTGGCAGCAGATATTTCACATTCTCAGGGAAAGCTGTTTTCACACTGTAGTTAAATGAGGCAAACTGCATCATAGCCTCAGGGTATGGAAACAAAGGAGTGATATGCAAGAGAGAGAGAGAGAAAGAGGTGGGGAGACAGAGAGAGGACCCCACCACACACTGCTGCCACACACATATTAAAGTAGTCTGTTAACCTGTTGGTTGGAAGACTAGCTCTTTCAGACAGATCAATTCAACCAAGAGACATAACAGCATGTGTAATCTTACCTTCTTAATGATTAACTAGCCAAATATATATAATGAACACAGAATGTTGCAGGGGATTGTATATCATACCCTCCAACATTTTCCCAACAAAATAGGAGCATCCTATTCAACAACAACGAGGGACGCGGGTGGCGCTGTGGGTTAAAGCCTCAGCGCCTAGGGCTTGCCGATCGAAAGGTCGGCGGTTCGAATCCCCGCGGCGGGGTGCGCTCCCGCTGCTCGGTCCCAGCGCCTGCCAACCTAGCAGTTCGAAAGCACCCCCGGGGGCAAGTAGATAAATAGGTACCGCTTACCAGCGGGAAGGTAAACGGCGTTCCGTGTGCGGCTCTGGCTCGCCAGAGCAGCGTTGTCACGCTGGCCACGTGACCCGGAAGTGTCTTCGGACAGCGCTGGCCCCCGGCCAATAGATGTGAGATGGGCGCACAAACCCCAGAGTCTGTCAAGACTGGCCCGTTCGGGCAGGGGTACCTTTACCTTTACCTTTATTCAACAACAACAACAACAACAACAACAACAACAACAATAATACTTTTTATACCCCACCTATCTGACTGGGTTTCCCCAGCCACTCTGGGCAGCTGTCAACATATATAAAAACACAATAAAACATTAAACATTTAAAAAACTTTTCCACACAGGGTTGCCTTCAGATGGACCGGGGGGTGGGGATGGAGATCAGGTAACTCCATACTCGCCAACATTTATCTGATGATAATAGGGACATCCTAAGGAAAAGCTGGACATTCTGGGATGAACTCAGAAAATGGGACTGCTTCTGTAAATCCAGCACTGTCCCTGGAAAATAATAATAATAATAATAATAATAATAATAATAATAATAATAATAATAATAATAATAATTTATTTATACCCCGCCCATCTGGCTGGGCTTCCCCAGCCACTCTGGGCGGCTTCCAAAATAATATTAAAATACTATAATACATAAAACATTAAAAGCTTCCCGAAACAGGGCTGCCTTCAGATGTCTTCTAAAAAATGGGGACACTCGTAGGGCCTGGTATATCTAAGGCAAATCAGAATCTTTTGCTTGCCTTGGAAAACCAAACAGTCACATGCCACATTTTTTAAAGTGAGGGGGGGGAAACATTCAAAATTGCCTGCTATATGTAAGAATGCAAGAAGAGCCTTGCTGGATGAGGCCCATGCCTCACCTAGTCCAGCATCCTGTTCTCATAGGGTCCAACCAGATGCCTCTGGGAAGCATCTGCAATTCTACCCACTTGTGATTATTATTATTATTATTTATTGAATTTGTATACCGCCCTATCCCCTCAGGTCCCAAGCAACTGGTATTCAGAGTACTACTGCCTCCAGCAGTGAGGTAATACATAGGTGTCATGGCTAGTAGCCATTGATAACATTATCCATGAATGCTTGCATGTCCTTTCCCCTTGCTGATGAGAGACAAAAAACGTAAGAAGAGTCGGGAAGATCAGACCAAAGGCCCAACATTATCTCCACACAGTAGCTAACCAGATGCCTCTGGGAAGCCCGCAAGCAGGACCTGAGCACAACAGCACTCTCCCCTCCTGCAGTTTCTGATATTCAGAAGCATTTCTGCCTGTGATAGCAGATAGCTGAGGGAATGGATCTTTTTCAAAATTCCTATCTGAAATGACCTGATCTTGAAGTAATGGGTGGCTCAGAACTCAGCTATCCAGTGAATTTTGCACTTCTCCTAACACTGTGACATGGTTCACAGCAGTTGAAACGTCTCAAAATACATATTGGAATTTGTATCTTGAAAGAAAATGTTTAAGTCAGGTGTCACCCTGTGGTCCCCAGTAGAGCATCAATAGGCTACCTCAGAGTTCCCACTCCGATGTCTCTGTAGCTCTGATACAGAGATATCCCGGCTGCAGCAGTAACTTCATTGGGTCTAATATAAATTATTCTGAAGCACAAGGTGGTGGCAGGGGTGTTGATACACAAAAAAGAACTTGATTATCATCTAAATCTGTGAAATCCCAGCTCTGCCATGGGAGATTCCAGATGCGTGCCCTGAATATTCCCCTGGTGAGCACCCATAGAGCTTAGAACCACAGAATTATGCACTTGGGAAACACAAAATATGACATGCACAACATGTCTGCACTACCAAATTAAACCAGCTTTGAACATGTCTACAGCAGGGAGATGCGGCTCTAATCTTAACAAAAGGGGGCCAAAGGCACCTAATTGCTTCACAACTGATTGCCCAAATGCTTTGCCAGTTGTGTTGCATTTATTTGCTTTGCTTTTTACTGTATTTTTTCATAATTGCATTCCATATGTTTTACACACCCCATAACTATAACCATGGAAGAATGGGTTAAAAGAAAATCTAACTAATACCTACTCTATGTACTGACTGGAAGAAAAGTGGGACCACAGATCAGGTAAGGGAAAACTCTGGGTACATTAGTGCTCATACAGTAGCTTTCGAAACTTTTCATGTTGGTAAAACACATTTTAGACATACCTCATTTTGAGACACAGTAATTCGGTTTTACCAGCAAACCAGAGGTTCAGCTATCCCCTCTCCAACCCTGGGAGGAGCGCAGGGAGCGTTCGCTCTACACACGAATGTGTCGCGACACACAGTTTGGAAAGCTCTGCAGTAGTGGAAATGATGCACACATGGGGGGAAAGTGCACACACCCTAAATTAAAGGCACTTTTTCTCTTTTTTAATAAATGAAATTTCTTATACCTTTGGTCGCCTGTTTTTGCCTGCCAAGGGAAATACTTCAGAAGCGATTCTCAGATGCAGTTTCTCTACATATCACTAGTTAAGCTAGCTAACACTCCACTATTTAAAGGACCTTTAAAGGACTCTAGAGGTTGGCCCCAAAATGATTAAAGTTCTAATTAAATCACATATCTGCGAGGAAAGCTAAAAAGATACAAAGAGCCCTAAAGAATTCATATTTACTATCTATCTATCTATCTATCTATCATGAGCTGTCATCAGACACAGGAATCCAGAGGCAGCAAAGAAACACAGCTGGTGAATTTTTATTTACAGGTGACCCATATTTCCCAGAAAGAACAAAAACATAAAGAAATATAGACACAATTCTGTCACCAGATCTACATTGCAACCTAACCCCATTGGCAAGCTGAAAACAGAATAAGAGAACTGAAGGAGACCTCAAAGGTCATTTATTCAATCTGGGGCACGTGCACAGCTGTGGGAAAAGTATTGAGGCAAGGAAGAAGGGCTACCCCTATGCTATCCATATAATCAGTTCTCAGTAATCAATATATTCAACATATATTCATATATGCTTACACATAATCAAGGATTTCTGTATTTTATAATCCATTTTGAATCAAAGGGAAACTGTGCCTTAGCTAACTGCAAACTGCTTGGAACAGCAAAGTTAGGAACCGACCTTTCCCCTACAAACATCCGTGTACCCTGGACAAGGGGAAGACGTGAATCAGAGATTCTGGTACAAATTCCCCTCAGATACAGGCTAAATTAATCCACAGAACAGGAAGAGCAAAACCACAAAATCTCCAAAACTCCCTGTCCTGTCATAACTAGGGGAGAGGTTAGACCAGTGCTTGACCAGTGCTTAACCAGGAGCTGGTAGCGTGACAACAGCTTGCTGATTGGCTGATTCTCACTGACAATATTGTGAATCCCTCATGGTTGTCTCATGATCTATGATTTGCTGTGATTTGCTCAGGTATAAAGACCTCTGGATTTCTGTCAATCGGGGTGCCAGTTCCTTTTGGAAGAGATTCCAAACTGGGTCCTTATTGCCTGGCAATAAACCTCACCTTCTTATTCTCCATTGCTGAGTCTGCCTGATCCTTATTTTGCACCTAGCAAGTACCCACTTACTTTCACGTGCTTCAGTATATGCCTTGCAATGCAGAAGGTTGAAGGTTTAAACCCCAGCATCTCCATAGAGGCCCAAGAGAGTCACCATAATAACCTCCAATATCCACCTCACTAAGTTGGACCAGTAGGACACCATGGTCAATGCTATCAAAGGCTACTGAAAGATCAAGTAACAGAGTTGCACAGCCCCTTTCCCTTTCACGATAAAGGTCATATATCACAGTGACCAAGGCTGATTTAGTTCCAAAACTGGTTCTGATCCCAGATAGTAGCAGATCTAGATAATCAGTCTCTTTTATTTTATTTTATTTTATTATTATTTTTTATCATTAATACACATATACAAGCATACAAACATACATTTCATACAATCTTTAAAAATATTCAAACATACTTACACTCAATCCCACAAATAGTTCCTTTCCCCATCACCATCCACCGACCCTTCACCCCACCTTTGTGTTGACTTCCAATCTACTCAATTACAATATCTTTCCACTTCTATTGCTTTCTTTCACACACCTTTACCCTAATTTCATGCTTCTTTTTCTAATACACGTTGTTTTCCATCTTATTTGATATTTCAGTATTTGAAACGGAACTTGTTTATTCTAATAGGAGTTCTGATTTTTCGATATGATTTTGCAAGTATCTTTTAAACACCTTCCAGTCCCTATGTATCTTTTCTTTTGAAATCCTTCCAATTTCTTCCATTGTTTTGGATATATTGTAATAGATAATCAGTCTCATCCAGGAACACCTGCAGTTGCTCTACAACCAACATCCTCTCTAATCTGTTTGCATGCCTCACAGCCTACAGACCACGTATGAAGGCCAAGAGAGAAGACTACGTATTAGTTTCAACCAGCCTGTAAGTGTAAGGCAAAGGGTCAAGGATGAACATGTGTGCATAATGAAACCAGCCATATACACATCCCCAGTTAGGTGGGCATTTCCCCCTCTCTTTTTTGGGACTAATTACAATACTATACATTTAAGAATATGCCCTGACTGAAAGTAAGCCATTAAACCTATCCTAGCATTATTGCCTTTGCTTTTCAGCAAAGGAGCTAATAACAGGGGAAAGGAGATTACAGAGCAGAGAGCTGAACTCTGGCTTGTTTGGATTTCCCAGCCGTTGACAGGTATACCGAAAACAGAGTTTGGCTTTGCTGGGAGAGAAAAGAATGGAGATAGCATTATCTGGCTACAGATATTTGTCTCAAACAGCATCTCTGAGTTATAATTCCACTTTATTTGCTCAGCTGGAAGTCCAGTTGACCTACATTTGACATCTTTTAAACACGGTTGGTTTAACATGCTACCCCCAACTATAGACACAAAGAGCTTGTATTTTCTGGCTATACATTTTGCAAGTAACATATACCTTTGAGGGACAAGGCACTTCCTTCAGCTCACAATGAGTCTTTTCCTTCCTGTCTGCATCACTAAATGTGAATGTGTATGATCGACCTATTTAACATCTGCAATTTCATCATTTCATTGCTCCCTGATGTTGCCCCCTTTTCTATTTTGGAACCATGTAAATCTATAAAGTATTATTTATGGTGGATAGCATCTTTTGTGTGAGTCCTTTTTATCAGGGCTGGCCTGCCCATAAGGTAGACTGAAGCAACCGCTTTGGGCGGCAGAATCCCATAGGGAAATGAACCTGCAGGCATCCTGCCCACCGCTGCTGTCGCTGTGCAGCTGCAGAGGCTTCTGGCAAGATCTCGCAGAACTCTCATGAGATCTCGCCGGAAGCCACTGCAGCCGTGTGACCCTGGTAAGTCAGGCTTCATGGGGTAGGTAGGATTGGGGAGCACCATCCCATTTTGCCTCAAACATTGAAATGGGCTGGGCCGCCCCTGCTGCTTATCAAAACTTGGTAGTATCAAAGGTGAATTTAAGTGGAAAAGGTCATAGCTGAAAAGGGGAGCATCAGCTGTAGATGCAGAAGGTCCCAGGATCAATTCCTGTTATTTCCAGGTAGGGCAGAGAAAGATTTCCAGCCTATAATCCTGGAGAGCCACTGCCCATCAGGACAAGTCAACACTTTGATTCTGGGTAACTTTTTTCTACTGATTCAATACTGACTGTCAAGTATGAGTCGACATAAATGGTAGTCCACAGAAAGCCACAAAATTGGGGCATTCTGAGGACAGGGCCAACTTGGGATCCTGAAACAGCTATACTACCATCACTTGAAAGCATTACACCAGATCTGGGCGCAGTTTCGATGCCAGATATAGGCTAGCATTGCATAAAGAAGGGCTTTGCCTCCTCTCGCCCTGTACCCTGATCACCAAAACTAGCAGAGCTGCACATGTGGTAGTGACTGGCCAGGTTTAGGATTGCTCTGCACATCAAGTTGTGCCACAATTATGCTTATTTCTGCAACAAGGAAATGGCACCTCTCTTCCTTCCCTTCTAGGTGTAGCTTTTAGAAATGAAGAAGTAATAATTACCTGGGCACATCCCCCCCCCCACCTAGCCATGAGGTCGTGTGTTTCCCTCATGCGTTAAAAAGGCAATCAATAGAATAGATTTGTTGAAGGATATATTGCATATCCAAATTGTTTAATATAGACATTGGATTATTAAATAAAAGTGAAGGCTTCATAAACCCTTCCTTCCGGCAGCGGGGTGAGCAGGTATTCAGAATACCCTTTTTTAAAATGCTAATATGATTAAATTTAACTTGACACGAGTGATGTACCATAAAATGCAATTGTAATATTTAAAATAAGACCATTTCCTCCCCGAATGAATACCTACCAGCAATCAATTTCTACATAGTGTGGCAATAACTAATCAAAATTCCTGTTCCCAGCCAGAAACATCTTGCATACAAAAGCAGAGCTTCACCATTCAACTTTTTGCATGTTCAGCAAATGCACGGCAAATTAGAATGTGTTGAGAAATGTTCCAGTTCAAGAACTGCTCCTAACCTGGAGGTTGTGAGATTTCAGAGGATCGTGGGAGGGGCAGGCTGACATGGATAGGGATGTGAAGACATTTGGACAGGAGCAGGAAGGCTAACAAAGAAATGGGATGGGGAAAATCAAACCCTGCCTGCTCCAAAGGGTTTGGACTACAACTTGCATCATTCCTGGGCATCGGCTGTGAACATGCTCGGGCAGCAATAGGAGACGCTACATCCCTGTCCCTGGTGGCAGAGTATCCAAGTGAAAGGGCTCCAGGAATTATCAAAGAAATGGCCTTCTATGCTGGTGGCTCAAATTTTGCTGAAAGTGATTGACATCAACTGGGTTTCCCTGGGGAAATTCCAGCCCTTCATCACACCATCACTCCCCCTGCCACCCCGAAATGAAGAATGAACATAATGTTATTAAACACTGGGGTGTGTCTTTAGTCTTTCATTTGGTTTGGGGTTTTATGCTGGTTTTAATTTTTGCACTATTGTGTAAGCCGTTTTTGTAAGCAATCTTGCTCCCCTACCCATTTCTGACTGAAATTATTTTAAAAGTACTGAAGTATTTAAAACCTATAATATCATTGGTTGTTGTAATATTATTGTTGTTGTTGTTGTTGTTGTTGTTGTTATTATTATTATTATTATTATTATTATTATTATTAGCATTAGCATTTATTAGCCACTTTTGTCATGAAAAGTGACCCAAAGCAACTTGTCCATTCACATTAATAATTTTAATAGGTATGTCCAACGTTTCATGCAACCTAATAAGTATTAAACCTATTAGTGGGGTGGGGGTTGTCACAAAATATAAAGAGCCAATTATCCTCTTTCTACACCCCCTATCCTGTAATTTGAATCCTGTGCTTAAGAACATAGAGTCCCCCCTCCAAGGGCTAAGGGCCTCTTTCAAAGCAAAGGCAGCTCTTTCTCCAACCTCCACCCCATTACCATGTTAACCTACATTAACAATGAGATCCCATCTGGTGATAAACAGCACCACTGCCTGGGGATATTAACGCAAGGTGCAAATTAAGATGTAAAAGAGAATTAGCCAACCACCCACAGTCACAGAGGAATGTGGAGTGAGGTATCAGCAGTGCTTTTTTTTAAGGGGGTACTCAAGGGTCCGCAGTACTGGCACCTCTCTTTTTGTTGTTATTTAAAAGTGTGACATTAACTGTAACAACTTCATGGTGAGTACCAACACCTATTTTTCGGGGGGGGGGGAGCACTGGGTATATCATGTATCAGTCCAGGCTTGGGTCTTCCTCACCCCAGTTCCTCTTTTCCTTTCCTTTTCTCTTTTTCTTTCTTGCCTAACACCAGCCTGGCTTTAATTAAGCAGCACTTTCCGTGTGCTGGGAATGTGACACGTCAAAGGCCAGCTTCCCACCATTGCGATGCCAAGGCTAATTATGAAGGAGCAGGAAGAAATATTTGCTAACAATGAAGGGATTTCCCGGGCAGAAAAGCTCCTCTCCACTATAATGAAGAATGAGAAAATTTCTACCTTTCCATTCTGAGTGGTTCTGAATCTTCATACAACAGCATGCACAATCACATAAAGTTTACTCCTCCCTCTCTCTCTTTCTTGCACTGTTTTATCAATTTTTGCATGTGCACAGACACAGATGCATATCACATCCTTGGAAAGCCGAACAGCATCATCAGTATATAGCGATGAGGAAGGTTTTGCACAGGAGAATTTGAAGGATTGAAATTCAACAATACAGAGATCTAGAGCTAGACTAATTAGGACTTGATTTTGGGGAGAGGAATGGTGAACAATTCAAGCCCTGACTGTACTTTCCTGCTGGTAGATATTTCAGTGTGAGAGCAGCCTCTCCCTTCCCCATCTAAGTTAGGCATTTGGTTACAGAGCAAACATCCAAGGAGGAATAATAAATGCTTACTTAGAGTTGGTTTTGCTACTTTTTACTTGGTCAGATCATTGTTTTATTAAGCTCAGAACTATCCACAATGACTGGCAACAGCTATTCAAGATTTCAGGCTGTATCTCTCCCAGCCCTACTGGGATGCTGGGGATGGAGTTTGGGGCCTTTTGCGTAAGAACACAAGAACACAACATAACATAAGAACACAAGAAGAGCCTGTTGGATTAGGCCAATGGCTCATCCAGGCCAACATCCTGTTCTCACAGTGTCCAGCTAGGTTAATAAGACAGGACTTGCCCTTGGTTATTTTATCTTTAACAAAAATTCCACTAGTTTTCTCAGGACAGATATTAAGCTAACTGGCCTGTAATTTCCAGGATCTCACTGGGATCTCACTCAATCTCTCTCTCTCTCTCTCTCTCTTAAAAAATGTTACATTGGCTACTTTCCAGACCTCAAGTATGGAGAATGATCTGGTGGACAAGGTACATATTTCTGTTAGACGATCAGCAATTTCACATTTGAGTTTTTTGAGAACTCTCAGGTGGAAACCATCAATACCCAGTGATTTGTCAGGTTTTATTTTGTCTATTAGGCCTCGAACTTCATCTCTTGTCACCACAATCTGCCTCAGTTACATGCAAAGCATGTGCTCTACTACTGAGCCAAAGTTCTTCCCACCAATTTGAGCCATATCAGTTCCCTTTGGGGATTTGCCTGCATTCTTTTTATGTATTTCTATCCTGTTTGTATCAAATCTGATTGCTCGGCAACTGTAATAAATCCATGTGCTCACTCATGAGGAAAACACAAGCAGAATCTCAATGTGATCATGTTGCAGTGTTTTATCAATGCATACAAGTGTGTTAACAATGTGGGGGGAAGACAAAGGCACAGAGGAACCAAGTACTGCCCAGTACTCTAGAAAATTTGAATTCTATTTTTCACTTTAAAGATCAATGGTGAATTTCTTGTGCATTGTTTCCATTTCAGAACCAAGACGCACCAGATAATTCTAAAACCCAGGGAGAAGTTCAGATGAGGAGAATTTTGGAAGCATTCTTAGCTGTAAAACAGATTGGTCTTCCTGGAAAGTTAGACAACAAAAGGTGAAGGAAACATCTTTCATTTATCTACAGCACTTGTGTTCACATGCACAAAAGAATGTCTCTGAGTTACTGCTGAACTAGAGCATTTTGTTGCCTGAGGCAGAAAATTCAAATAGCTCTGTCTAGTAGGGATTGGAGTGGGGAGAGAGAAATTCCTCTGCAGTTTTTATTTTATTTTATTTTAAAAAATTTCATCCAATTTTCAATTTAATGTGAACCTACCCAATTCACAGTTCCCGAAATAATGCACAAACTGAAACATAGCCATCCTTTGAAAAAGTGCATAAGCATTGGTATATTAGGGGAAAATGTTCCTAAATAAATGCATATATCAGTGAACACAGCATGCATAAAGTCATAATATATTAGGGGGGTGCATTGCAAAGATGTGTGTATTAGACAACGCATACAAAAATGTGTATATTAGGAGATATGTGAAAGAAAATGCTGACGATTTCCCATGAGGTATTTTTTAAAGAATGAACAAAAAGGCCTGCAAACTGCTTGCTAACAGCTAGTATGTGAAACCCAGCCTCCTTCCTGCCCATCTTCCTTGCCCGATTTACTTATTTATCCAAGAAGCTCAAGGGTGACTTATGCTGGAGGCTAGTGATCTTATTTTAACCTCCCAACAACCCTCTGGTAAACTAAGCTGAGTGATAGTGACCAGTCCAAGGTTGCCCAGCTAGATGGGATGATCCAAGGTTTGAGGATCCAGGAGGTCTGCAAAAATGCAAGTCTGACATTCTTAGCGTCATATATACCGGCCTAAATCTCTCACCCAATTTAGCACTCTACTCTTTGGAACTATTTTTCTTGGAGAGTAAACAAGCACAAACTTAGTATCTTCTTGGTGCATGCTTAAGACATAGGTGCTCAAATAGGCTTTTCCTGATCAATAATGTTGCCTAAACACACATCCATGAGTTTGGATTATGTTCTCCAGAATAATAATTAATTATTATTATTATTATTATTATTATTATTATTATTATTATTATTATTTGTACCCCGCCCATCTGGCTGGGTTTCCCCAGCCACTCTGGGCGGCTTCCATAGAAACAAAAAAACACTAAAATATCACACATTAAAAACTTCCCTGAACAGGGCTGCCTTAAGATGTCTTCTGAATGTCAGGTAGTTGTTTATCACTTTGACATCTAATGGGAGGGCGTTCCACAGGGCTTTCTGCCTGGTTCCCTGTAGCTTTGCTTCTCGCAATGAGGGAATACTTATGTATTTCCGTTGTGTTTTAAACTTTTATGTTGTATGCTGTTTTAAATGTTTTAAAATATAAAACAGTCTATAAATAAGCTTTTACAAAATGTAAGACATAATCTTCATAGGAACATAGGAAGCTGCCATATACTGAACCAGACCCATTGGATCCATCTAGCTTGGTATCGTCTACACTGACAGAGATTCTCCAGGCATTCAAACCAAGGGACATGCCAAGCTGTATCTGGAACTGTTGGGGACTGAATGTGGAACTTTCTGCATGCAAAGCAGATGCTCTACCACTGAGCTATGGGTGGGCTGAAGAAGCAGGGAGGTTGGTGCAGTGTGAACACACCCACAGAGCCCATCTTGCACTCCTGCCAGAGTGTTTGCAATGTACCAACCTTCCTGCCATCTTAACCCTCCCCCTTATCCCCCCCAGTGACAATAATCCACCAGATGAATAGGCAATGCAGCAGCTCAGCTCCACCTGGTGAGCCGCTTCTGTATGCAGATTTGGTTTTGTTGGGCATTTGAAATAAAAGGAAGTTTTCATTCCCCTCCATCCCCACCATAAAGTGGTGTTGTATGTTAATAAAATAATGCATACAGTGGTACCTCTGGATGTGAACGGGATCCGTTTCGGAGCCCTGCTCGGATCCTGAAGTGAACGCAACCCACGTCTGCGTGTGCGTGGGTCACGATTTGCTGCTTCTGCGCATGCGCGTGACGTCATTTTGAGTGTCTGTACATGCGCGAGCGGCACAACCCGGAAGTAATGTGTTCCATTACTTCCGGGTCGCTGCGGAGCACAACCCAAAAATGCTCAACCCGAAGCTACTTCAACCTGAGGCATGACTGTACTGAGTCCAAAGGAAAACTTCAGAACTACACAACAAAATCAAATCATGTGCTATCTCAGCCCCCCCCCCCAAAAAAAATGCCTCTCTGACTGTTTACTAAGCAATACTTTCACCCCACCTACTTGAGGTGAGGTAAAACAATGAGAACAGAACGAAATTAACCCCTTAAATTAGAAACTGAATGATCCCTGCTGTTGTACTTCCAACATTGTCTGCCGACAGACTTGAGGTGTGAGCAATGGATACATTGTGAACCTATAGATAAGATGAAGGGCTTTGATATGGATCCCTTCTGTCCTATAAAAACATGAATGCTTGCATCCAGAATTATCTGTCCTGTTTTCTTTCTTTCTTTACAGTAGATGCTTAAGCAATGTAAAAACAAAAACAAAAACCCAAAGCTTTTCAAAATCAATAGCCATGGGTTGTACTCAGAGGCGGTAGTAGGTCAAATTCCACTGCAGAATAACAAAGTTTTTCTTAGGGGGCAAAAAGTGAGGAGGGGGCTGCATGGAGAATGATCACAACATGTAGGTGTGTGTGCTTTCATTTTTGTACAGAATGGCACGTAGGCAGGATTTGGACAAGCACTTGGTGAAGAGCAGTTTAAAAATAGATACGTAGGAAGTCTGTTACACCTCCAGAGAGATCTGCAGTATATTTCTCTACAGGAAAATTATCCACTTTTCTATATTCCTAAAATAAACTTTTTAAATGCATTATCTCTCTCCCCCCCCTCTATTCGTGTGGAGGTTAAAGGAAACCCCCAAACAGAATCATCAACTAGCCTATGTCTGTATGATCCAGTTATATAGGGTGGACCTGCTCTATCATCCGACATTGAGTTGCTAGGTCCACAAGGGAGGACCTTCTCTATAGTGCCCCATGCTATGGAACCCCTTGCCCCAGAAGAGCCAACTGGCCGCCTCCTTGATCACAGTGAGTCATCAGGGAACACCCTTTTATTCTGGTAAGGCATGCTATGCTCTTCAGTCATGGCCCCTTTTTACTCCTTTTTTATTGGCTATCTGAAGGACTGTAGTTTGGTGGTAGTTCACATGCTTGACTCCAGTGCCCGATGTGAAAAGGGAGCGCTTTAGCCACTGTATGCTCCTAAACTAAGCATTGAGGAACACCTAAAACACACGGTGCTCCAGTTTCAAGAGAATGGTGTGCAAGATCTTTTACGCACAATGGAACTTTGCAGAAAACACAACTAAAGTTACTCTGAGAGAGGATGCTGGAGCACTCCAAATCATTTTCCAAGTATGTACACAGAACATAGCTGAAAGGCAACACAAAGAGATCTGCACTGACTGTTGCAACGTAATGTCTACTACTTCTTGATATTCTTGTAAAGAAGCTGGTAAAATGCGGTCTTGACTATGCTACCACTCAGTGGATTTGTAACTGGCTGGCTGACCAAACCCAAAGGGTGCTCATCAATGGTTCCTCTTCATCCTGGAGAAGAGTGACTAGTGGGGTGCCACAGGGTTCTGTCTTGGGCCCGGTCTTATTCAACATCTTTATCAACGACTTGGATGATGGACTCAAGGGCATCCTGATCAAATTTGCAGATGACACCAAACTGGGAGGGGTGGCTAACACCCCAGAGGACAGGATCACACTTCAAAACGACCTTGACAGATTAGAGAACTGGGCCAAAACAAACAAGATGAATTTTAACAGGGAGAAATGTAAAGTATTGCACTTGGGCAAAAAAAATGAGAGGCACAAATACAAGATGGGGGACACCTGGCTTGAGAGCAGTACATGTGAAAAGGATCTAGGAGTCTTGGTTGACCACAAACTTGACATGAGCCAACAGTGTGACGCGGCAGCTAAGAAAGCCAATGCAATTCTGGGCTGCATCAATAGGAGTATAGCATCTAGATCAAGGGAAGTAATAGTGCCACTGTATTCTGCTCTGGTCAGACCTCACCTGGAGTACTGTGTCCAGTTCTGGGCACCACAATTCAAGAAGGACACTGACAAACTGGAACGTGTCCAGAGGAGGGCAACCAAAATGGTCAGAGGCCTGGAAACGATGCCTTATGAGGAACGGCTAAGGGAGCTGGGCATGTTTAGCCTGGAGAAGAGGAGGTTAAGGGGTGATATGATAGCCATGTTCAAATATATAAAAGGATGTCACATAGAGGAGGGAGAAAGGTTGTTTTCTGCTGCTCCAGAGAAGCGGACACGGAGCAATGGATCCAAACTACAAGAAAGAAGATTCCACCTAAACATTAGGAAGAACTTCCTGACAATAAGAGCTGTTCGACAGTGGAATTTGCTGCCAAGGAGTGTGGTGGAGTCTCCTACTTTGGAGGTCTTTAAGCAGAGGCTTGACAACCATATGTCAGGAGTGCTCTGATGGTGTTTCCTGCTTGGCAGGGGGTTGGACTCAATGGCCCTTGTGGTCTCTTCCAACTCTATCATTCTATGATTCTATGATTCTATTCTAAGATTCCACCTAAACATTAGGAAGAACTTCCTGACAGTAAGAGCTGTACGACAGTGGAATTTGCTGCCAAGGAGTGTGGTGGAGTCTCCTTCTTTGGAGGTCTTTAAGCAGAGGCTTGACAACCATATGTCAGGAGTGCTCTGATGGTGTTTCCTGCTTGGCAGGGGGTTGGACTCGATGGCCCTTGTGGTCTCTTCCAACTCTATGATTCTATGATTCTATGATTCTATGATTCTTCTTCTATAACTATAAGGTAAGGTTGTGTAATCTTATAAGGGGATGTGGCTGTGACTATCATGAAGAGACCCTGCATTTCTTGCTACTGTAGTCTGGGTGACCAATACTGAACTGAATGGACCAATAATATGACTTGGAATAAGGCAGCTTCCTCTGTTCCTATCTAAGCCAAATATAGCCCCAGCAGCCATAGATGATGATCAAAATCTGTCCTCGCTCCCTTCCATACCACCATTACTTATAAAGATCATGTTCCTATTTGGCCTCCATGGTGGTCATGCATTCAGAATTGCAGGGAGGAGGTGGGTGCCCAGTTGCGCAGGCCTCCGCTTGATAGCTATGTCCAACAAATACATTTTTCTTCCAGTCAGGGATCTGACACTACAAATTTTAGGCTGCCGGATTTTGATCTACGCCAAGGATTTGCTTGTGACTTTTCTGTCAGCAGACATACGGAACAGAGGTTGTTAAAGTTCGACAGTGACATGCCATCAGATTAATAACAGACTCTCTTTTCGATGTGACTTGGGTGCCATTAGTATTTGAACGGTAGAGTGAACTGTTTTGCTAACACTGCCATGAAAGGAGAAAGAGAAAAGATTAAGGATATTTCCTTGAGTATGACATCTACCCAAGATTTGCTAATAGTAATTTAATGATTCCTGAGCTAAGACTGACACCTCTTCTCTCCCCACACACCTCACACACAGACCAATTTTGGCTTAAGCAAATGAGAGACTGTGAAATATTCAATGGGTGAAGCTCTCTCTAGCATGCAGCCACAAGAGAGATGCACTGTCACATGTGAACTGCACCAAAGGCAATCATATCCCCAACATACATGGATCAAAAGTAAAGCGGGGCAAGCCAGCACGGTACCCTTCAGATGCTGCCTGTGTTGGATGGGAGTTGGAGGCCAACATCCTCTGGAGGACACCATGTTGGCTATTCCTGGGCTAAAGAATTATGGCTACTGTGTCACAGATGAAGGCAAGCCAAAGTCCTCAAAATTAATTCCACCTTCTGTAACAAAGTTGTGTTTTGTTGAAGGCCACAATCCAAGTAACAGGAACTATTTCCATTGCTAAGGTCAACTGGCCATGGCTTAAATATGGAATTTGGTCATACAGATTGAAATGATGACTATCAACTTGGATGGCTTTAAAAGAGGATTGTGCTCTCTATGGCTACTAGCAGTGTGCATCTGGATACCAGAGAGGAGGAGGCTGCTATGCTCAGGTCCTACTTGTGAATTTCCCAAAATCATGTGATTGGCCAAACGATGCTGGAGTAGATGGGGATTTGGTCTAATCTAGTAGATGTCTTGTTAGGGTTTTTTGAACATGCTCCAGCTGTTTCTTCCAACTGTGCCTTGACACTGTGCTTCAGCTGAAATTTTCACTGGTATCTCAAGTCCCAATGCAACTTTTCCCATTGCATGCAGAGTTCCTTTACCTGCTTTGGACTACCAGTCCTAGTGAGGAGCAAATAAAGGGTCATAGCACAGAGACAGAGCATGCGTTTTGCATGTGCAATGCCCCACTTTCAATTCCCAATATCTTCCAGTAGACATGTGGATGTCTCCTGGAGAGCTGTTCTGCCAGTCAATGTAAACAATACTGTGGTAGATGGTTTGAGGATCTGACAATGCTGAGCTAAATAGATAAAAGCTCTGAAATTGTATAAGGCAGCTTGCCATGGTTCTCTTTAATTCAGAACCATGAGGATTGAGAGCACTCTGAAAAACCACTGCTAGTCATTGCAGAGCTAGATGGTCCCATGGTCTGGCTTGGTATAAGACAGCTTCCACAACTGTTTGTGTTGTCCAGGATGATGAATTTTGACAGTCACAGCTTGGCCTTTAAAATCAGGAGCAGACCTTGGTGCCTCTTTTGCCTAGTGTAGATACAGGTGCAGAGAACAGGAGGGAGATAGACACAGTGGCTGGCTTGTCTTTAAATGCCCATAAGTTTTTAATGGGGCAGGGAAGTCACCAGTGCTCATAAGTTTAGACTGGATGACTCTAAGCCCCATCAGTCAACACATAAGCACACCTATGTTTAGGGGTGTTTTTTTTGGGGGGGGGACTAAAAACCCAAACACACACATTCTGGAGAGAGGTGGACAGCTAGGAAGAGTTGGATCATACACTTACATTTGTGTAATGACAGGCCTGCCTCTGGAAAGTCCAAAAGCCAAAAGGTGAGTCACCAATGTCACACATCTGCCCACAAATGCTCCCACGGGTGATTCCTAGTTCTCAGCAGATGCCTCTTCCTTTTCAAACAGACAACTGAACGCAAATTAAATTAATTAAAGGTGAAGCAAACGCAGACGCCGCTTGGGAGGGAAAGGTAAGCACAGATGGTCCACAGAGTTGCAAACGGCATTTTGGAACTGGGGGCAGAATCCACTAAACTGCCCAATGAACCTGAAATTAATGCAAGAGGGAAGACTCAAAGGAGAAAGAATGGTGCTTCTCAAGAGCCATTTTGCAAAATCTCAGGATGATAATGGCAACACAATAGGTGGGCAGATTAGTCTGTTTTCTGATCTGTGGCAGTTTTGCCTATGCTCATTCATAAGCCCATTCAATTCTATTTCATTTCTACATTACTCGTGTGGACTTCTTTTTTAATAAATAAATCTGTATCTAAGTCCTAAATCAGCCTACATTTACATAAGGGACAATTTCTTAAATATTCTGCACAGGTGCACTGTAGTCCGGTGCAGCTTTCTCAAATGATATCAAATACCCCATAGGATTGTTGGCACGGCTGTGGTAGCAGGGGCACATCTTTCCACTTATGATAATGTCATCTGGCATCAAAATTTTGAATTGATGATTTTGAAGAATTATACAGTGGTACCTTGGGTTAAGAACTTAATTTGTTCTGGAGGTCCGTTCTTAACCTGAAACTGATCTTAATCTGAGGTACCACTTTAGCACTGCCACTGCTGTGCTAACTGATCTTAATCTGAGGTACCACTTTAGCACTGCCACTGCTACATGATTTCTGTTCTCATCCTGAAGCAAAGTTCTTAACCCCAGGTACTATTTCTGGGTTAGCGGAGTCTGTAACCTGAAGCGTCTGTAACCCGAGATACCACTGTATTTTAAAATGTAAATGTCCCAACGTGGCCTCCCCTAACTTGCCTTTATGAACTTGTGGGATGGTAAAACAGTGATTTTCCAATCTATGAAACTTCTCACATGGGAGCATAGGATCGCTGAATTGGAAGGAATCTCAACACATGGTCCCTCACCCAAATTTTGGCTGCCGTGAGAACTTATTTGGCTCAGGAATGGAAGATGCTGCAGAACTTAAACCTCTCTTTGTGGTACAGTAATATGTGGACTCTGGCTGCTGCAGAAAAAAATAATTCACAAATGATGGATTTCTAAGGGTAAGGAAGACTCAGAATATTTATATGTTGTAGCTCAGTAGTAGGGAATCTGCTTTGTAGAAGGTCCAGGCTCAATCTCCATCATCTCAAGGTAGGGCTGTCCGAAATCCTAGAGATGTTGCCAGTCAGTGTAGGGAATACTGAGCTGGGTGGGCTAATGATCTGACTCAGTATAAAACAGGTGATGAGTACCCCTCTGTGACAGGTGATTGCCAGTGTAGGAGAAAAAACACAGGATGGAGAAGAAATTTGATGCAGTTTACATATCAGTGTGAATCTCCCTAATTCACACTTTCACAAACAATCTGCAAACCTGAATGTACCCATCTCTGAAATTCACACTTCTACAAAGGGACAGAGTAGTGACATTGTCCAGTGAAATTAGTTGCACTACACCATGTCCACTGGTGTGAATAAAATTGGTCAAAAAGCCATCGCTCCATAATGCAACAGGTGCTGCAATGGGAAAGCAACATTGGAAAAATGGGACAGAATTGCAAGCATTATAATCAGAATGCAGTCTAAGTTACAATGGCAGGAGTTGTCTGGGATCAGTCCAACAATATTCAACCCAGCCCTTACAATCATTCTCATTTTGCTATTTTGTGGTGAAGTTCTCAATCCATCCCACCAAGTTAGTTTTTCTTTTTGGCAATAACACCACTTCTCCTCCTTTACGTGGGAGTACATCACATCTATATCTATCTATCTACCTATCTATCATCTACCTATCTATCATCTATCTATCTATCTATCTATCTATCTATCTATCTATCTATCATCTATCTATCTATCTATCATCTATCTATATCATCTGTAAACTCTCTTCACCCTACAGTAAATGAAAATCTCTTGAAACAATTCAGTGTTCAGAAATTGTCAAGGCATGGATTTGACACTTTCTTTCTTTTGAATACACAGAAAGCAAACACTGCTAATTTGTTAACAGCTAAACAGCAAACAAAGAGCTAAGCCCCCAGTTAGCACATAAAGGCCAAAGAAAAAGAACCAGACATCATGACAAGTTTGTTCATATTGTTCCCCTACTACCCTCACCATCTTTTAAAAAACCAAGAATGTTCATAAAGCATTGCCTACTTATTCTCAAATCTCACTCTTTTGTGCATCGCTTACTCAGAGATCCAACCACATCACATTTTTATCTTGTTTAAATGTGATAAAGGAAGGGGGAAGAGGTCATTTTCCTTCCCAGCCATGTTGATTCTTACTCAATTAAAAGAAGAAGAGAGGATTTGTAACGGAGGGGGGCATGTGAAAAAGCAGAGCCCTAGTCTTGAGCAGGGTCCGAAAGAATTAAAACAAGGCCCTGTGAACTTGACTCACATGTAATCACTGCTGTTCTAATAAGGTGAGAGCAGCTTCCGAATCCAGGCAGTCTCCAAAGCGCTGGCCCGGTCCCTGCCATATGGAGACAGGCTGGAATCTGTCAAGTTCACTTAGCAAATTTTATCTTCAGGGAGTCGGGCAGGCGGGCTGGATACCGATAAACAGAATGCGGCAGAAATCTGGAGGCAAACACTGGTGCGGCCTGGACCACTGAACCAAAAACCACACACACACACACACACACACACACACACCAGTTCTAAATAAACACATGCTTGACCGAGGGGGGGGGAATTGGTGGTAATTAAAACGAAGCCTGCCAAGCTATGTCAGAGGTTTTGTATCGCTGGGAAGCTTGTCAAGTCTGAAATCTCTTCCTTATATCTTCAATTAGGTGGAGAAAGGGGACGCCCCTAGATGCTATCAAAGGGCAAAGATGCTGTTATTCTGCTAGTAATAAAAGCCATATAATTAGTTTGCCAGATTCAGACAAATTTGTGGAGCATAAGTCTATTGATGACTTGGAGTCATGAAGCTTTCAAGCCAGGAGTTAGGACTTCACTGAATATCATAAGAACATAGGATGAGGCCAGTGTCCCATCAGGTTCAGCATCAAATGTCCCCATGGGAAGCCTGCAAGCGAGACCAAAGCATAAGCACACTCTCCTGCTCTGTGGTTTCCAGCAACTGGTATTCAGAGGTATAACATCTATGACAGTGGAGGAAGAGCATAGCCAGTGAGTGTAGTAGCCATTTGTCTAATCCTCTTTTAAAGCTATCCAAGCCGGAGTGGCCATCACTGCCACCAGCTGCTTGGGAGTATCAATGGAAGAAGGCTATTGACATCATGTCTGCTTGGTGGGCTTTTGGGGGGCATCTGATTGCCTATGTCGTGAAGCAGGATGTTAAAACGAAATGATACTTGCGGTCTGATATAGCAGAACTCTTTTTTATGTTCAAATGACACCATCTTAGTTTCCTCCTCCCCACTTATTGTTTACAGAAAATGGCAGCTCAAAGCTCTTTTCCGACATGTTCTTTTACAGAAGTAGGACTAGATGTAGTGAAGCATGGTCTGTTGGGGCAAACGGAGAACTGCCCACCCCCAAACCTGTCTGCATTGGCCCATCTCCCACCACCAGCCTGCCTTCCAGTTTACGTCTCAGTGCTTAGGGAAGAGGATGGGGACAAAACTAGAGTTAGTTGGTTCTGCCTGGCTTTTCCAGTAGTGATGTATGGATGTGAGAGCTGGACCATAAAGAAGGCTGATCGCCGAAGAATTGATGCTTTTGAATTATGGTGCTGGAGGAGACTCTTGAGAGTCCCATGGACTGCAAGTTGATCAAACTTCTCCATTCTTAAGGAAATCAGCCCTGAGTGCTCACTGGAAGGACAGATCATGAAGCTGAGGCTCCAATACTTTGGCCACCTCATGAGAAGAGAAGACTCCCTGTAAAAGACCCTGATGTTGGGAAAGATGGAGGGCACAAGGAGAAGGGGACGACAGAGGACGAGATGGTTGGACAATATTCTCAAAGCTACCAGCATGAGTTTGACCAAGCTGCGGTAAGACAGGAGGGCCTGGCGTGCTCTGGTCCATGGGGTCACAAAGAGATGGACACGACTAAACGACTAAATAACAACAAGCCTGGCTTTTGCTTCGTCTGTTATTTGCTCCAGTTCCACCTATAGCTGCATAGCCTGCTTCTCCACCCTGCTAGTCTCAATGGGTACCATTCATCACTGACCAAAGGCACAGAGATTGTGTTTGTATGCTTGAGAACTGAAAGCTAGGGGACATACATCATGAGAATGCCAGAATCTTCATTCCTAGCTTATGAGTTTCAAGTGAAGCCAATGTGGTGCTCTCCAGTTGTTGTTGGGCTACGACTCCTACCAGTGACAGAGTATCTGTCTGAATGAATGACATGGAGTATCAGCTTTGTATGCAAAAGCTACCAGGTTCAAGCCCCTGCATCTCCAGATAGCAATGGGCACATTCCTTGTCTGAAATCCTAGATAATAGCTTCTAGTCAGTATAGACAATACTGAACTAGATGGACCAATGGTATGGCTTGTATAGGACAGTTTTGTAGTAGCAGTAGTAGTAGTAGGTCAGTGGTAGTGCCTCTGCTTTGTGTGCAGAAGGTCCAAGGTTCAATCCTTGGCATTTCCAGTAGGGCTGGGAGGGACTCTTGCCTGAAATCCTAGAGAGCCACAGCCAGTCAATGTAGACAATACTGAGCAAGTATTGTCTGTACTGACCAACAGTCTGACTCAGTATAACACAGCTTCCTATGTTCCTATCAGCCCCAGTCAGCATGGCCAACGTTCAGGGATGATAGCATAGCAGTAAAAGCAGGGCTCGTCCTGTTTTTAAATTTTTGATCATTTTGAATGCAGTTTATTTTCTCATTAGCTGATAGAGTGCAGTGTGGGAAAACAACAGGAGAAAGTTTTTGGCACAGCGCTAATATAAACCAGACATCATGGCCTGTGACTATTGTAAAGTCTTGCAGGATCTTTCAAAACCAATAGCAATATTTTTTCTCCTAACTTTGAATGGAAGAGATGATACAAAGCTGCTGCTTCTTCCTTTAATCCCTTTGATTATAACGTAAAACTCCCCCACACATGCAGAGAAAGAAGCAAAATTGCAAACAGATGTTGCAGAGTCTCCACTGATCATGTCATGACAAGTGTTATGAAGTGTGTGTCGGAAAACTTTGGAAGCACAGTGATTAAAGTGGTACCGAGACAGGTACAGAGCAAGTAGAACATTTTTGCTCCAGATGTATCATACATAATCTATTGAGGACCAAACACCAAGCTGTTCACATCTGTTTGCTCAACTGCTTTGAAGAGAGAGTTGTAGTTGTTTTTTAACGTTCATCTTCCTGACAAAGAAGTTTCACTACCAGTGGCTGCCCCTCATTATCTTACATCGATTAGCCTGTGGGCTGATGCCCTATGGCCCTCCAGGTGTTGTTTGACTACAGATCCCAGAATCCCTGACCATTGGGCATGCTGGTTAAAGCTGACAGGAGTTATGAATCCTGCAACATCTGGAAGGCCACAGGCATCGTATTCTGTGTTCACTTACTGAAAAGTAAGCTCCATTGAACACAGTGGAAATTACAGGCATGGTCAAAGTGTTTTCTTATGTAAATGGAGTCTCCTTTGAGAGGAAACGGAAAATGCCATCTCCTACGTTATTTCTAAAAGACTGGTATAACCTTTGAATATAAAATCTGGGAAATTCCAAGACATTTGCTACAGCAGCTCAAAATTGCTGCTCTCTTTCCAGGAATCTCTCCTGTTCTAAGAGCTGTTCCCATCTCTGGATAACCCTTTCATGTACTAGCAGTACTGCAAATTAAAGACAGCTGCAGCACCAAAAAGAGAGTGAAAGTAATCATTTTTTTAAAAAAAACCAAACAAACTCACACCATTTGGAAATGGAAACAATTCATCACCCTGTCAATAATCCAATCTGAAATACACTCAAACCAAAGTTAACAGGTTTCTTAAAAAAAAAAAGTTCCAAAATACAAAGCATAATAGACAGACTTTCCGCCTCCACTGAGTACCAGTTACTCGGAATCACAAGAGGGGAGACTGCTGTATGACTCAGGTTCTGTTTATAGGCTTTCCAAAAGGGGGATCTGACTACCCTTGAGAAGAGAATGCTGGACTAGATGTGGATCTTTGTCCTGACCCAGGAGGGTTTTTTTTCTTAACACCCCAGCCTCAGATGGGCCATATCACCAGCACAACTACAATATAACCTTATTTGGAAATAAAGAGGTGAGCCACGTCCTGACGCTCTATTTCTAGTGGATGTTGTGGTGGGCTGCCACTGCCCACCTGATCTCCTAAGGGTTCCCTGACTGCTGCTTACTGGGAAGTTGAGGGAGAGGCGACGCAGTGGTGATGTCAGCAAAGCACACATGCACCAGTGGGAGCATCAGATTAGCTCTGCTGGTTTCTTTACACTATGCTGACCTTGCCACCTTCTCACCCCTTTCCTTCTTCCTACTGGTAAGCACCAGTGATGAGATCCACAAGAGGTCAGGTGAGCAGCAGCACTCTCATTACACCATCCACTACTGCAATCCTTCTTTTTGCAGCAACCAGCAGTTTGGAGCAGTAGCGGAGGGAAATAACAGAATGAAGTAAGGGCTTGGGGGGATTCAGTACGAAAGCATTGCACAGGAAGAGAAGGAGGAGGGAAGGTAGTTTCTACAGGAGCTGCAAATTGAATAATGTTTAGTTTGTTTATCAAATACAGACATACAATTTGATAAGCAGAGAGGGTGGGTGGGAAAAGGTGGAGGAGAAAGACAAGTATATGAATTCACTTGATAAATAAAGGTGGGGTTCAACTAAGTTCTCCTCAAAGACCCACTGGAATTAATGAACCTACAACCACATTCACAACATGCATTCAAAGTATTATGAGATCACTTTAAACAGTCATGACTTCCCCCAAAGAATTCTGGGAGCTGAAGTTTGTGAAGAGTGTTGAGAGTTGTTAAGAGACCCCTATTCCCTTCCCAGGCGGGTATTCCCAGCATTCTATGGGAAGGGGGATTGATTGTTAAATCACATTGAGAATCATAGATCTGTGAGGGGAATGGGGTGTCCTAACAACTCTCAACACCCTTGATAAACTACAGCTCCCAGAATTCTTTGGGGAAGCCATGGCTGGTTAAAGTGGAAACATAGTGCTTTAATTGTATGGTGCTAATATGGTCTAGATCAGTGTTTCCCAACCGGTGTTCCGCGGCACACTACTGTGCCGTGAGACATTGGCTGGTGTGCCGTGGGAGGGAGGCAGGCGAGTCGGGCGGCGAGAGGCGGCGGCGGCGAGGATCCGCGTCGAGCCGGGGGCGGCTCCGCGGTGGTGGTGCCGAGCGGCGGGGCAGCGCGCGCGACAGCGGAGGAGGAGGAGGCCGGCATGTCCGGGCAGCAGCAGCAACAGCAGCAGCAGCAACTCCCGGCGACGGCTCCTCCTCCGCCCGCTATCGCCGCCACCACCACAACAGCCGCCGCCGCCTCAGCTGCCGCCGTCCCTCAGTCCCTCGCTCTGCTGCCTCCTCCCACCCCGGCAAGGGGAAGGGAAAAAACGTTCACTTTTGTGCGTCCCTCCCGGCGTGACGCTGCGCGCTGACGTCACGGGGCGGGGCTTTATTGGTGGTGTGCTGCGAGATTTTTTTCCGGTAAACAGTTGTGCCGTTGCCCAAAAAAGTTTGGGAAACACTGGTCTAGATTAGTCATGTCCATTTGTTTCAATGGGTCTACTCTGAGTAGGACTAGCATTAGCTGCAACCTTGAAAAAATACATAAAAGTATTTCAGGTCAAGAAACCACCCTCACTCCACCCTGCAATGGCAAGAAGAATGAGGACATTTTTATTCCCCTCCCTTGCTGTCTTTTCTGCAGGAGCCATCAAATATTCTTTACCGTCTGTGCTTAATCTTTCGGCTTTTTGATACACCTTGTTACCTCCTTGCTACTTCAGCATCACATGCGATGCATTCCATTTACAAGGTTTCCACAAAACCAAGTTTGCAAGAAGCAGAAGCAGCTATAAAGCTAACAAGCTTGAATGGCTCCCCCCCCCTCCAACTCTCTTTTTAGCTCAGATTGAATTTATGTTGAGCCAATTCACAGACGTGCACTTCGGTAATAACCTGTGGCTTTGCCAAGAGAGAGAGAGAGGGAGAGGGAAGGGGGGGGAGAGACCCCCTATCTGTACACAATGCCATAGGAAGTCTAGGACACAACACACAGTGTTTTCTTTGTAGATATCGTCAAACATGATGAATGAGAAACATTCCAGAAGGTCTGCCCTGATACCGAGACAAATGTTATACTGATACTAAACAATTTAAAGGAGAGAATAGAGAAGGCTCCAGATAAGAGAAGTCTGGCACAAGAAGCCCCCTAAAAACAGACACTTGTGCTATTTTATTTACTTATTTATTTATAGGGATCTGAGGATTTTCCAACCGATCTTTTTGTCCATGCCAGGCTCTAGGTTTCAGGGGGCTCCTGATGGACTCAGATGGACCCCATTTTATTGTGATGGACCTCTTGCGGCTTAGAGATGCAATGACCCATCTAGTCCAGCATCCTGTTCTCACAGTGGCCAACCAGATGCCTCAATGTGAGAAACCTAAAAGCAAAGCCTGAGCGCAACAGCACTCGCCATTTGTGAACCTCAGCAGTTGGTGTTCAGAGACCTACTGCTGCTGAACATGGAGGAAGAACATAGCTATTGGGGCTAGAGGCAATTGATAGTCTTATTCCCCCAATAATTTGTCTACACTGCTTTTAAAGCCGTCCATATTGGTGGCCATCACTACATCTTGTGGCAGAAAATTCCATGGTTGTGTGAATTAAGTGGTTCCTTTTGCCTGTCTTCTAACATTGAGCTTCATTGGGTGTCCACATGTTCCAGTGTGCTATGATAAAGGTAAAGGGACCCCTGACCATTAGGTCCAGTCGTGACCGACTCTGGGGTTGCGGCGCTCATCTCGCTTTACTGGCTGAGGGAGCCGGCGTACAGCTTCTGGCGAACCAGAGCAGCGCACAGAAACGCTGTTTACCTTCCCGCCGGAATGTGGTTATGGAAACACACTCCCCTCCTGTGGCTTCCAGCAACTCGCATTCAGCAGCATGAAAGCTCAGGACTGTGAGAAAAGGATATTGGACTACATGGGTTATTGGCAGGGCTTTTTTTCTGGAAAAAATAGGTGCTGGTACTCACCACGAAGTCATTACAGTAAGTGCCACGCTTTTTAACAACCAAAAGAGGGGCCGGTACTGTGTACCCCTGATTACCCCCTGAAAAAGAAGCACTGGTTATTGGCCTGATCCAACAGGCTTTTCTTAATTTCAGAGGATGAACCACTGCAGTACTTCTCCCCAAGCTTGCTAAATCAAAAACTTGAGGCTCTTAGCAACTCAGCTGGCAGTTCCAGGATGACAGAGCCAATCACACAACTGGACTTAACCTACATAAGCCTTCACTTGTTCTTAAGTTCCCTGCTGGGACAACATCTGCCTACAGCTACTTAGTGGGTGTGGGGCATCAATAAACAGGGCTCACCTGGAATTACCCAATGTTCTGTTGCTGTTTTTTCAGCCCTCTCTGCAAGAGAGTTCATGATTGGGAGTTAGGACTTGCCTACCTGGATTCGATTTGACAACTTGCTTGATCTGACTTCACCTACTTGCACTTGATTTAGCCTATGTGGATGGGGCATTTGATCTGACCTTCCTGTTGTAACTTGACTTTGCCTACCTGGACTTGATTTATTTGCCCTGGGTTCAACTTCCCTAGACACAGCCTGCTTCCCCTGCAAGCCTCAAGACCTCAGAGAGCAGCATAGTCATAACCTGCTTCAGCTGGACTTTATATAAAACAAGGCAGAAATGGTAAAGGTAAAGGGACCCCTGACCATTAGGTCCAGTCGTGACCGACTCTGGGGCTGCGGCGCTCATCTCGCTTTATTGGCCGAGGGAGTCAGCATACAGCTTCTGGGTCATGTGGCCAGCATGACTAAGCCGCTTCTGGCGAACCAGAGCAGCGCACAGAAACGCCGTTTACCTTCCCGCTGGAGCGGTACCTATTTATCTACTTGCACTTTGACATGCTTTCGAACTGCTAGGTTGGCAGGAATTGCAATGGTATAAGTTACTAATTGTTACTCTGCTATTTAAAGCATCTGAACTACAAAGGTAAACTAGTTTCAAGCAGACTTTTGACTAAGGAACCATAAGGTGAGCAGTTAGAGAATTCCTGATATGTTTTAGAGTCCGTTGCTCTGAAACCAGTTTCAAACTTGGTTAACTCTGTAGTTTGGACAACAACCTGATATTTATCCTTAAAAAACAGATGCAAGTGTCATCAAAAGAGAGAGGGGGGACTGAGTGAGATCCAGGCAATGTCCTTAATAATATCTTAATGATAAATAATTAAGAATCTTTGATTGCAATGCCAAGCAAACGAGTAAGTGAGGGGGTGCCACTTCTGAGTAAGTTCCCACTGTAAATATAAAACTTTTTGCAATATTCACCCTTTTGATTTTACTTCAAAAGTTCAATTGAGAGCTATGAATCTCTAAAGCAAACCAAGGAACCCTCTGATTATATACACAGAGAGACAAAATCAAAGCTTGCAGTTTTTTATTTCATTATTTACGTTAACTCTCATGATTTGTGGTGGGGATCTGTCCCATGAATTTGATTTATTCCTATATTCTGGAAGAAGGTGATAAAAGTTCCTTAGTTTTACAAGCGGTAAATGAATCCTTCTCCCACAAAAACACACACACACACGCACAATGTACTGTATATCTCATTTTCCAACAGATCAGACAGTCCATCTTAGTCAAATAAAGATTTGTCACAGGCTGAATATAAACCTTATACTAATACCTGTCTTGTATGTCATGATAAATTATGTATTTTGGAAAAGATCACAGTTGCGTTATTCTTTGTTCCTTCATTCTTGTGAGAATTCATTGCAATAAAGACCTGATTCAAGAGTTTAGTAATGTACTGAATAGTGAATACGCCCTATAAAGGCAACAGCTCCTGCATAACCACATAAGATTTATGGAGATAGGGCCTAGGCTAATATCTCAAAAGTCTCTAGAAATCTTTGCTACAGAGCACTGCCTGAAATGATTGTTGGAGTCACTGATCTAGGTTGATCTTATGATTATAAGAAAAGCCTGCTGGATCAGCCCAGTGGCCCATCTAGTCCAGAATCTTGCATTGACAGTGGATACCTGTAGAAATGTTCAAACAGGGTCTGACTACAAACACACACACTTCCCACCTGTGATTCCCAGCAACTGCTATTCAGAAGCATTAATACTGCCAGATGAGGAGGCAGAGCGCAGCCATCATGGCAAGTAGCCACTGATAGCCTTGTCACCCTCCATGAATTTGTCTAATCCTCTTTTAAGGCCATCCAAGTTGGTGGCCATCACTGCCTCCTGTGGGAGTGAGCTCTGTAGTTTAACTACGCACTATGTGGAGAAGTAATTTCTTTAATTTGCATTGAAACTTCCAACACTCAGCTTCACTGGTTGTCCATGAGGTCAAACCAGAAGTGGCTTCACCACACAGAGCAGAGCTGCAAAGCGCGGCCAGCTGTCTAACACATAGAATTTAATTTAACCTAGAACAAACAATAATATGTGGATGTCAGAGGAATTTCAGGATTATTTTTCTTAACCATGCATCCAATAAAAACACAGGTCCATTCTAATGGATATACAACCCACTGTATTTTAGATAAACACATGCAAAAACAATTGGATATTTGTCAATCCTTAGGTGTGGACTAGCACCACCTTCCGCAGTGCAGTTCTATGCAGAGCTACTCAGAGGTAAATCCCAACAAGTTCAATGAAACTTAACTCCAGTTAAGAGTATATAGGATTGAGGACTCAAGAGTTAGAATTTTAGAATTCAAGGTTTTATTTTATTAGCAGCAGTTTAAGAGATGCTACATTGTATAGTAGTAATTCTGCCAATAGCAAGTCACAAGGACTCCCTAAATAAAACATTCTCCATTTTTCTGAAGTAGCCAGATGTGCCATCCCATTGACAACTCTGGGAATTATTTAACGGAAGGGAAGTGTGCCCCTGTTAAAACCCAGCATGGTGGTGACATGATCAATAATGCAGATTTGCCACAAGACAAAGGGAGACCCACTTACTGCCATCTGGTGCAGACCCACTACTGAGAGAAGAGAGAAACTTTCATAAAGTTTCATTAAATCTGTTGTGAAATTTACACTTGACCATCTCCTATGGGTCCTTCAGATATTCATGCTCAACACACACACACACCCTTTCCCTCCTTGCCACTGAAGGAAAACTAGGGGGAATGTTATGAAGTAATCCAGCTAGCAAGAAAACCTACAGAGGATCAGCGTTGAATTTTGATTTATTCCCAGCATTGAAAACAGCCTTACATTTTTATGCTTCCCAAAAAACCAATGTTCTCAGACCTTGGATTAAATGGTGCGAGTTCTACATATTGAGAGCAAGCCCTGCCCTTTTTAATCTTATCTCAGTATCAATGGTCTATGGGGAGTGTTCTCCCCTCCAAATTAAAATGGCAAGCTTCCTGTCTTTGAAGGTCTACCAAATCCAGAGCCTTCCAAAGGTGAAGTGTGGCATTTTGTTTTGTTTAATTAAGCTCAGAATGTTGGAAGATATGAGATAGACAAAGAAAGTCCTTCTTCGCACAGCTAAGCTATGGAATTTGCTCCCCCACGGGAGGCAGTGATGGCCACCAAGTCTGATGGCTTTAAAAGAGGATTAAACAAATCGATGGAGGGTAAAGCTACCAATGGGTACTAGCCAGGATGGCTATGTTCTACCTCCACTGGCAGAGGCACTATGCCTCTGAATGCCAGGTGATGGGAACTGCAGGTGGGGAAAGTGCTGTTGTGTTCAGGTCCTCCTCACTGGAGCCTCAGAACAGGATGCTGGGCTAGATGGGCCTTCACAGGTCCTTCTTATGCAAAAGGCTTCAGCAGCAACCCACAGAATCTCCAAGCAGGGCTACTTACCCTAATGGGTATGTTCAATCCCCAATGTCAGAGCAGTATGACTCTGGATACCAGTTGCTGAGAATCACATAAAACAATGCATGCAAATGTCTAAAAAATGTCCATGTATTAATATACTCTGAAAATGATGCTGCAAAAATATAACACAGCATGATGCCTGCCTCTTTTTGTATGTATCACAATACATGTTTTTGAGTGTATAATTTTGCATATGATTAGTTGGGCTTTGCACAAGTTGCTTGGACATTAGCAAAGCTCAATTGGGTCAGAACAGCCAAATTTCTACTCTGTAATTTCAGTGGATATACTATGAGTAGAACTTATTTGGACACACCCCACTGTCTCTGACATTGGAGTCAGTCTATCCTATGGACCCCAGGACACCCACCCAGTGGATGTAGAACTGCAGCCTTAAAGGCAAAAGGAGGTATATGACTTTCACAATGCCAATTAGACATGCAATATATGCAATTGTGCAACATTCACTATGATAGGCTGGGGTCATGCTTCTTTATGCCCAAGGGCTTCTGTATCCTATTTGCCGGCTTCTGAGCAATGTGGAAACAGCATCTTCACTATGTTAAGGTAAAAGGACCCCTGGATGGTTAAGTCTAGTCAAAGGCAACTATGGGGTGAGATGCTCATCTCGCTTTTGGGCCGAGGGAGCCGGCATTGGTCCACAGACAGCTTTCTGGGACATGTGGCCAGCATGACTAAAGCACTTTTGGCGCAACGGAACACCCTGACGGAAACCAGAGCACACCTTCCTGCCACCTTCCTTACCTGTTTATCTACTTGCACTGGCATGCTTTCAAACTGCTAGGTTGGCAGAAGCTGGGACAGAGCAACAGGACCTCATCCCATCATGGGGATTCAAACCGCCACCCTTCTGATCAGCAAGCCCAAGGCTCAGTGGTTTTGACCACAATGCCACCTGTGGAAACAGCATCTCCACTGGGGTGGAAGGTCTGTCAATTTTGCTTCTCTCAGTTCTCATTGTTCCAACCTTAAATTCAGTTCTCCACATTTCTGCAGGAACTTGCTATTAATTTGTTGTTTTAAAAATCTTCATGAAAACTCATTAGAGAGAGTTTTCTCCTAATAAATACATTTTGCATGCAGTTTTAACTAATGTACACATTTAAGTGATTTTCCCAAGCATACTGCATTTTTGTATGTTCTGTTCTCTGATATATGTATTTTAATGCACACTTTACCCCAATAATAAGGCATTTTAGTACACAGTTTGTTTGGAAAACTATCACAAAATTCAGGCAAGTACAAATTTTGCAGGTTAAGTGCATTTTGCTTCTCATGTTGTTTCCGGAAAATGAAGTTTTGTGTGTTCTCCTTTTAAATTTGAACTGAAATGAAGTTCTCCCCGTCCCTAATCTCCAGATGCTATGCCCACATCAGGAAAGCCTATTTTGTCACAGATAGCCCTTGCACATAATTCAGAGATTTGGGACTGCCCTGATTCCCAAGTGTGACGTTCTTTACTGAGCGCTAAATTTTATACGGGCATTCAAATAGGTGCAAAGCCAGAGGAAGCCCCAGCTGATAGAAAATATAAATATTTAAAACCTACATAATCCTTTCGTGTCCTGGGACAGCTTGGGAAGTGAGATCTTCCTACAATAGCATTCCCCATCCATTGCCTTCATTCATCTTGTTAGGGGATAAAGCAAAGTGATACAGACAAGACAGGAAGCTGAAAGGCCAGCAAACACCACAGCTGCGCTTGCCCCTTTTCCTTTCAGTGAACAAGCTTTGATCACTTGCAGTGTTGGGTGGGAGGGAAGGAGGAAGCAAGGGAGGGAAGATGACCTGTCCTTTTAAAAGATAATTTTCTCCTTTGATCTAATGTGTCTGGCTTTTCTTTCAAATTGAGCCCTTTGCTGTCACCATGTTTCATTAAATATTTTATTTTACTTCTTTTGCTTAAGCCTGTCGCCATTAGTGGCCCACCCCTAAGGCAAATTCTATTTGATACAGGCAGCTCAGTTTCTAAAGGGCAGGTCTAGGTATTACAAGGAACACAGGGATCTCCCCTCCTGAAAAGAGCAGTTCTGTGCTCAGCTCCATTCCCTTCGGAAACAAGTAGTTTATCCTCCCACCTGTGCTACAATAGGAACTTAGAAAGTTGCCTTATACTGACATTTTACAGAACAGATAATAAAATCAAGCAATGCTACAGTAGCAGCACAGCAACAAAATACAGCACATCAATGCACTGCTAAAATATGGTCCCTTTTAAATGTCCAACCAATTACAGTGCTCTGCTGCAGGAGCGGGCCACCATACAGGGTTTCTTCTGTATGGTGTAGGAATCGGTTGTGGCACGCCAAGATTTCAGACAGGGTATATCCCTAGTACTACCTGGAGATGCTGAGGAATTAACTTTCTGCATGCGGAGCACATGCTCTACCCCTGAGCAATAGTAGAACTTTCCCCAAAAGCAGATTTTTTATTATTATCCCAGTCTGCATCTGTCAAGGACTTGCCATTGTTTTTATATATTTACTGGGGAACTGAATCAAAATCCAACACTTCATCCCAAGCCAAAAGCCCATGTAATATGATATGTCTTTAGTTGCAAACGAAAAGCCAACATTGGTGTCAGACATCACAGAAGGGAGATTATTTCAAGATGAGGAGTCATTGCAGAGAAGTCACTGCCACTCACCACCACCTCTCCAAATTTCATACAGTGGTGGAGTCAACAGCAGGGCTTCCACCTGCAGATATTAGTTAATGCGCAGGTAGATCCCAACAAACATTAAGCTTTTACATAAAGCGTTGCTGGTGCAGTTTCTTAGGTACCTCAACATTGCAATCAGTACACAAATATTACTGGTATTGTCTGCCCCTGGAGAGAGAAATCATTAAGCAGCTTCCAATATGATTCAACTGCAACTTTCCTATTGGAAGGGCCAATTCTCCATGGTAGAACACCTGCTTTGCATGCAGAAGGCCCCAGGTTCAACCCTCAACATCTCCAAGTTGGACAGGGAGAAACCCGATTGAAACCCTGGAAAGCCTCTGCCAGTTGTAGACTAATTGGAGCTACATGCACCAGGGGTCTAACAAAATACATAAGGCAGTTTCTTATGTAGTGCAGTGGCTGAGCACTTACTTTTCATATAGAAGGTCCCAAGTTAAATCCCTGGCATCACCAGGTAGGACTGGGAAAGACTATCTGAAGCCCTAGAGAGCCTGTTAGTATAGTCGACACTGAGCAGTTTGGACCAATGGCCAGACTCAGCCAAAAGCAGCTTTGTCTGTTTCTCTATTCATGTCAAACTTCATAACTTCATAGATATTGCCCATGTCACTGTCCCTAGCATGAGTGCATGTGTCTTCTTTCTCTTTCATCTGCACAGCTGACTGCAGCCAGCATTCTCCCATGAGTCTAGGGTCAGCTGCAATGTGGGAATGAAGATCAACCACAACACTCATGTACTGCTTTGTACTGCCATGCTGTCCCCAACCTACTGCGGCATGAAGCGATTGAACATCCCACAGGGACACTTTCCCACTCTGCCTTACATCACTCCTATTTTTGAGAAAGGTTGAGGTAGAGGAGGACACACACACACACACACAGAGAGAGAGAGAGAGAGAGAGAGAGAAAGCGACTTGCCATTTTTCAGCATACAAAAGAACGACTTGTACATTCAGATTCACTGCTTATGAAACCAGCTTTCTCTAAATTAATTTGGATATACTTCCTTTACTCCCAGCAGGACGTCCCTGTAGTCGAACTCCCTGCATCTCATTTTCTAACAGTGCTGTGAAAGGAAGCCGTGTGTGTGTGTGTGTGTGTGTGTGTGTGTGTGCTCTAGCAATATATTGAAGGCTGTTGTCCTTATTCTTTCTACTTTTCTCTGACTTAAAACAATGTCAATCTACAACATTCTCAAGGATGCGATAGTAAGGATAGATCTTGTGATTCAGGTGGAATACATACACACACACTTTTCCCCATCATATGTGGCAAACTTTATATATATCAGTAAACTCAATTAAAAAGAATACAGTGGACGCTCCAGTTGCGAACGTGATCCATGCGAGAAGCACGTTCGCAACCCGCAGCGTTCGCAACCCATGTCTGGACGTCTGTGCACGTGTGGGTTGTGATTTGGTCTTCTGCACATGCACAAAGTGTGATTTAGCACTTCTGCACATGTGCGATCACCGAAACTCGGAAGTAACCCATTCCGGTATTTCTGGGTTTCGGCGGTCCGTAACCCAAAAAAACGCAACCTGAAGTGGCTGTAACCCGAGGTATGACTGTACTTCAAAACATACAAAAGTTAAAATGCTAAAACAGATTAAAATTCACCAACTTTCTAAGCATCTGGGTATCCGTGTCCAAACAAGAATGTTTTTAGCAGCTGCCCAAAGTGTATGGTGGAGACCTCTGCTTGATCTCAATAGGCAAGGAGTTTCAAAATATAGTGAAGGACACAGTTGCTCCCAGTAGTGGTGCATGCCCTCTTGATACCTATGTCACAGCTCCTTACCTCTATGGGACATGAGAAGATCATGATCATATAAGTGCATCCAGATTGGCTCCCTTTCCCAATTCCATGTTCTGGTGCCAACTGGACTGGTAGTTGAATGTTCAACACTGGTGATGGCCTCCTACACTACAGCTGAATTAGCAAACCAGGAGCTTTTCGGTGTGGGAGAGGCCAACAGGCAACAGAAGGGATTGGCTAGGTGCTCAGGAGTAACAGCCTGGGGTTGCTACTACTGCCCCTGAGAATCTGCTGCTGAAGGTTGCCTCACTCTGTCCAAGAGTCGAAAAGGCCCTGTTGACAATACTCAAAGTAAACAGCTGGGTAATGATGAGGTAAGCTTTGCATGCTTGTATTTTTCCTCTTTAGTCAGAATGTTTGTGACCATTCTGTGACTTCACACCATTTTCGCCAATCAGTGTTAAAGGAGCACACCCATCAAATAACAACAGGCAATTATTTATTTATTGTATATGTAAGATTGTCAATATAATATTGTTCAAATTCATGGATTTTCTGCCATTTTAAATAAAGAAAATGGAAAGACAGTATAAAAGAGAGATTTAGCAGTTTGCTCCTTAAACTAGAAGAGTGAGGCACTCAGTACCTCTGCCAATTAAGACTGTGGATTGCTGGATTAACCTCTATCTTTCAACTGAGTGCTCAGTGTTTGCTCTGGAATTAATCCAGATCCATGGAGCTCGTGAGCCCCAGATAGCAATTGTGCTAGGGTGATCATACCATAAAAGTCATACGCCTTGTTGCAAAAACTGGGTAATTTTTTTTCTCCTTATCCTAAAGAGACCTGCTGGAACAGGGGTGAGGAACCTCAGGCCTGGGGGCCATGTTTTATTTTATATTTTATGCTATGTTATTTCTATACCTCCCTTCATCCAAGGATCAGAGGGCAGTTTACAATATAAAAACACAAAAAATACATAATATAGTAACAAAAACAAACAATAACACCCCATGCCACACCCCCAAAACCAGGGCTGCTCCATGCCTGCGGGAGTGCTTTTGCCTAGTTGGAATATGTATTTAAATGGTGATGGTGCCTTTTGCTTGTTCTGATGTACACATATGTAATCCAATGGAACATGGGATACTACAGCCCAACAATCAGTGTAGTTCAGTATCGTCTACATGGTACTGAGTCGGATCATCTAGCTCAGTATTGTCTACTACACTGACTGGTGGTAGCTTTCCCAAGATTTTGACCAGGAGTCTCTTCCAGTCCTTCCTGGAGTTGCTGAAAATTGAATCTGGGAGCTCCTGCTTGTGTATAAAATACACAAACCAAAACACAGCTATCCTCTGAATTTTGTATTGCAGTTGTTCAGCAACAATAGGAATGTGCACAAAAATGAGTACATTAGGGGACAGTGTGCATCAACATGCATATATTAGTAAAAGGAACATACCAATATGCATTATATTAGAAACAGGGCTGGCCCAAGACATTGTGGCATATGAGGTGAACCACAAAATAGTGCCTCCCTCCACACAGGCACCAAGGAAAGTGGTGAGAGTAAAGAATAGGGGGAACAGGAACATCAGGAACAGGGGGAGAGGGAAATCAAATCAGCCTTACTGAATGGTTGAACTGGGATTCAAAGGCTATCAAGGGAAGAAAAGGGGCCCCTTCAGAATCATGCTAGGTGAGCCCAGGAGACCCCAGACGGCAGCCCCCACCATTTCCTCCCTAGGGGTGAGGGGAGACCAGAAGTGCCTCCTATTCACTGTGAGGCTGCTGTGGAGGCAACATGGGGCGGGGCTGCCAAGGGGGCAGCTACTCTGGCCTCCAAGGAGTGGACAACAGCAACTGCTGCCACTGTGGCAGCGGCAACGGGCGATGCATTCCTTGGTGGCTGGATCTGCAGCCCCAGTGAATCTTGCCACCTGAGACAATCACCTCAATTTACCTCATAGGTGAGTTGGCCCGGGTTAGGAAAAATAAATGTTTGCAAAAACTGTATATTAGGAGTAATGGGCATGGAAGTGTTTGTGAATTATGTGGACTTTAAAAATAAAACTCTGACGTGATTTGGAAATGTGACAAACTGAATTTAAGACTAGGGTGTGGGGGTGAGAAACCGGGATTGAGAGAGTCATCCCTCCCCAGATATGATTTGGAGATGGGCATTAATACTTCCATAAGATGGAATCTAATATAATCATGTCACAGATTTTGCTGTGGGGGTGGGAGGGTGTGGAAGAAAGGATATGCATTTATATTAAACTTGTCAGACTACATTGTTACCCTAAGTCTCTCTCTCCTTCTCTCTCTCGCTTTACCAAAGCCATCTGCAAGTCCTGACATTTCAGCCATACTGTTATTTATATATGCATTTACGGCTGCCACCTGCTTGTAAGTTGACTCTTGCAGTAAACCGGTAGAGTTCCCCTGTTTCAATATTCTTTGACATTTTACTATAACTACAGAGCTGGCCATTTCTCAGCTTCCAGTTGCTCTACAGCCGCTCTTGAATTATATTGCCTCGGTAATAGAATAAAGATATTTCTCCACTATAGTACTACCCCCCTTCCCATTCCTCCCCCCCCCCATACCCAGATGGTACAAATCGCTGCTGGCACATGTAACAATTACAGCACAGCTTCTGCTGCTTAAATGAACCCCCATAAACCCCACAGAGTTAGATTAGATTAGGGAATTGGGAGGTGAGCAGGAGTCTGGCCAGTGATCTCAGCTGAAGCGGATAAGGATTTAATATCATCCATATATCGCTCTGATAGGATGCATGCAGTATTTTCAAAGTAATGTTGAGCACCCCGGCTTTTGACATTCTGTCTCCCCACATCCCCTGGAGAAAGACAAAAGCAAGGGGGAATCAGCAGAGCTGTAAAACCCAGTGAAGGAATTCCACAACTGCAACCAAAGTAGGCAGTTGATCATAAGTTTAAAGCTATAAAGTGTGTTTTCTTCTGCTGTCACAAGAAGAAAAACAAGCAAACTGGCGGGTGGGCTGGACAGAGTGAAGAGGTGGGTGTTGAATTTGGGGTACCCACTCCCCTGAATCTATTTTATTTCACTCCCAAGGCCATATGGTGATTTGTCTGGTCAAACATGGGCATTGATTGATTGATTGATTGATTGATTACACTTATATCTCACCTATCCCTAAAGAACTCAAGGTGGTACACAAGGGTTTCTCTGCTTTACAATAACCCAATGAGTAGGCTAGCGTCAGAGACAGTGACTGGCCCAAGGTCACCCAGTAAGCATCCTCCTGGTTGACTGGGGATTTGAACACAGATCTCTTAGGTTGTAGTCCAACACTCTTAACTGCAGCTAGTGCAGAATGCTGAGGCCAAGTTGTTGAGTGGAGCACCTCTGCTGATCAGTTACTGTGCTATGTCTATCTTTTTGCTAACATACACAGCCCTGACCAATTCAGGACCAGGTTATCTGAAAGACTCCTGCCTCTGTATAGATCTGTAAGACTGCTTAGAGAAGGCTTCCTCAACCTTGGCCCTCCAGATGTTTTGGGACTACAATTCCCATGATCCCCAGCTAGAGGACCAGTGGTCAGGGATGATGGGAATTGTAGTCTCAAAACATCTGGAGGACCGAGGTTGAGGAAGCCTGGCTTAGAGCAGCAGGCAGAAAATCTTCTCATGGCACCACACCCTACAGAATATGAGGACAATGATCTCCAAATGGGCAGTTTTTGTTATTACTACTGTTCTGTTGAATGTCTTCTCTGTGAAACATAAAGGAACAACCATAAGTTGTAAAGGCTTCTCTTTCAAGCATTATTTGTACTTTATAAGTAAATGCACAGAAAGTCCATAACTACATATGATGATTTGGTCTAAGATGCTTCTACAAAAGAGAATGCATGCTATGAATTAATACACAACATAAATCAACACAGCAAATAAAAACCAACTTCTTTCACCAAAACCTCCTCCAATCAGGCCTAGAAGATACCATCAGGTATCTCCTTCCTTCCATTCTCATACCTCTGAACTCAACAAGGCTAACAGTGCTGATTTCTGCCTGCCTCCCCGAGAATTGAGCTACAATTCGGATGTCAATCACCATTTGTTCCCCTTATACACAATGTCCCAGATGTTGCATGTGTTTGAGGTATTGGGGGAAAAAACACCCACTAGTGAAGGCCAACATGGTTTTCTGGTGCCCACCATTTTGTTTTGTTTGTTCTGGGGGGGGGAACCAAATTGAGGATGCAGGGAGATTTCTGTCCAATGGAACTCTGCCGTTCCCTAAAGTGGCAAAAAATAAAAAGTCCAAAATACAACACTAAGGCACTCTGCTTAGAGAGCCTCAAGCCTGGCACTGGATTTTTCTTCTGTTCTACTCTGCTAATGATATAAATACCACCCAAGCACCCACCCTATAATATCACTACATGTAGAGGCAGAAGTACATCAAATGGAAGGAAGCCATTCAGGTATTTATCATGTTAAAAATTCAGAAAAGAACAGACCAAATTTATTCAAATAGAGTCAATCTGCTGCTTATTAAACACTGCCCTCTCATAAATTGCCAGGAATGCTCACTTGGTTCACAGCTGTTTAATTTCTGTTTCAAATTCCAAGCAATGCAAAATGACTTGAGAAGTCAGGTTCTGCAGCTTAATCAGATAGAAAGATAGCTATAATGAAACCGTACCAGATACTACCATTTTGGAGATAGAGGGTTGTATCCAATGGTGCAGCTCTGCTTGCGCAACAGAACTCCATGTGCAGGTGGGACTTCTTTCTGCCCTGTCCTTTCCACTCCCATGTGCACCCTCAAAATCAGTGCCAAGAGCTGAGGGGTTTTCAAGCTAAGATCTTGGGGGTACATGGGGGGGGGGGAGAGAAGAGGAAGGAGAAGTCCCATTGCGAGAGCAGAACTCTGCTTCCACAGTATTGGTTACAAGCCAAAACCTCTAATAATATGGAACTGGGAACTGTGTGACTGTTATATTCTGGTCCAATGCTGGAACCCAGCAGCAAGGCTGGATGACGATTACTGGATCACAGGCAACTCCAATAAAGGCTGGAACCAGACTGAGATCTATTATATATCTGCTCCCAGACTACCTCCTGCAGGCTCCAGCCCTTTGATCTTCAGAGCCTTTAAGCCAGCCTTTCTCAACCTGTGGGTCCCCAGATGTTGTTGAACAGCAACTCCTATCACCCCTAGCTAGAAAGGCCAGAGCTCAGGGATGATGGGAGTTGTAGTCCAACAACATCTGGGGACCCACAGGTTGAGAACCACTGCTGGTTTAAGCCAACCCTCTGACCTGAAGACAGGCACTCCTTCAATCCATAGTCTCCCTTCCAGTGTAAAACCAGGTACCGAGGAGGAGAATGGATCTGGCCCTGGTGGTCTGGGAGCCCTGACCCAGACCTGGTTCCTGATCTGCTGCTCCTGTAGTCTCTGTCTCTGTGCCTAGATCTCTGCTGGGTGTATCATAGTCCCGTACTGCCCAGCCATGGCAGAGTTCAGTGGCTGGAGAGGCCAGCCAACCAGCAAAATCTCAGGGGGATACTTGCCTGGAGGCAGAGTCCGTATGCAAGGTTCAGTCCAGTCCTAAGGTCAAGAGTATCTCAGTTCATGTAGTCAGATGGTTCAGGGGTCAAGAAAGCCGAGAGCCCAAGGTTACAAGAAGCAGCAAAACCAGGAATGACAAATGTTGTTTCCAGCAACCGACTGAGGCTGGAAACCCTGCTGAAGAAAGCTGGAGCCAGCTGTTACACATCAGGAGCAAGAAGGCTGATCAGCAGCAGGTGGAATCACTCTGCTTTCTCTCCTTCAGGCTGCTGCTCTGCAAGTGAAGCCAATTCCTGGCCCATGACAGGGTGACCCTTTGGGCATATTAACCAGCATTTGCCACTGGTGACCAGACATTCCATTTGATGTTGCTGGAAATTGAAATTTGCAGTCCACCCCACTGCCCTGCATATATCCATCGCCCATCACCACACACACCTGGCCTATATATCTATTAAATATGTATTTTCTCTCAAGAGTCTTACTTAAATGCATGGACCAAATGGGACTGGTGAAAGCTGTCATAATAGCTAGAGGACCCCAAATTGGAGGTGGGTGGTCAAAGGTGTGTTGAGAGAACCTCTGCTTCAGGTAAACAGGTTCTGCAGGTTCTCAAGCAAGCAAGCCCAACAACTGTTTGACCAGATGAACAGTGTATAAAATAAAGATGTGCCAACTATGAGAAGCAATAACTCTCTTAAGCCACTGTCAGTTATCTTTTGTCTCCAGGCAAAAATCACTTAAAGTGAATAATTTTATATATGTGTGTGTGTATATATATATATATATATATATATATATATATATATATATGCAGGTTTTGGTGTCTTCGGGTGTCTTCCCGTGTAAGAGTCGGGGTGTCTGGGCGACGTTTCGACGAGGTCTCACTCGTCATCTTCAGGCTGGTGCTTTCGGCTTCTTGTTACTGGAACAGAGCAGAATCTGGTGTTTGAGTTCCTATAAATACTGTTGAGGGGTGTGGTGTATAGCCTCCAACGTTCTGGGCAGAGAGGAAGTTCCTAGATTAGTGTGCCTTTTCTTCTTTTGTTCCTTAATTACTTGAGGGATATCTTGAGTGATTTCATGAGTGATATTCTGAATACCACTGGGTGGGTCATTACGTGTAGATTAGTTGCTAAAGCTTTCGTGTCTTGACCTCTTGAGCTTGTGAAGAGTTTTTCTGAGAAGATGGCTGTGCTGCATTTAGTTGTGCTCTGGCTTGGCTTCGTGTATAGGGGTGAGCTGTAATTTTGTGCCTTGTGCCAGCCAGATCTGTGTAGGGATTGCAGGGGGGTGCAGCATCCGGAGGTGCCACTATAGTTTGGCTACTGGATGGAGTCTGTAATATGTCTGTGGAGAGGGTCTGGGTTTGGGTCTGGTGTGGTTGATTGGTGACGGCGTTCTGTGTGCCTCTGGTTCTGGTGTCGGTTTTTGTGGGGAGGGCTAATTTCCAGATGTCAGGCAGGCGGGACGTGTCGTCACGCTTGTTCATGTTGTGAGGGTGTTTCTCTATCTCGATGGCTTCCATGATTATTCTCTTGTGGTGATGTTCCATGTTAAAGAGCAATTTGGAATCTGCAAAATTAATTTCGTGTCCTGTTTCTTTCATGTGTTGGAAAAGAGAGGAAGTTTTTTCTTCTTTTTTGACGGCATTCTTGTGTTCTGCGATACGTGCATTTATTCGTCTGTTTGTTTGTCCAATGTACGTGGCTGGGCAGACTTTGCAGGGTATTTCATAGACCCCTTGGTTTTCGAGCTGGATTTTGTCTTTTGGGTTTCTGAGGATATTGGCTATTTTTTGTGCCTTGTGCCAGCCAGATCTGTGTAGGGATTGCAGGGGGGTGCAGCATCCGGAGGTGCCAAGACACAGAAGAAAACAATGGCATGGCCCTCCTTCCTTATATCAAGGGCACTACAGACAAAATTAGCAAAATCCTCCATAAACACAATATCAAAACAGCCTTCTGCACCAACCAAAAAATAGCCAATATCCTCAGAAACCCAAAAGACAAAATCCAGCTCGAAAACCAAGGGGTCTATGAAATACCCTGCAAAGTCTGCCCAGCCACGTACATTGGACAAACAAACAGACGAATAAATGCACGTATCGCAGAACACAAGAATGCCGTCAAAAAAGAAGAAAAAACTTCCTCTCTTTTCCAACACATGAAAGAAACAGGACACGAAATTAATTTTGCAGATTCCAAATTGCTCTTTAACATGGAACATCACCACAAGAGAATAATCATGGAAGCCATCGAGATAGAGAAACACCCTCACAACATGAACAAGCGTGACGACACGTCCCGCCTGCCTGACATCTGGAAATTAGCCCTCCCCACAAAAACCGACACCAGAACCAGAGGCACACAGAACGCCGTCACCAATCAACCACACCAGACCCAAACCCAGACCCTCTCCACAGACATATTACAGACTCCATCCAGTAGCCAAACTATAGTGGCACCTCCGGATGCTGCACCCCCCTGCAATCCCTACACAGATCTGGCTGGCACAAGGCACAAAATTACAGCTCACCCCTATACACGAAGCCAAGCCAGAGCACAACTAAATGCAGCACAGCCATCTTCTCAGAAAAACTCTTCACAAGCTCAAGAGGTCAAGACACGAAAGCTTTAGCAACTAATCTACACGTAATGACCCACCCAGTGGTATTCAGAATATCACTCATGAAATCACTCAAGATATCCCTCAAGTAATTAAGGAACAAAAGAAGAAAAGGCACACTAATCTAGGAACTTCCTCTCTGCCCAGAACGTTGGAGGCTATACACCACACCCCTCAACAGTATTTATAGGAACTCAAACACCAGATTCTGCTCTGTTCCAGTAACAAGAAGCCGAAAGCACCAGCCTGAAGATGACGAGTGAGACCTCGTCGAAACGTCGCCCAGACACCCCGACTCTTACACGGGAAGACACCCGAAGACACCAAAACCTGCATATATATATATATATATATATATGCTTTCGTAGATTTTCACGGGTACAGGAATGCAGGTTTTGGTGTCTTCGGGTGTCTTCCCGTGTAAGAGTCGGGGTGTCTGTGCGACGTTTCGACGAGGTCTCACTCGTCATCTTCAGGCTGGTGCTTTCGGCTTCTTGTTACTGGAACAGAGCAGAGTCTGGTGTTTGAGTTCCTATAAATACTGTTGAGGGGTGTGGTGTATAGCCTCCAACGTTCTGGGCAGAGAGGAAGTTCCTAGATTAGTGTGCCTTTTCTTCTTTTGTTCCTTAATTACTTGAGGGATATCTTGGGTGATTTCATGAGTGATATTCTGAATACCACTGGGTGGGTCATTAAGTGTAGATTAGTTGCTAAAGCTTTCGTGTCTTGACCTCTTGAGCTTGTGAAGAGTTTTTCTGAGAAGATGGCTGTGCTGCATTTAGTTGTGCTCTGGCTTGGCTTCGTGTATAGGGGCGAGCTGTGGTTTTGTGCCTTGTGCCAGCCAGATCTGTGTAGGGATTGCAGGGGGGTGCAGCATCCGGAGGTGCCACTATAGTTTGGCTACTGGATGGAGTCTGTAATATGTCTGTGGAGAGGGTCTGGGTTTGGGTCTGGTGTGGTTGATTGGTGACGGCGTTCTGTGTGCCTCTGGTTCTGGTGTCGGTTTTTGTGGGGAGGGCTAATTTCCAGATGTCTGGCAGGCGGGACGTGTCGTCACGCTTGTTCATGTTGTGAGGGTGTTTCTCTATCTCGATGGCTTCCATGATTATTCTCTTGTGGTGATGTTCCATGTTAAAGAGCAATTTGGAATCTGCAAAATTAATTTCGTGTCCTGTTTCTTTCATGTGATTTCACTCATGAAATCACCCAAGATATCCCTCAAGTAATTAAGGAACAAAAGAAGAAAAGGCACACTAATCTAGGAACTTCCTCTCTGCCCAGAACGTTGGAGGCTATACACCACACCCCTCAACAGTATTTATAGGAACTCAAACACCAGACTCTGCTCTGTTCCAGTAACAAGAAGCCGAAAGCACCAGCCTGAAGATGACGAGTGAGACCTCGTCGAAACGTCGCACAGACACCCCGACTCTTACACGGGAAGACACCCGAAGACACCAAAACCTGCATATATATATATATATATATATATATATATATATATATATATATGTATATGTATATATGTATATATATATGAGAATTTAAATGTACAAGGAATTCAGACTCATTTAACATAAATAAGCATATGCTCAATCCTGGAAGACCTAACTCATCCATAATAAATCAGGGCACTCAAACGCTTCCTGATGACTCAGCCCTCCTCTTCCAACAACTGACATCACAGCCCTTATTCCATGCCAACCCTCATCATAAAAACAGATGCCCTGAAGGTTAGCACACTGTATGGCTGGAAAGAAGCAAAGGAGGAAAGTGTGGATCCTGAAACTATTTTGTGGTGCATGTATCAGGTCCCATTTCCTATGCTACAAGAGCACAGGTGATGACTATGTAGCTTCCTGAAGACAGAAGAGGAATTCAATTTGGGCCACAAAATACATCCGCTTAATTGAGAATAAGGATGCATTCAGACATGGGGAATAGTGTGTTTGTCTTCCGGTTTATAATACTAGCACTTCCACCTCACCTTTATAATGTTTTTTTCCATGACAGTACCTGTTGCTTTATGAAACTGTGGCTTTTTGATGCGTTACTCCCAAACCCTGTCCACATTTGTTTCCTTATCCCACCTCCTGCCCCATGAAAATGGCAGCGAAGAACTGTATGCTGGTACACTGCCCCAAATTTTGTCACTTCACTCCTGCAATTTTCTGGGTTAATGGGATTGCAAATGGAAGCAATTAACATGGAAATGAGCGTCAAAGTTGCACTAGATTCTGCTAGATTTCCAGAAATGGCTTTTACATCATGTGAAAGCTCTAACAGAAATGCAGAAATTAACAACTGGGGAAACGGAATAAACTGCTATGTGAAAGCAACCTAAGCCTCACTGAACTTCCTTCCGAGGAGACATGCATCAATTACACGTTCAAAATCAGCCACAATAAATGTGCATAGGAAGGTATGCATTGACTTAAGCATCAAGATGTAGGCTGCCATTTGTAGATGTGCTCTTGGTAAGAACTAGGCTGATGAGCATTCTCAATGACCTAGAGCTGATACATTCCCTCCATCCATTAACTGAGAGGGAGCATGATGACTGAGGGGAGCAGAATAGTGCCTGACAACCATTGACTCTTTCTCAGGCAGGACACTTTGCATCTGCAACCTTTACACCAAGTCACCATGTGGTCTGGGTACCCATCCAACAACCAGCTATCTATGTTCCTAGTGATCAGATTGCCCCCAGTCCCCTAGAGGAATTTCCTTGGTGCAAGATGTTGGTGTTTGTCCCCCAAGAGATGGGTCCCTTCTAAGGCATCATTTCCCTCTCATTCCCCGAGGCCCCCTTCTTCCATTGCAGCTTGGAAGTTGTCATCCTGTGACATCACATCCCTCTAAGGCTCATCCAGCAACTTCTCTGGCTCTCTCATCTTCTCCTGGTCAGCTACCTTCCTCGTGAGAATGGTCAGGTAGTCCTACATAGCACAGTTTCTATACCCCTTCTGGCTTTCTACCTGCATTATTTTTATTGTTGTTTTGGTGGACAGGGAGTGCAGTCTGTCCTGGCCCTTCTGCATTACTCATATAGCTGTCTAACTCACTTCTGATCTTGACACTTTGTCACTGAGGCCGAGATCCTCTTTGCTCATCCTTCTCCAATTAGGAGACATCCAGGCCAGAGGCCAGGGTACTGAGCAAGCAGCAGTAGGTAGGTAGTTGGTGCTTGGAGGGCTAGGAAAGGCACTCCCTGCATTTTTCTGTAACAATTGATTCAAACAGATGCTGCTACAATCACCCAGAGACCAATGAACATGGTGGTCATTTCATAGCTTGTTGTGTGCGTGAACCAAACCCAAGTGTTCTGGAAGGATGACACAAGCCTTTATTAAAGCTCTAATTCACACAGCAGTGGAGTTTCCTCTCTGCTTGGGTTTTCTTAAAGATGTTGGCTGTTCAGAGGTGAACAATCTGAGTTTGGTATTGCCTAAAGGTACTCGCCTTTGAGGGACAACGCTCCTGTTCTGATGGGCACTTTCCTTCCACTACAAGCACTCTGTGACAGCACTGATTCCCCTTTCTCCTCGCAAGTCTGTCAAACCCACGGGAAAATGCTGGGTTTAAGTGTAGCCATAAGCAAGGGAACAGCAGAGAGAGCAGGAACAACGCAGATAATAGCAGGCTATTGAAACAAGACATAATAGAACGGATGAAGATGAATGAGGAGGTGAGGAGCACAACAAGCAATGTCAAGTGTGACCTACTTCAGTGGTGCAAATAGCATTTGCAAAGAGCCAGCATTTAATGGGGGGAGCAGAGCTCATGCCCTAAAAGCCTTAAACTGCAGCACCTCATTCATTAAATCAAAGAGAGCTAATACAAGCAGAGAGTCTGTTTAAATATATGTGTTTTTTTAAGCTATTCATCCTAGACTCTTAGGTGGATATGTTTTTTTAAGGCATGCCTGAAGAACACAGGTTTCTGCTGTTGTTATTAATTCCTATATGAAACAATCTGATCCACATCTCTAAGACTAAGGTGCAGATCAGATCTTAGCTAGGCATGGGGTTATTTGTGTGTTGGAAGCTGGAATGCACAGAAAATAGGTAAAGGTAAAGGTACCCCTGCCCGTATGGGCCAGTCATGTCTGACTCTAGGGTTGTGCGCTCATCTCACTTAAGAGGCCGGGAGCCAGCGCTGTCCGAAGACACTTCCAGGTCACGTGGCCAGCATGACGAAGCTGCTCTGGCGAGCCAGCACCAGCGCAGCACATGGAAATGCCGTTTACCTTCCCGCTATAAAGCGGTACCTATTTTTCTACTTGCACTTAGGGGTGCTTTCGAACTGCTAGGTGGGCAGGAGCTGGGACTGAAAGACAGGAGCTCACCCCGCCGCGGGGATTCAAACCGCCGACCATACGATCGGCAAGTCCTAGGCACTGAGGTTTTACCCACAGTGCCACCCGCGTCCCACAGAAAATACACAGTGCCTATTTTGAGATAAAATACACATGAGGCAGAGTGATGTAGACTCTAGCCAGGGAACAGCGGGTGAGCAGGATGCAGCAAGACAGAACAATGGATTGACCTGCACATCCCAAGATCTGTAACGTGCATCATGGAAATGTTTGTTATTATTTTTATTTTTTAAAAAATGCTGTGCCAACTCCAGGCTGGTGCTGCTGAGGGAGCCAAAACCAAGTGCTTTTCAAGGGTTTGAGATGTTCAGGATCCAATTGATCCATGGGGAGCTCAACTCCCACTGCCCCATCCCCCAAATACCTCTTTTGGGGCCCTACCCTGGCTGGCAATTGCCCACAGGTACACAGACAGCTTCAGTGTTCCATCTGCCATGCTTTCCATGGCTGCAGTGGAAACTTTCATAGTGATAGTCTCCCCCTGGCTTGACTGGTAGAGGCCAGTGGACCTCTGACATATCCTAACCTCCTCCAGCAACACAGAACCAAGGGTTAGGATGGCTCTCTAAGTACACATTTTATGTAACATATGCACATTTAAATCTATATGAACATACATCTCTTTGAATACAGATTTTGAGAGGAGGGTTATGAACTACCTCCACTGTCAGAGGCTGGAAATCACAGGTGGGCACAGTGCTCTTGTGCTCACTTCCAGCTTGCAGGGTTCCAGAGGCATCTGGTCAGCCCCTGTGAGAACAGGATGCTGGAGTAGATGAGATACTGATCTGATCCAGCAGGCTTGTCTTATATTCTTAGGATTGTGTTTTTTAATAGCGTCATCTGATCTTCATCCTGTTTTGTTAACCATGTTCAAAGTGGTTAAGAATGCTGGGGCGGGGAGGGGGGAATGTAAACATTTCTGAGCACAGTTCAAAGACTTGGTGCTGACCTGTAAAGCCCTAAACAGCCTCGGCCCAGTATACCTGAAGGTGCATCTCTACCTCCATCGTTCTGCCCGGACACTGAGGTCCAGTGCCAAGGGCCTTCTGGCAGTTCCCTCACTGTGAGAAGTTAGGTTACAGGGAACCAGGGAGAGGGCCTTCTCAGTAGTGGTGCCAGCTCTGTGGAACGCCCTCCCATCAGATGTCAAGGAAATTAACAATCCAACCAGATGGGCGGGGTATAAATATATTATTATTATTATTATTATTATTATTGACATATCAGCAATGTGTTCTAATGCCATAATAGTTCCATATAAAACACAATAACACAGGTGGATGCCTGATACAGAGTCAGACCATTAGCCCATCTAGATCACTATTGTCTGCACTGACCTGGCAGCAGCTCTCCAAGGTTTCAGGTAGGGGCCTCACCTAGTTCAAACTGGAGGTGCTGTGGATTGAATCTGGGACTTTCTACATGCAGGGCAGGTGTTCTAGCTCTGAGCTTTGTAGCTCTTCTTCATAAAATTCAGGAGAGCTTTCTACAGAGAAGGTTTTGGGTTTGAGAAAAATGGGAGCTCCTTCCAAGCCTGCCTACCTATTACATGATGCATTTATCCAACCCAAAATGCATTTGAGATCTTAAAATGCAGCCAGGTGTGCTACAAATTTGCCGACCAGCTAATTAAAGTCAAAGCAAACTGCATGCTGGCTAAGTAAGCATTTAGCTCAATACATGACATTATTAGGGACAGCCAGATATGACAATTCTGCTTTCTCCTAGTTTTTCATTGTTCCAATTTTCACTTCTTCACATTTTCACATCAGTTTGGAATTATATATGCGCTCTCTCTCTCTCTCACACACACACACACACACAAACAAACACATTAAAATTCATCTGCATTGTAGTGCAATTTCTGCTAACATACATGTGTCCAATTATGCTGCACAAGTTTCCCCCGAAAACAATTTCCTGTATTAAAATTCATTTTGTATGTTGTCCCCCCCCCCTAATTTAAGTATTTATACATACATTTTACCCTAGTATAGTCTGCAGAACTGCTCTATAATATTCAGGAAAGTGTGGATTTTTAAGGAAATTCTTCAAAAAATCCTTGGATGGAATCATTTGGTTTGCCTATTGTTTCAGGAAGCCCAAATTAGTAAATTCTCCTCTAAATGCAAACTGAGCCAAACTTCTTAATCCCATCACTTATGCAGTCACTTTGCCTGGAATACACCAAGAAGAAATACAGGAAGCTGCTTTACCCTCTATCTCAGTATTGCCTACACTGACTGGCAGAAGCTCTCTGGATTTTGTTTTGTTTTCTGACTAGGGTCTTTTCAGCCCTACCTGGAAAAACTTGGAATTGAACTTGGGACCTTCTGCATGCTAAGTAGACACCTTGCCACTGAACTATGACATTTATTGGATGCTGAGTCAGATCACTGGGCTATCTAGCTCAGTACTGTCCACACTGACTGGCAGAGGCTTTCCAAGGTTTCAGGCAGGGAGCTTTTCCCGTTCCTACTTGGAGATGCTGGGGACTGAACCTGGGACCTTCTGTACACAAAACAGATTCTCTGCAACCGAGCTACAGTCCCTTCTTTATTGGACACCATCAATCCTGCCAGTGCTTTTTCTTTTTAAAGACACACCAACCTACTTTCTTAATGAGACTGTTAATTAATGTTAAACTTGTAGGGCTGATCAGGCAGTTAGTGCCTCTTCTTTGTAACACACTTTCTATAATGTCGCTTTATAGGAGGCAGCAGTTTAGGCAGGCTGGTCCACCTGTTTCCTCTGCTTTGATGCTCGTTTCATTTAATGCTTTTGATGGAAATAGCATGTGAGATCAGGATTAAAACTGCACCTTTGCGACCACTATAAAGAAGAAAAAGAAAAAGCAACCGGGAACTTCATTGGTCTATAAAATGGGATTATTTCTCTTTCTCTTGCCGACAAAGAAAGCTTGTTACATTTATTTGCACTTTTCGGCTCCCCCCCCCCACTTCCCTCTTGTTTGTTGCCGATACACGTCTATCAGTGAGCAATGAGTAATATACAAAACGCGCTGGCGCAAATGTCAGTTCTGTTGAAACAAAAGGGACTCAGCCGCAGAGGGAGAGCAGCCATTGATTTCGCCTCAATCCATTCAATGCCAGATTTCCAGTCCGCTGCACGGATGTCAGGGAGTGATGCAAAATCCTATAGAAGTAACTGAAGCAGTGAAGGCTTATTAAATTTGTTAAATGATGTGAGTGTGTGTGTGTATAAAGAATGAGGCACTTTGCGGAATGCAATCAAGACTGCTGAACAGGCGTTTTCATACTGCGAAGGCTCGTGCAGAATATATAAGCTGGAAAGAAATCTATTTAATTAATAGAAAACAACATCTTGTTTGTAATCTTCTTGCACAGGATTAATTTGAGGCAGGGTCCACTCAGATTTACACAGAGGGTGGTCAGTGTGCTATAGCAGTTCAAATCCCTACTTACTGCACACTAAGATCAGCATACACTAAGATAGCCATACCAGGCTATTCCTAGAAATGTACAAAGCATATTTATTCTGAGCATTGGTCCATCTAGCTCAGTACTGTTTACACTGACTGGCAGCAGCTCTCCAGAGTTTTAGGCAGGGCTCATTCCAAATTCTATCTGGAGATGCCAGGAACTGAATTTGGGACCTTCTGCAAGTAAATCAGATGCTTCCACTGGGTCACTTTCCCCTGTATTCACTCATAAATCCATTGTGTCTCATTTTCACATTAATTTGTGAGGGTCATTTGGAGCAGATTTTGTTAGGGTGCCCAGCAGGCTGGAGGAGGAAGAAGAAGAGAAACTGAAAGTTCAATTACGCAAGAAGGTCTCTGCTGCACAATCAGGCAGATGTCGCCAAAGAATGTTAGTTTAGTCAGTGTGGAAAGGGGAGTATTGTGTGTTTTTCCGTGTGTGTGTTGTGTTGTTTTTTAAAAGGAAACAGGCTGTGATGCCGTTTCCTAAAACAGATTTCCATCCAAAACGGGATGCCAATGTGGTGTTCCCTAGATGTTTTGGACTACAACTCCCATCAGCCCCAGCCAGCACAGCAAATGGCAGTAATGATGGGAAATGTAGTCTTTTAACATCTGGAGCGCACAATGTTGGCTACCCCTGCTCTAAGATAATAAGACCCTCCTGGATCAGGCCATCTACTTCAGCACCCTGCTATCACAATGTCCACCCAAGTGCCTGTGGGAAGCCCACAAGCAGGATCTGAGCACAAGAGAAGAAGAGGAGGTTAAGGGGTGATATGATAGCCATGTTCAAATATATAAAAGGATGTCACATAGAGGAGGGAGAAAGGTTGTTTTCTGCTGCTCCAGAGAAGCGGACACGGAGCAATGGATCCAAACTGCAAGAAAGAAGATTCCACCTAAACATTAGGAAGAACTTCCTGACAGTAAGAGCTGTTCGACAGTGGAATTTGCTGCCAAGGAGTGTGGTGGAGTCTCCTACTTTGGAGGTCTTTAAGCAGAGGCTTGACAATCATATGTCAGGAGTGCTCTGATGGTGTTTCCTGCTTGGCAGGGGGTTGGACTCAAGGGCCCTTATGGTCTCTTCCAACTCTATGATTCTATGATTCTATGAACACTCTTCCACCATGCAGCTTCCAGCAACTGTTATTCTGAAATCTTACCACCTCCAACCATCCAGGAAGATCATAGCCATTCTGGGTAGTGGCCATTCCTGCATTGCAGGAGGTTGGACTAAATGACCCTTGAGGAACCTTCCAGCTATACAATTCTATTATTCTATAGCCCTCTCCCCCATGATTTTGTATAACACTCTTTTAAAGCCATCTAGCTTGGTGGCCATCACGGCCTCCTGTATATCAACCTCTATGATGTAGATGCTATCTACAATGACAATGCTGATATTTAATCATTAGGAAAGTCATTTGAACTTTGCTTCCTGCCCCTGACAAATCAAATCCCTCCCTGGCCTCCGTTCTGCCTGCCTCCTCCTGCTTCGTCAAGCCGGCCTGCGACGAGCCACCTCGTCTATTAGAAATCAGGTCTTACAAATCCCCGCTGACAAGTCGGACAACAATCGTGCTCTCGTGAAAGATTAATGGCGCAACCCTGCACTCTCTGGATGCACACTCGCTTAGAGAAGCCAGTGCAAACCCCATCAAAAATTTAGCAGAACCCCTGCTTCATCTGTTTAGGCCCGAAGCTAGTTACAGGGACAACTCATTAGGGACAAGCTCATTAAATCCAACCCTGGAGCGAAAGCAGTTTGCAAACCCCCCTCATCTTTATTCACTTTCACCTAGCCATTTGTGTTGTGAGTGTTTTCCTTGCACAGGGTCTTCTAACAGCATTGTAGAAGATGGAAGACTCTGGGTTTCCCATGCATGCACACTCGACGTAGGTGTGACCAGGGTTTGACAAACACAGTTCCTTATGTCTGTCAAATCAAATGCCATTTTCATGTGAGAAAACCTGTGTTGATTTTGTCCTCAAAGACTGTGTATGTGAGAGAGAGAGGGAGAGGGATTAAAGTGGAAGCCCCAGTAGGTTCCCAGGCTAATCCTTTTTGGTTATATTATGAGAAAGAATCGTTCCTGTTCATGACGCCCCTGTCAAAACGCAGGACAAAGAGGTAAATTCAAAGTTAATGATATATTTTACAGAGGGTAATGTGGCTCTGTTCACACAGCAAGGTGAACAGCTCCCTCTTGGTTTCCAGATAGCCCAAACACCAAATGAATAAGGTTGCCAACTTTCCTTTGCATCCCCTGCAGCTGTGACTTTAAATGCTGCTTTGATCTGAAGGTGGTGGCAATTACCTTCATGCTGTGAAATTTCCTCCTGCTGATTCCTGCAAATCAAGCTGCTACTCAAGTAGGGATGCCTGAGAAACTTGATCTTTTCCAGTTTCCTTAGTGGACTGACCTGATCCACACTACTCTCCTGGATTCATCTGAATCTAGCTATCCCACAGAATGGGGTTGTTGTTTTTTGGGGGGTGTCTTTTTCAGCATAATGGCCTTTTTTGAGCCTGAGGAAACCTCTCATAGGACACATGCCGGTGGTGGGTGGGATCAAATAAAAAATGGGTGGGGCAATAAAGGTCAGTTTTACCTTTTGTAAAGGCTAGTTTCCACACACACTGCTCCATTTCTCTCAATGCTCCACTGAGGCAAGCAAGTGGCATTATGGGAGTTCAATGGCACATTCCAGACAGGCAAAAACACTCAGGATGTGGCCTGAGGAGAGTCCCTAAGGCCAGATAGAAAGACTTGGAGGGCCACATCTGAGCCCTGTGCCAGAGATTTTCCCACCCCTGAACTTCTCCAAACGTTGCAGTGCAGGATTCAGCCCCCCCCCACCCCAATATCAAAATACGATCTGAAATTTGAAAAGTGTGTATAGGAATAAATATTTTGAGAGAAATATATTTAGAAACACACATTTCCTAACAACTCTCGACACCCTTAAGAAACCACACTTCCCAGAATTCTTTGGGGAAGATTATTTAAAGTGGTGTTGTGGGCATCTCTCTGTCTCAGGAGACAATGGAGTGTGCCTCGGGGGTGAAGACAAACTGCTGCATTAGCAGCACCGAGTTGACTTCCTCAGAGCACAAGTCTGGGTAGTATGTGCGGAGGTATTGGACTGCCCAGATAACAAGACCCAGCTCTTGGCCTTGCTCAGGGGTCAGCAAACTTTTTCAGCAGGGGGCTGGTCTACTGTCCCTCAGCCCTTGTGGGGAGCCTGACTATAGTTTTTTGGGGGAAATGAAAAATTCCTATGCCCCACAAAATAATTCCTATGCCCCACAAATAACCCAGAGATGCATTTTAAATAAAAGGACACATTCTACTCATGTAAAAATGCACGGATTCCTGGACCATACGCGGGCTAGATTTAGAAGGTGATTGGGCCAGATCCAGCCCCTGGGCCTTAGTTTGCCTACCCATGGCCTTGCTGATGTGGTTCAAAGGAAATCAGAGCAATATGTTTAGCATCAGCTTGGCTGCAAAAGTTGCTGGAAGGAGGCCTACAAGGCACTATCCAGCCATGTTGGGAACTCCACTCCAAATTTGTATAGGGTTTACTCCTTAGTCTTTTGTCCTCCCAAAGAAAACCCAAGGGCAACAGAGGTTTAGGATCAGAGTTTTTCTTCTCCTAGACAGGCAAACTTCCCAGGTTGATGAGCCCCATCTGCCCCAAACTTCCCTCTACAGCACATGTAGAAACCCCCCTTGACTGTTGGACTCACAGTTGGTCACACCACCAGAGCCTGCCTTCACATGCAGGTGAAGTCCCTAACTCACTCAGGATTTGAGACCCGTTAGATACCCTCACCTGCTTTAGTCTGCCTGTCGAAGCCATTTCCCAGTGTGTGGCCACCTGTCCCATGATGACAGCTTCTAGGAACCACAGGTGAAGACTGAGTGCAAGGTGGGGACCAAAGGTGGACAAACTACCCCAGAAGGAGCATGACATCTCCCCCAGCAGATGTACTACCTTTTCCCTAACACCCCATATACCCCAAGTGGTGTGGTACTGCTTTAAATGTATAGTGCAGATGGGGCCTCAGACCGAAGTATTTCCCAGCTGTACCTGGGCTGGATTTAGACACATCAAAGAAGTGTTTCAGTTAAACACATTATAAACTTTGTACTATGAGAAATTGGGTTGGCAAAAACAGAACTCCACAGCGCCACCTGGTGTCACAGTGTTATAATGCACAAACAGCGCATATAAAGGGTTTTTTCTTTGCCAATGTAGCTGAGACCCTGGAAATAGTGGGGATTGGACCTGGAGCCTTCTGCATGCAAAGCAGGTGCTGCGCCATTGAGCTATGGCCCTTCCATAGTTTTCAGAAAGCACATCCACTTATTGCCTGTATATCTGAACATATTCAATTATAAGAAAATAATCCGACAGGGAAAAGAGACGGCGGAAGAAGAATGGAGAAAATTTAAAAGCTATCTTAAGGACTATTATAAACTTGAGGAATGTTAGAATGTTGTGGTTTTCAGGAATAAAGGGATACAGTGATATAAGGTTAGAATAAAGAACTGACTAAGATGACAGAGGGTGGAAAGGAACAATTGGGAGTTGCTATAAAATTTTGGACATTGGGATGCAGAAAGGGGGGGTATGGGGGAGTCCCGGAAAAGAGGTCTATGAAAAAAATGTTATGAAATTATACGTGTTTGTATGTCTTTTTAAGTGTTTGTTTGTTTTTAAAAATTTTGTAAAACCAATAAAAATTTTATAAAAAAAAAGAAAAGAAAAAAGAAAATAATCCGACAAGCCAACTGAAGGCTCCTCTCATGTTGGTGATGGATGCCAAAGAAAAGATATATTCCAGAGTGGCTCCTGTTAACAAAAGTCCAGTTGCCCAACATCCAAGTGTAAAGGAAAGAAACATATCGTGACTGAATTGGAAGGTGCAAACAGGGAAGGGGGGGAATTGCTCCCTTTTCTCAGCAGTGGCCCCTCAAAGAGGCTCTTTCCCCAAGCTGCAAACCCATGGCTACCATTCCCCCACATCAAAGAAAACTGGGGACAAATGAGGTCACGAAATTGGGGGGAAAAGAAGACAACATTTCATCTCAGCCCTAAATTAACAGAGCAGGATGCTCAGAACACCTCCCCCTCCCTCCCCAGAAGGAGTTTTGTCCACTAGGGCATGCTAATTTCAATGGCCTGGAGCGACACCTTATTTTCATAATGTGAACCTTCCATTCTGCTTCCTCTTGTATCAATTTGAAGGAAAACGACTTGGATGCTAATAATCTGCTAGCCACAATGCAGCGTTTAGCAGCTATCCAGAACATAGATCATTTATGAAGAATTTATGAAAATAAAGATAACTCATAAAAGAAAACAATGAAACAACATTAAGTATGCAAATGGCAGGTTTTTAATTCTAATCTTATCAGAAGGGAAGCTTAACAAGCTAACGCATTGTAACAGAAATGTGTTAAAGGAGAGGCAAGCAAGCTTTCCCTAATGCCAGATTCCACCCCACCGCCTTTGCAAGCAGACATTTTAGATTCTAATTTAAGTCCTTTCTTTTCTCAAGCCAGTTTTTTTTTTAAGAAGAAGATAACATTCAGCTCTTACATATGCATGCGAAGTAAAGCCTATTAGAAATCAAATACGACGACATCAGTGGAACTTTGGGAGGTGGGGAGATTAATTGTTTCTTTAAAACAAGAGAGAGCGAGAGCAGAATTTAATAATTCTATTTGTGAGGGTATTAAGGCAACATAAACACCACTGGAATTGAAGGGGGGGTGGAGAGACAACTACGAAACAAATGGGAGATAATTGGAAATTAACCCCTACAAGGAGGGATTCAAGCCAGTTTGGAAACCGTGGGTGGTGCTTGCTGATAAGAACAGAAGAAGAGCCCTGCTGGGGAATCAGGCCAAAAGGACCCCACTTTGCCCAACATCCTGTTCTGACAGTAGATAACTAGATGGCCCAATGAGAAGCTCACCTGAGTACCACAGCAGCACTGTATCCACTGCATTCAAAAGCATACTGATTTTGGACTACAGCCACTTTGACATAGCATCAGTGTGAGGGTTATCCCACACTCTCCAGTGCATCTTATAGTCATGATCCTTATTGCAAAATGTCCAGTCTTTGAAGGATGGGGGGGTTTGTTGCCCAAGAGCTCCCTATCACCTATAAGTGCACAGCCTGATGTGATTGAATCCTGCCCCAAAATAATGGCAGTCTGGAAGTGCCCTGTGTCAGTTACAAAGGGTACAATTTAATCATAAGAACAGAAGAAAAGCTTGCTAGATCATGCCAGTGGCCCATCTAGTCCGACACAATGCCCGTGGGAAGCCCCATGGCAGGGCTTGAGCATAACAGCAATCTGTACACCTGCAATTCCCACAAACTGACATAAAGAGGGATACTGCTCCCCCCAAAATGGAGGTACAACTTAGGCATTATATTTAGTATCTATTGATGGTGGGGTACTTGATCACAGAGGCTGTGTAGGGACCTATACCAGACCAATACAATAAGTTCTGCACATAGCATAACCACATAACAGATGGAATTCATTATCTTCTTTTTTTGAAGAAGAAAAAAAGGTTAGACAAATTGATGGAATACAGGTCTACCACTACAATTAATGCCCAAGATCACTGACTTGAACCTCAGTTTTCAGATGCAGTACATCGCTGAAGGTCAGGCGGTGTTGTGTCAAAATGTGCCCTGCCATTTTTCCAAAGTTTTCTTTCCCTGCAAAAGAGACTTACATTTCCCCCCCCCCCCGCCTCATTCTCAGGGCACTTCAGAATGTTTGTGGCTGCAGTGTTTTCAGTTTACCATCTTTTGTTGCAAGGCGGCCAACACATTTGTGCATCTTTTTTTATCCAGTCAATGTTTCTTCAGCACTCTGCAGCCTCCCCAGCTGCCTGTGCTCTCTGATCTGAAAAAGTCCCATCATGATAGCTTTAACTGAAGCATCAGAAGCCAGGGAACTGCAGAGTGCAAACCCTGGCTGTTCACATTTCCTTATCTGAAAAAAGTCCAATGGGATATATTTAACTAAAGGATGGGAACCTGGGGAGGCTACATAGTGTGTAGACACCGAAAGAAAGGACACCCGCAAACATGCATGAAGTAAGGTGTGAGAAAAATCCTAACCCCCCCGCCCCATGTTTCCTGGCCTGAAGAAGTGCCACACATCCCATGCCTATACAATATTAATGACTGTTTCCACCTCTGTGAACCAACTCTCATATTTGTATATTATATTTATTGGTTTTTTAAAAGCAACAACAACAATTAAATGATGGACTGTACCCAATGATAATCCTACTCAGAGTAGACCCACTGACATTAATGGACATGGCTCCATTAATTCCAACATGTCTACTCTGAATAGAACGTAGTTGGACACAACCCTATGGATTGATTGTGGGTCTTTTTTGAAGTTCTGCTTATATGGAAAGGCAGGGTTAAAACTATTTAAGTAATGTTAAGTTGGCTGTCTCAGGTCACCTAGTTCACAAGGACCATGATGCGTCTGGCCTATTATGTCTTTAAACAGGCTTAAACTCCTCACAGTTGAATTGGCCCATCTAACTCAGGACTATTTTATCTGGATGGCAGTGACTCTCCCAACTCTCAGGCAGAAATCTTTCACATCAGCTCCCACCTGATCCTTTTTAACTAGAGGTGTCAGGGATCAAACCTGGGACCTTCTAAATGCAAAGAGAAATGTTCTATCACTTTGCTGTGCTCCCTCTTCTGAACAGGTGTCCCTACAGAGTAGGAAATCATAGCTGGGCATGAATAATTTTTGCTTCCGTCCCCAGAAAGTTCCGAAAGGGAACATAGTGATTACCCCACTGAGCAAAACGTAATTTCATTAAACTTTGGTAGTGGCACAATGATCATCTGCCCCCACTGTTCTTGGTAAGGAATCTAAGCAAACAAGTGCTTCATATAAGGCGTACTTCTAAAATGGCTTTCTCCCACTTCTTAGCCTGCCCCCAGCTTTTATTTTATTCCCAGGGATACATCAAGAGCTTGGGGAGAATTCATGCAGTATAGATCAGTCGGGCATTGACAGCACTTCACACTTTGACAAGCTGCTTTGGCTCTGTTTAAAGTCTGCAATCGGGCCTCGCCCATCAAGGCCATGGCTATTGAATTATTGACAGTCTCTTGCTGCGGTGCGAAAGGGAAGGGAGCGCCATAACCTCGGCTCAATAAAGATGAAATGGAAACCCTCTCAGAATCTTGCTTTAGCACGTTAAAGGAGTTTTAATGGGCTGGTTTAAAATGCAGGAAGAGAATGCATTAGGGATGATTACATTTGCCATGACTAAATACATGTGCATGCAGGAAAAGAATTTTATGACTGAGCAGGTAGAGGAGAGATGTGCCGTCTTCGTCTCCCATCCTACTCTAAACCTGTAACAGAAAGGGTTGGTTAGAGCGCTGATGGGGTAGAATTAGTTATCTCATAGAATTACATGGAAAACAGAAACAGGAGCAAAATTGCCCATGCTCACTTATTTGTCCCATGTCTAGAATGGAATTGTATTCTCAAATTATGATTTTGGTTGCTTGTGTGGGATGCAGTGATGGCCACAAACTTAGGTGGCTTTAAGAGAGGATTAACCATGATTGGGAGCCGCCCAGAGTGGCTAATGCTTTTGATGACTACTAGGCTTGATGGTTATACTCTGCCTCCACAGTCAGAGGCAGCACTGTGTCTGAATGCCAGTTGCTGGAAATAACAGGAGGAGGAGAGGAGGAGGAGTTTGGATTTGATATCCCGCTTTATCACTACCTGAAGGAGTATCAAAGCGGCTAACATCCTCCTTTCTCTTCCTCCCCCACAACAAACACTCTGTGAGGTGAGTGGGGCTGAGAGACTTCAAAGAAATGTGATTAGCCCAAGGTCACCCAGCAGCTGCATGTGGAGGAGCGGAGACGCGAACCCGATTCCCCAGAGTACAAGTCTACCACTCTTAACCACTACACCACACTGGTTTTTGGGCTCAGGCATCCTGCATGAGAGTTTCCCATAGGCATCTGGTTGGCCACTTTTAAAACAGGACACTAGACTGGATGGGCCAGTGACAGTTATTGAGAAACATTTAGACAGGGATTGGAGCTGAAGTACCCCAAAATGCCAACACTGCCTGACACCACCCTAAAACTTCGTCAGAGATTAGAACAATTAATTATTTATATTACTTCAATCCATCTCAAAAGATTATTTCTTTTCAGATTTTGCACAATATTCTAGTTTTGTTCCATTTTTATGAGTATTGTGATTTAGTATACATTATTTGTAGTTTGATTACTTTGCTGTAATATTTTATTATTTTGTATGTTATATTGGTTTTTCAGCAAATCAGCTATTGTGCAATATGGGAATTTTAATTTTGGTGTTTTATTGCTCTTTTTGGAAAAGTGACATTTGTTGTTCTTATTGTTAAAAAATTAACAACAACAACAACAACAACACACACACACACACACACACGAGTATTGTCTAAATATTGCCTTTCCGGGGGGGGGGGATGCGTTTTGGTGCAAGAGCACCTCTGACCTTGCACCTGCCCTGCTGGGATGAGCCTTCACAAGGCTCTGATGGGTGGAAAAGCTAGCTTTGAACTCTCATGCGCACACACGCCTTAGAATTACATGGTTCTTCCCCAAAGAGGTGGAAGTGAAACCACTCTGCCAACGCTTTGTCTCACAATTTAAACAAATCATCTGTGAAAGGCAAGAATAATGATGAAATACAGAGAGGGTTTTACAGAACAGAGCTGAAATTTCTTACAAGAGATTTCTAACCATGATGGCTGTGCTCTGCCTCCACAGTCAGAGGCAGCAATGCTTCTGAATACCAGTTGCTGGAAACCACAGGAGGGGAGAGGGCTCTTGTATACTCAAGTCCTGCTTGCAGGATTCCCACAGGCATGTGAGTGACTCCTGTGAGAACAGGATGTTGGAATAGATGGGCCACTGCCTGATCCAGCAGGCTCTCGTTTTCTTTCCCCCCTTTCCTCCTGAAAAAAGAGGGCAATTTTGATTAGTATTCTCCTAATACGCCCCACCACTTTTTGTGGGAACAACTCCCACCCCCGCTCACAAGGCCATGGAAGGATGCGAAGTGTCAGCAGTTGCGGAGGATGCAAAAGGTTTCCCGGAGAGTTGGTGCTATTGCCACTTCCAACAGCAACAAAACAAGCAAACGAACAACAAAAGAAAATTTGGAAACAAGTTTTTGTTTGGAAACAAGAAAGAAGCTGTGCTGCCGCTGTGCTTAATAGTGAGCTCTGGAGAAACTTCTGGAAAATCTCTCCTCCACCTACAGAATATTTTGGTGAAATAGTCATTCCCACGCCATCCTGAATTTCCTTCGCCCACAATGAAGGCAGCAATGGGAATTTCAAGAGGCCATGTTTGCTCAGCTCTAGAAAACACGAGCTGTCGCCGGTAAAATGTAATGGTTGGAAGATATGGAAAGTAGTCTGTTCCCTTCCGGGGAATTCTAAGGGTGAAAATTCTCATGGGTTAATTTATGAAAAGGAAAGCTCTTCCCACACACACACACCTCCCTGAACCATAAAAAATAATTCCACTTTGCAGTTTCCCCATAATATTCTCCATCATTTATTCTCGTATTGCAGGGGGTTGGATTAGATGACCCCCAGGGTACCTTCCAACTCTATGATTCTATGATTTTTGGTGGTGGCCACCACCACCACCCTCCAACAATGCCCTGGAATGATGTTAGGTCTGGACCATTGTGGGGGACATACACAGAGTTGGGCTCCTGCTTACTCTACTTGCCAACCCTACTGCGATCCCTTCATTAACCTCCTAGAGATACTTCTTCCCACTTCATGTAACTACTAATATTGCTTTTCACCTTCCCATTTCTGAAGCCACTTCTCTCTTCTATTCTTTGCACCCTTGTTTTACCTATGCCCCCCTCCTTTTGTGCAAACCCCACCTTGCACACACCTGCCCCCAATGGAATAACCTCCAGCATCTTCCTCCTCCCACACACTGCGGCTACTAAGCACCCTTTCCGCCTTGGGTCCAAGTGCAACATCTATAGGTGCCAAGCCATTACTATTTCATACACCCAGGCCTTCCAGATGTTGATATTTATATCCTGCTCACTTAGTGTGAGCTTGCTGTGTTGTAGCGATGGCTTGAGATACTATTATGGGTGAGAATGGGTTCTTGGGGGAAATGTTTACAATGAGATCACTTTTAGTTATTCTTGCTACAGCTTGGCAACAATTATGTAAGTTGCCTTGGGGGTTTCCAGTATACAATGACACATAAAGAAGAACAAGATGATGAATAAGAAATTGTTGGTGCTTATAAGCAGCAGTAGCTATATTAAGCAGAAGCAGCTGATATCTACTGTCCCTCTGGAGAAAATCAGGGTTGTATCCAACCCTACTCAGCTAGCCCTACTCAGAGAAGATCTACTAAAATGAATGAACCTAAATTAGTCATATCCATTGGTTTCAATGGGTCTACTCTGAGTAGGGCTCGCATTAGATACAACCTAATGTCTCCCTAATTTGCCCACAACAATTTTGTGCACAGCTCTGTCTGGACCAAGGAGAGAAGGAGCCCAACTATGTCCCTACTCTGACATTAGGTAAACAGCTTTAAACCTTCAGGTTCAGGATGTGACCTAGCCTTCCAAATGACTATGGGAGACCCTAGCAGGAGAGGGGAAACATGCTAACACCACACTGGGACAAGACAGTCTACTAGCACCTCTGTGAAACTGCCTTGAAGATCAGCTATTGAAAATGCTAACAAAGGGCCACTGGAGAGCAGATAGCCAGTCTGCCTTGGGTAGCTGATTAATATTAAAAAATTCTGATTTTTCTTCTTCTTACATAATCTCTTTTCTTCTTCAAATTTATACCTGCCAAGATTTACTTGTCTTTTAATAGCTGATGTCAGGGAAGCAACACGCAGAAAATCCCCACCTCAGGACTATAATTTTGAACACAATGAGACGCGCATCAACTTGTCGCAGTGACATGTGGCAAATTATTCCACGTGGACTTCTAAAGTGCATCCTAAAAGCTTCAAAGTGTGTGTGTGTGTGTGTATGCGTGTGTGTAAAATAAGAATTCAAATTGATGATCACAGCTCTTACCCAGTCAATTCATCTAGTGTGACCCCCTCACTTTTCTTTCCACCATGGCTACACAGCATTTGCTTCCCAGCAAATCAACAATTCATGGGGAGAGGGGAGAGAGAGAGAGAGAATGCAAACCTTAATGACATATCTAAATTTGTGTCTGTTTGCTTGCGGAAGGATTATCTTTGCCTGTATCGAGCATTGTAAGTGAATCAAAGATGCTTCTCAGTAGTAGGAATTAATCTCCAGACAAATATACAGAAGGACGCTTAGTCTGCCCCGGCTTTAATCGCTTCCAACTGGTTTGACTTATTCTAATTACATCCTTTATGTTATAAAAGCCATTTTTATGTTGCTGAGAAGCAGTTTCATTGCAAATACATGGATTCCACCACCCCCTTTTTTGCTGGGTTTCTGTTCCCATGTTGATTATGTAAATGGGACTCTCCAGTTTCCTCTAATTAGAAAAACACACTGCAGCAGCACATCAACCATTTTTAACATTAATAATACAGCGTTGGTGTCCTTTCACTGCACCTTTACATAATTTGTCAAAAAAGGGAAAGGGGGAAAACACACACACATACACACACACAAACCCATTAAAGCATCATTTCCAACCGCTGTTAGAGCACTACAGGCAATTTCTCTCTCTCTCTCTCTCTCTCGCTCTCTCTCTCTCTCTCTCTCTCTCTCACACACACACACACACACACACACACACACACACACACACAGTCGTACCTACTGAATGGATTTCAAATTGCAGAATGAAAGTATAGGATCTATACTGGTGGAATTCCACTTAGAAAGCTTGTTTAAGCCGGAAAAGTGAAGAATAAATTTGCAGTGTGTGGCGGGCGGGCTGGGGCTTAGAATAAATGAGACAATTAAGTTCCAGTGCCTAATTATGGCAATGACTGTGAGTGTGAGGAAGAAATATCCCTGTTGCAAAGAGAACATTTCTCTCTCTCTCTCTCTCTCTCTCTCACACACACACACACACACACACACAACCTATTTTCAGTGTTATTAGCTCACACCATGAAATTACATTTGTCTATTATATTTAAGGTATTTATAGCCTACTTTTTGACACAACCTTTCCAAGTGGCCTTATAATGCATCTTAAGATCAAAAGATCATAAAGGGAGGGCTAACCACAGCATTGCAGAGACCAATGAAATACCATGGCCTATCATTCTAAAGGCCACTGAATGCCCCATGTTTCTAGAAGGTGCTGAATGGCCAGTAAAATAGGTGCCCATCCAATGGGCGCAAAGGAGGGCAACATTTGAAGCTCATTCACCAAGAAGGTCCTCTGCATGATAATAAATATGGATGGGGACGCATCAAGTCACTGGCTCATCAAGCTCAGTATTACATACATTCCCAGTCGTACCTGGAGATGCCAGGGACTGAACCAGCAACCTTCCACATACAAAGCAGATTCTCTACCACTGAGCTATGGGGGATTTGTTGGGTCTGCTTGTTAACAGTTTTAGTTTGACACTCCCAAAATGTGGGTCAGAATGCTGTGCTCGCTTCGGCAGCACATATACTGAAAGAGACGGTGAAAGAAGACTGGAAGAAATTTAAAATCTACCTTAAGAACTATTATAAAGTTGATGAACGCTAAAATGCCGAGGTTTTGAGAAAGAAAGGGAGATTACAGCGATATAAGGTTAAGTTGAAGGAAAGATTAGGAAGACATATGTTTGACAAAATTATTTAGAAGTTGCTGAAATAATTTTGGACATTGGGATGCAAGAAGGGGAGGTATGGGGGAGTCTGAGAAACGAGGTTTATGAAAAAAAGGTTATGAAATTATACATGTTTGTATGTCTTTTTATATGTTTGTATTGTTTAAAAAATTTTGTAAAACCAATAAAAAATTTCATTAAAAAAAAACAAAATGTGGGTCAGAATGCTGTTCCCAGTCAGATTACACACTTCTGCAGTGAACTCATTTCACAATTGTGAACTCATTTCACAATGAGTTTTCAATGCACAAGAGGCGTGCACAAAAATATGCATTTGCATTTTACGACAAGACGAAAATGCATACACAATGCAAATGTTACCAGGGAATACATCTGAAAACCTGCATATTTCAGGTAAAAAGGTGCAGAGTGTGCAGGAAAAGTGTACACAAAATCTGCAAGCAGGACAGTGAAAGTAGAACACAACCATTGTGGCTATTTTATACAAATATAAAATACCTATTTAAACATATTTAAATAGCATTTCGTCACAAAATTTAGATTTAAACATGTATATTATCTCAATATGTGCATACCTAAATGTATTTTATATTAAAATACACATTTTTTAAAAAAACAGCAGCTTGGTACATCTCTTTGAACTGTATTCCAACATCCAGAGAAATGTGAAGTCCAAAAGGTTATAGTATCCCATAAGAATGTAAGAAAAGCTTGCTGAATTAAACCAGTGGTCCATCCAGCCCAGCATCTTGTTCTCACAGTGGCCAGACAGATGCTTATGGGAAACTTTCAAGCAACACCCAAACACAAAAGCACGCTCCCCATCTGGTATTGAAAGCATTGCTGTTTCAGACCATGGAGGCAAGGCATAGTCATCATGGCTAGTCACCACAGATAGTCTTCCAGTTCCCATGTTTTAATCCAGGAGGTGTAAATTAAGTCAATTTGTTTATTAATGCGGATGGAACAAAAATCTCCCTGTCTGTAAATATCACACCGTGCTGCTGCTTCATTATACAATGCAACCTGATACAGTTGAACCTTTTCTTGTGGGGCAGGCTATAAAATGTTTTTCCAGCCTTCTGGCGGTTCCCTCATTGCGAAAAGCAAAGCTACAGGGAACCAGGCAGAGGGCCTTCTCGGTAGTGGCGCCCGCCCTGTGGAACGCCCTCCCATCAGATGTCAAAGAGATAAACAACTACCTGACATTCAGAAGACATCTTAAGGCAGCCCTGTTCAGGGAAGTTTTTAATGTATGACATATTAGTGTATTTTTGGTCTTTGTGGAAGCCGCCCAGAGTGGCTGGGGAAACCCAGCCAGATAGGTGGGGTACAAATAAATTATTATTATTATTATTATTATTATTATTATTATTATTATTAAGCTCCATTAACCCATGTGACACTCTCCTAGAGCCGATTCACCCTTGTGTATTCATTGCTGCAACATCATGTGGTGACCCATCCCCAAAGATTCAACACCATTAGATAGAACACCCATCAGTCCCATTCATACATTCAAAAGAAAATGTGAGGACTTAGTCTGGAGACAGAGACCTGCAGACATATGCTGGGTGTTCATAATTCCACCCCCAACATTCCCACTGAGAATATCTAAAGTGGGCTTGTACAGGCAGTTGGTTAAAAGCACTTACAACACTCCTTAAACAATCAGGAATCCTTTGGAAGGCCCAAAGCTCAGTGATAGAGCATCTCATGCAGATGGAGAACCACTGCCAGTCAATGTAGACATTATTAAGATAAATGAGCCAAGAGTTCAAGTCATTATGAGACACCTTCCAATGTTCCTAAGTTCAACCACAACACTCCTCCAGACCTGTCCATTCAACCTAGAAAGATCAGAAGTGAAGCAGGTGTGCCCTGTATTTTTAGGAATGTTGGGGTTCTGCCTTGCATGTGAACAGCCAACCTGCTTCCTCAACTTAAACCCACATATTCTATTTTGAATTCATAAGAAGGACTATGGTTTCAGACATGGTGCTTGTCAATGTAGTTAGAGGGCACCATGCGGTTGGGAACACACACACACACACACACAGACATACACACTTGGCAGCCCTCCACTCAAATGAAGGCTTCAATGGGCACCTTCCTTGCATCTGGAATAGAAAGTTGTGTGTTGAAGGGGCCAAGGGTAGTCAAATTTGCTTTTGGAAATGAAGGTTTTGGGGCCTTAGTCCATCAAACCATAGAATTAGCACCTAGATTAAGATTTCTGTAATAAATTTGAAAGCGTATGTGTGTCTGTGTGAACGTATGTTTATTTTAAAAAGGAAAACAGTTGTAAAACCTCAGCTAACAGAAAATAAGGATATTAAGCATTGTGGGCCATCAGAATGACATTCTGGAGACACCAGGCCTGCAGCGTTGCCTGTAGGACACAGTATCCCTTCATCCCTGGACCTTCTGATGTACTTCTTGGCTCCAGGGCTTAATTTGAGCCAATGCTCACTGGAGACTGAGCCAGGCTCCTGAACAAATTGACTTCTGCTGATTTTTGTCTGCAAAGTGGCAGGCTGGAATTGTTGTTGTTGTTGTTAATGGTTTGCATTCTTCAGATGACTGATCTCTCGCTTCATTTCAATGACCCTTCCAATACATACACAACCTTGTTATAATTGCAATTGTTCTGTGCTTTGAATACTTCACTTTCAATTTAAAGAATACTGCAGCCCAGGGCTTCCCAGTGTTTGGGTTCACAGACCACCAGCGGTCCATTAACTTTATTCAGCAACTCTGCAGCGTGATTTTGCTTTGCTACACATATGCGTGAGGAATGGTGTGTTGTCCCTGTGTGTATAGAACAGGGACACAGAGGCTGATCTTTTTCTGCTTAGAATTCAGTGGTAGCTTGGAAGGTGAGTGGTACAGACCAGGAGTCTCTGCCACAGAGAGCAGAAAGATGGAGGGAGGTCCTGAGTGGGGGGGGAGGAGAGACTGGCAAAGTACTTTAAAGGACTGGAGAGTCAATATATGGGCAGATGGAGGATGAATGATGAATCTGACCTGAGACTCAAGCTGACAAATATTACACTAAACATCAAAGAACTTTGTTTACCACAGCAGTCACAGCTATTGCAGTAAAAGATTCATATTGATTTTTTAATTGTATCTTATTGCTTCTTTTATTTTATGTTGAATCTTATTGTATGGAAATTTGAATTCCAGATAGATAGATAGATAGATAGATAGATCTGTTATGATTCCAAATAACAGGCAGACAAATCATTAAGTGGTCTGCCAAGACTCTCAACAATTTTCAGGTGGTTCAGCAGGGGTGGGGGGAGTTTGGGAACCACTGCTCTTGACTCCTGGGGTGAGCAGAGTGAGATTCTCACATCAGGTCATCAACCTCAAATTCATGGCAGGCTATGAACTGGAGGGAAGTAATGTAGAGGAAGGAGTGTGGCTTGGCCGTGTGTTCCTCAACATGAATGTATGCTTAGCCTGGAGAAGAGAAGACTGTGAGGTGATATGATAGCAAGCTTGCTTTCTGCTGCCCCAAAAGGTAGGGCACAAACCAATGGATTCATGTTACAAGAAAGGAGATTCTGACTAAACATTAGGAAGAATTTTCTGAAAGTCAGAGCTGTTCAACAGTGGAACTGGTTACCTCAGAAGGTGATGGACTCTCCTTCATTGGAGGTTTTTAAACAGAGTGTGGATGGCCATTCAGCTGCGAATCCTGCACCATGGGCAGTTAAACTAGATGGTCTTTGGGGTGCCTTTCAATTACAATTCTATGATTTTGTGATTTAAATAAAACCTTCATTCAGTAATCAAATGTGATGATCTTCATGTGCTTTGCTTTGACTTCAGTATGCATTAGTTATTTTTGTATGAAAAGTGCATTAATGTTCAGGGGCTGGTGAAACAGCAAGCATCAATAAGCAATTCTCTTCCTCCCCACACTTTTTCTCTCCTTTTTCCAGAAATGCTTAACAGCGAGTTTTAAAATATTTATCAATAATACATTTTTCGTTCTTTCTTTTTATTGTAAAGCTGGGAGCCTTGAGAAAGCATCTGTCTTGTTTTACAACCTTGGTGGCTAAGAAAGTGCTAGCAAATGCATTTTTGACAGTTCAAGAAAATATGTCCAATAGCTATGTCTATGCAGCACTAGCATTGTTCTAATTATTTATCATTTTTTACATCTGACTCTTCCTCCGGGCAGCTCATTATGTTGTCATTCTCACAGGGCAGGAATAGCTTCAAGTAGTATGATATCTGACCTTTGGCCAGAATGAATGGAGATGATGGGAGCTGTAGCTAAGCAACTTCTGGAGGACCACAGGTTAGCCTCCCTACTTCCCTCAACCCCAGCCAGCATGGCCATTGGTCTGGGATGAAGGGAGTTCTAGTCCGGCAAAATATGAAGGGTAGCTAACCTGTGACATTCCAGATGTTGATGACCTACAACAACCATCACCCCAGCCAGCACGGCCAGAGGTCAGGAGAGTTGTAATCTATCAACATCTAGAAGGCACCCTGGTAGCTCCCCATGCCCTGTTAATAAATGCTGTCATTTGCCTTTGAGCATATTTTTCAAACCTGTGGCCTGGAGGAAATACTCTCATGACAGGAGGCCTCAATATAGGGTTAATCTCTACTCTGGATGGCAGAAGATCTCCAGGGTTTTGGGATGGGGGGGATAAATTTGATTCTACTTGCATTTAAAGGTGAGCTTACCTAATTCATGCTTTCTGAAACAAGATGTGAATCAAAACATAACTAATCCTTTGAAATTTGCACAGCTCTGAATATGGTAATGCAATTCTCCAGCAAAGCAATTTGTAATTATTATTTTTTTACAAATGCATATACTAGGGTAAAATGTACATATCATTTGAAATATAAGTGCATTACATTAGGGAAAAGAATGCTTGCCAAAAATCGTATGTTAGGCAAAAGTGCATACAAAAAATGTGCATATTGGGAGAAATTTGCACTAAAATGCTGATGAACTTCCACAACAACTTTTAAAAGAAGTAAAACACTGCGGTAATGTAGAGAGTGGAAGTTAAGAACATAAAAATGAGAAGCAGAGAGAAACTGAAATGTACACATTTGCCTGTCCCTGTTAATGGTCTTTGTAGGGGTCTTTCTGGTCACTTTCCTATCTTTTTAATTGGAGGTTCCAGGACCACCTGTAAGGCAAAGAAAACTGAGGTGTTTCTTTGTTATGCACTTCAGGATTCAGGCTCAGCACTGAAAACAAATTTCTGGTTGGAAATTAAGTCTCAGAGATGGAACAAGATATGCAAGGTGGATTGGGAGTGGTAGGTGGGAAGGCAGAAGGAAAAGAAATTCACTCACAAGGCCTATTTCTCTTAGGCTGGGAGACTCTTGCGCATGTTGTGTGACATGCCTGCCCTGTCAAGCAAACCTTATCTGTCAGTGCAGCACTCAATCATCCTGGCCAGAATGCATCTTTGTGATGTCCTAAGGCTCCATATCACTTTTCCACAGGAGTATAACCACTGACTTACTAGAACGCACAGCTTTCTTTTTTCCTAAGGCAAACAACCAACAGATTGATAATACAAAAGGAATGCAATACTAGGAGTGAGCTGAACCAACACACCAGTTTTTGAAAACATTTTCAGCGGTGGAAAAAAGAGAGAGAAAGAAAATGCCTTTCCTTTGGGGTGACAGCATTCCTTCTGCAAGTGTTCGTTGTTTAAATTGTCTTCACTTGCTCAGTTGCCCTTGCCCTCAGTTGCCCTTTGTGACATGTCATCATGGGACCAAATGATATTTGACTGCATGTGCCAATATCCAGCAACAGATAAGATTAGATTAAGAGTCAACCCATTCATTATGTGGCCTCCAACTGGGAAGAAACAGCCACATGATTCAATCATCAGAGAGGAAAGAGTTGATGTCAGAAATAAACAACAGATTTGGGGAATGGTTTATATGATTTGCTTTTTTACTTGGGGTGGATATACACCCTAAAAATCTACCACAGCTGCTGAATATGGGGCATTCAGCACAGCCCTATCAAAACATAGCCAAGATGCTATGCTCAGGATGGAGGGGGCCATGGCAAAAGCTACTCTAGTGGGAAGGTCCTCCTCTCTTTGTGGGCTGTGGTGGGTTTACCTGGCAGGGGCAATGCCTAGCAGCAATGTTTGATAGGCTGAGAGCTTCCCTTTCAATATCCAGCAATGCCCAAAACAAAGCTCCATCAGGGGCATTGTTAGAAGTTTACATGTCAGCTGGACTCAGCCACCTGCTACTGCTCACTGCACCAAGCCTTTGGCATCAACAGTGGATCTTGCCAAGGTGCAGGGTCCTGTTCATGAATGCTGGGTGCTAGCACTAGCCCTGCTTTTATTGGAGAAGCCATCTGGTGCAAAGCAAGAAATAGAGATGGGCCATACCTCAGTGGTACAAAATCTGCTTTGCATGCAGAAGATGCGTGGGTCAATCTCCGTGTAGGACTGGGGACTAATTATACTTGTAAGTTACAACGTTATAAATGTGTTATAAAAATGTGACACCTGGAAACTTGCATTGAGAGCTATATAACTTTTTTTCCCCTTAGCACTTTTTAAAATCAGTATAGATCCAGCCTGAGAGACACTGCTGTTTGAAACCTTGGAGAGCCAATGTCATTGCAGAGCCAGATGCACCATTAGTATCTCTTGGGATTTATGGGTTTATTTCCTCCAAAGAACTCATGGTTCTCCCTCCTTTCCATTTTATCATTGCTGTGACTAGCCCAAAGCCACCTCGGCAGTTCCTAGCCTAAATTAAGATTTGACCCTTAGTCTCCCAGGTCCTACTCACTAACCTCAGCACCATACAGGCTTACTGTTTTCCTGGTGAGCTGCATGTGCTTCCAGAAAAGTCCCCAATTTTCTTTCATCAACCTTTCAATGACACAAGTTTGCACCTATTCTACAATAACTACAGGTCCTCTCTATAGTGGCCCTTGGGATTCAGAAAGCACCTAAAAACTGGCCAGTTTACACTAGCTATTTGCCATGCCCTCCCCTGTAAAAGCCCCCTTACCTTTGTTCCTACACCAAAGTGGAGCTTGCCCAGAATGTTGTTGCAAAGCTGTCAATGCCTGGTGTGTTCCAGTTCAAGATGTAGCTTCCAGAGTAGAGCTAGAGGCCACCAGCAAACCTATAGCTGTGAACACCAAATGCTTATGAATGTACACTAGGGCTATGTATCAGATTTGGCTGAGCAGTAAGTCATATCAGGCATATTCAGAGGGCCTCAGACAAATTGGGTATACAAAGTGATGGATTGCTGAAAGTTGGGTTGGACTGGGCCAGAGTGATCCACAGCTCTTAGGGGTCAGGGCATCCGGCAGAAAGGAGAGGAAGGCAGGATGGGGGAAAAACACACACACAAAGGCCAAGACCTACTTGACTGATGGCTATGACAAAGGAGGCCCAACACTGCTGCTTCTTTTCCTGCCTGACACTCTGACCTGAAGGGTCAATGCCTCTGCTCAACAGCTGATGAATGGAGGCATCAATCCTGTGTGGTACGGGTACTGCTTTTCCTGTGACTTTCTTCCTGCCTAACTGTCAAGGGCACTCCCAGCCAAAGGAATATTCACGGCAGAGAGTTCACTCTTCATTGTCAAAGATAACACTTGTAGTCACTTCTACAAGTCTGGATACCTACACACACCAATCTAGAGTCTAGGCAGCTACTCCCAGATCCACACTGTATGTAGCAGTTGCAGCAACTGGGGACCACTTGCCCTTCACCTGTTTATGAACCCTCCCCTGATGGGCTATGCACAAGAGACTGCACCTGCATGGAAACTTCCTCTGCTCTTCTTGCTTCAATTCTCTCCTGGGTCTGGGAGAAAGTAGTAGTGCAGGAGAGGGTGGGGAAGCATCCAACCCTTCACTTGCCTGGCCGGCCTCTTCTTCCTCTTCCTCCAGCTCTGAAGCTTCCCAACCTCTGTTTCTTGCCTCCTGGCTAGTACAGGTACCCAGAAACCATTGCCCCCCTCTTCTGAGTCAGCCCAATCGTCACATTCATCAGCGTCTTGCCAGTCCCTAACATTAACAGATTTTAAGAAGGAGGATTTGACCCAGGCTACTGTTCTTTGAGGAGCACAGAACGAAAGAATTGTGAAGTTGGATGGTCCCTGGGGGTCATCTAATTCAACCCCTTGCAATAAAGGAATCACACTGAAAGAAACCCTGGCAGATGGCTATCCAATCTCTGTTGAAAAGCCACCAAAAAAGAGAGTCCACCACCTTCTGAGGTTGTCTATCCCACTGTTGAACTGCTGTTGTCCTCAGAAAGGTGTCCCTGAGGTTGAGTTGGATTCTCCTTTCTTGTAATTACTTCAATACCTACTCTCTGAAGCAGCAAAAAACAAGCTCACTGTGACAGCCCTCCAGATATTTGAAGATGACTATCGTATCACCTCTCTGTCTCCTCTTCTCTAGGCTAAAGAAACCCAGCTCCCTCCACCGTTCTGTGCACAGCTCTAATGTCCGTGGCTGGGATATGAGTCCTATTCAGACATTTACCCTCTAATGGGGAAGAAACAGGGTATTTTGTTTGCCCAAATCCCATTACAACAGCCTGAACCCCAACATGCCGGACTCCACCCCCTGACATCTCTATATGTCTGACAATCTGAAAGATGAGCCAGTGAACTTGCAAAGGCTGTTAAGGCCAGATCCCCCTGCTGAACTTCAAAACACAGAGATATTAGGAGGACTGTATGATCTAGTTGAGATTCCTGCATTGCAGGCGGTTGGATATGATGACCCTCGAGGTTCTTTCCAACTCTACAATTCTATGCTTCTATGAATCTATCTCAGTGACAGAGCATCACTGGGGAATGATAGTTGCTCAGTGGCAGAGCACTGCGTGCAGCAGACCCCAAATTCAATCCCTGGTGTCTCCAAGAAGGGTTGGGAAATCCTGGAGAGCCTTTTCCAGTCAGTGCAGATGATACTGAGCTAGATGAGCTAATGGCCTGACTCAGTATGAACCAGTCATCTCCTATGTTCATAGAAGATGGATACCAGTGACTAAGAAGGAACTGTCCTCAACCCACTTCAGAGTTAGGACTACAAACATACACTTGCATGGGGTGCCTTCCTGATGGAGTAGGGTGGGGGGTGGGATTCTATTCTATTCCTGGTAAATCCGTTTAATGGGGAGATTGGAGATGAGACATTATGTCGTCCACTTGAAACTCAAGATAGGTCTTCCATAGAGTGACACTGTCAGAGGTGTGCCAAGTCACATTATGGACAGAAAAACGTGTCCTAAGAGATGGAACAAATATGCAGATGGAAGTAAGGATGCGGCTGTAGTTAAGGGAATAAGCAACTTCTCCCTTCAAGGCATTTGAAAAATCATTAGATCATTGGGTAGGTAGGATTTGCCTGGGTAGTCAGGGATGCATATCTGCTGACAGAATGCAAGCTGCATTTATTGACAATTGTATACATCTTTACCACATCCCCCTTTACTTTAATTATCCCCCCCTTCTAAACATAGAAGCACTAACATTTCTATATTTACTTTGTAAGGAAGAGAATCCATCCTCTGATAATTCTTTGGTGGTGGGGTGTTTTTTTTTTGGGGGGGGGTATTCTTTTCTCTGCTGTCTCCAGCTCTGCACACAGAATGCCAGCTGTGGTTGCCCCACATTTATATAATTGCATTAGGGTGCTTGCTGTTTCACTTTCATTCCCAACACTGAATTTGTCTCACCCCACCCCAAAAGCACAGTAGTTGCTATAAAATTACTCTCTTGTATACTCTCTCTCTCACTCTCCTTCCCCCCCCCCCGCACTTTGCAAATGTTCACACAGGCATTTTAAAAGGCCCAACAGATAACATTAAAATAATGTTAAAAGCTGAGCACTCTTATTAGATAAAAGTGGGCCTAGCACATTAGGAGGTGTTGAGTTAATAGGAAAACAGCTTTGATTCACTAGCCTCTGTCTAACACACCAGTACAACAGAAGTAAAAAGGGAAATAGAAACTCCCCTCTAATCACCTCCTGTTAGCGACAACTATAGGCAAATTGCTAGTGAGGATTAAGTGGGGAGACTATCACAGGATCAGTGTCAAGCAGAAAAAAGGCTCAATTTGTGAGCGATCATGACTGTAATTGCTTCCTTAAGAGCTTTAGGATTTGCTAAGTGCAATCTTTTGGAGTGTGGACACAGCATAGGTGCGGAGGGACAGAAGGGGGAGGTGGAACACTAGGCAGGCTACAATACACTCAAATAATCCTGCCATTGGTACACCTCCCTAGGGGCTCCACATGCCCTGATTTTTTAAGTTTAAAATGTTACTAAACCACTCCCTGTCTTTTGTCCTGGTTTTGGCGGTGATATCAGGGGTGAACATGCTTATCTGCCTGTTTCCCTTCCACCCTCTTCCTAAAACTGCCTGACCAGATAGCAGATGTCAATGAATGCTTTTTAAAGCATAAGAAGAGCCCTGTTATGGATCGGACCCTGCACTTATCAACTCCATCATCCTGGCCTCACAGTGTTTTTTTTTTTTTTTTTTTTATAATCATATTTATTAAAATTTCCAATAATAACAGAATAGGAAAATAAGAAAGATAAAGGAAAGAAAGAAAAAGAGAAACTAACTTAGACCCTTCTTTTCATAACCTTCTTTCTGGGACTTCCTCCTTCCCCTCCCGATTGTATTCCCCTTTATCTAAGTTGGTTCCACAAGTTCTCATCCCCAATTAAACCTAATATATTATACTCATAAACCAATTTAAATTTACACCATCTTAGCATCACTCCTCGTCTTATAATAGAACAAAATTTTCCCCAAGATCCGCTCTCATTTCTTCCACGAGTTCCCCCTTTCTAAAAAAAAAGAAAAAACAGAAACGTAAAATATCAAAGTTATAAAGAATATAAGATAGAAAGTATAGAGAAATTCAAAAAGTTGGTTACAAAGCCTTTGGATTCTAAGGTTCCCCCTCCCTTCCCCGGTTTTGATTCCCCATGTCCATTTGTCTGTATGTTGTCGGCCTGGAGATCTTAAGTCCACAGCCAAATTTATCTCAGTCCATCATGCTGTTTTCTTCGGATTTGATTGTCTTAATGATGTTTAACGTCGAAAATCCAATCTAATAGAGGCCTTTAATTTTCTTTAATCTTTTGTTGCTCCTCCCATTATTCTTTCCGTGTCGTATTCAGTCATCTACTCTTTTATTTCTTGGTTTCTCAGGTTTCTGTCTTGTTCAGCTGTCAAAACATTCTTGTTCCAAAATTTAACGTCTCTACAGAGGTTTGTTATTCAGGGACACAGACTTACGTCCAGTTCCTTTCTTGCTTCAATAGAAGATTCTATTGTGTTATAGTCACCTCTGTAGACAAAATAATATTTCAGTTCTGCAGCTTTCCCAGGAGATAAGACCTTTACACATCCCAGAGTAGTTTTCCACATACGACACTTGTAATGTCCCGAATCCCCTCTAGAGGGATTACAATAACTTTGTATCCTCTAATCCAAAAGTCAATTTGTTGTTTCTTTTTCCCGACAGTTTATATCCATATTTATATCAAATTGTAACAAAATTAACCAGCAAAGAACTTGTAGCAAAGTCCTCTTTATAATTTCCAGTTTTGACAGCTCCTTTGACAGCTGTCAAAATCTCCATCTCTCTTCGCCAGGCTGTCCGAATCGCCCCGGTTCCCAGGGGGGGGGGTTGCTTTTTCCTCACCCTCGACTCCTCTCCTCCAGCACAGTTCTTATAATTCACATCGTGGAGTTGGTAATTTTTATCATCAATAAGCTTCTGAATAGATCTTGGTTTCTCAGTCCTTGTTTTAGCATGTTTACAATCAGGGAGGGGACTGACTTCCTTTTTTGGATCCCCTCCCGCTCGTGCCAAATCCGGAAAAAATTTTCTTTTTTCCTCCTTTTAAACCCGGTTGCCCAATTACTCACGGGTTGTTGATCAATTGTCCGAATTTCCTTTGGAAGAAGCCAGCGCTCTCCGCCGAATGGCATGCGGCTGCGCCCGGCAGGGGAAGCGGAGGACTCAAAGCACCACGCTACTCCCCGGCGCCCGATCCGTAGCCTTTAAAAAGGCTCTTTCACAAGCCGGGAGAGCGATAACGGTGCCAGCCGAGTCACCATGTCCACGGGATCCGTTCCCGTGGTTTCTAAGGGTCCCCGCGTCGCCGGCGCGGTAGGACCCAGCCCCTGCCGAGCAGACTCCCTCCGGAGCTCGGAGGGAGTCCGCCATTCGGCGATGGCGCCAACCCGGAAGTCTCACAGTGTTCAACCAGATGCCTCTGGGAATCTAGGAAGCCTGAGTGCAACAGCATGTTCCCCACTTGTGGTTCCGATAAACTGGAATAAAGTTTCACAATGCCTTCAACAGCAGAGGTAGAGCACAGCTATTGGCTTCCTCTGTCCTCAATGCAGGGAGGGATTTGTTCTCATGTTTTTATCCTATTAATCAGAGGTGGACATAAGGTAGATTTAAAACTATTGGTAGATGTCTGGGTGATTTGCAGCCAATCAGCAATGATTTCTAACTCCCAATTATTTAACAGTAGCAGTAACAAAATTCCTCTTTCTGTAACCTAAGCTATACCATTGAAAAATAAAATAAAAAGCTTGGAGTGATATGGAGGGGATTTATGTAGAATCTCTGCACAGTTAAGCTACTCAAAGCAAATTGCTGGGCTCAGAATTCCTAGATGTTTATTTTGCAGCAGCTTTTGGTTGGTAAGATCTCAGAGGAGGAAGAAGAGGAGGAGGAGATGATGATGGCAAGTAGATTCCACAAGCCCTCAGCACTCTGGAAATCACCATGAACATTGATGGCAATCATAATCACCATCCCCATTCCAGATCACTAGTCAATTCATGCTGAGAGAAAAAAGAACACAATGGTGACGTTGGGTCTAACATTATGAAACCATAATAAGACCCCTGCTGGATCAGGCCAAAGCTCATCCACTCCAGCATCATGTCCTCATATAAGTGACCAGTCAGATGCCTATTGGAAGTACACAAGCAAAACCTGGTCACAGCAGCACTCGCCCTATTTGTGCTTCTCAGCAGCTCATTTACAAAGGCATACTGCCTCCAACAGCGGAGTTATGTACATGATCCATTCATGTAGGCACTTTTGAGTCCCATCGTTTTCAACAAAAGAGTTCAGCTTGTGCTTTAACTCACTTCCAGTGAAATCACTGGGAGCAAAAATTCACTGCTGTGGTTAAGACCAGCAATTCGCAGAGTGACGCAATTGCATTTTGAAGCCACCTGTTCTAGTGGCCCAATCAGCGGCGTAGCGTGAGTTGTCAGCACCCGGGGCAAGGCACGTAATTTGCGCCCCCCCCTAACCCCTAACCTGCGAGTTGCCGCTGGCGCTGCTGTCCAAACGACGCCGCTTGCCCGGAGGAGGAGGGGGGCAGAGAGGCGAGGAAAATGCAACGGCCCAGCAGCTGCAGCAGCAGCGGCGGAGGCGGGGCTGTGAGGAGGGGCTGCCTGGCGCGTCCTCCGCGTCGAGCGCTGAGAGCCGCTGCCTGCCGGGCGCCTTCAGCCGGGTGCCGCGAGACATGCAGCTCTGCTACAGCCTGCGCCCGAGGCTCTTCGGCGACTCCGGAGGCAGCGAGCGCGCCCCCCCAGATGTTGCGCCCGGTGCGGCTTGCACCCCTTGCACCCCCCACGCTACGCCACTGGGCCCAATTGTAGCAAATTCTACAGATTATTCTAGTGAACTTAAACTGGCAAAAAAGGATGGTGTAAATCAAACGCTATTTACAGGCTGGTTTTCCTTCTGTCAAGCTTAAGCTGGCTAAGCCCTGATCCAGAACAGAGTTTGGAACTGGCATACTTTACCCTGGCTTAACATAAATTTACGCCAGCTTCTTGTGTATAGGATTGCCCTGTAAGAGTGATAATTGAAGCACTGCTCACAGAGATGGATTTAGGGGGCGATACAACAGGTTCCACCACACTGGGCACCAGGGCCGTCTTACCCATAGGCGCTAATGGTGCAGGGCACCCGGGTGCTGGTCTCTCAGGGGCGCCGGGCCGAGAGTCCGGGGCCTGAAAGTTGAGTCCGGGGAAGAGCCTGCCCATTGGTCAGAGCGCCACAGCGGGCTCGTCTGCTGCGGGTGGCTCTGCGCCGTGAGTTCGGGGGCGACCGAGCCAGCAAGACGCTGCGGCGGCTGGCCGGCTCCGCCCTCCTGCGCGCCTGGGACTGGGCAACCTGGGGGGGGTGCCAAGCGCATCTTTGCACCCCGGCACCACATATGCTTAACACAGCCCTGCTGGGCACTGACCCTGGAGGGTGCTGCAGCTATGATATAGTAGTGACTTGATCAGAATTGAAGGTCAAAGGCAGAAGGGTACCATTTTGGGGGCTCCTAAAGGGCACCTCCGTAATTTGAAAGACCAAAGTCCATCCGTGCTGCTCAATCTGAAAATACTTTAAAGTGATTTGCCTTTAAATTTAAACCGTTTTAAAACGGCTTGGTTAGGCTAAAACTACCTTAGATTCAAGAAGACTGTCTTAAGTGGCAGTCAGTGTGGCTGGTAACTGGGAGGGCTTTTATATTGACTTTGATAGGGATGCTTCAGAAATCCAATATTTGCAAATTCCGAGAAGTGAACTGATCTGCACCTTTCAGGTTTTAATGCATGGATCAGAAGAGAGATATGAATCAGATTCTGTACTTCTCCCAATGCAGCAATGTGATGCTCGGCTCAAAAAAAGGAAAAGAAAGAAAGAAGAAGTATCAAAATCCATTTTAAAATGCTATTTTGAGATAAAACCATTCTAGAAATCTGTATGCTGAGATAAAATGTTATTTAAATGTGAATTAGTTTTTAATAATAAATAAATAAAAATGGCAGATTAATGCAGAAACAGTCTGATGTGTGGAGACAGGGGTTTGGGGGTTTTTTTTTGGAGTAAATGTATACAGGGTGTCTAAGGTGAAGTAGGACCTTTGTCAGTATGGAATAATAGAGGGCAAGGAACGATGCTGCGTAGCAGTCCTTATCATGGCATGTTAGGTAGGTAGGCAGCATCTGTTATTACAATATTAGAGATGGAGGACTAAGGCCAATTCATTTCTCCCCACTTCGTCTCTAAGGAAGGGCAAGCTCCAGATGAAAGGGTCGTCTAGCCAGAGTACCATATTATAGGCCCATGTACCCATTGGTGCATCCTGGTGCACTTATCTAATGATGCCAGGTGCAATATGGCAGACTAATGGGCCTAAAGGTAAAGGTAAAGGTACCCCTGCCTGTACGGGCCAGTCGTGTCTGACTCTGGGGTTGCGTGCTCATCTCGCTCTAGAGGCCATGAGCCGGCACCATCCGAAGACACTTCCGGGTCACATGGCCAGCGTGATGAGGCTGCAGCTGGCGAGCCAGCACCAGCGCAGCACACGGAAACGCCATTTACCTTCCCGCTATAAAACAGTCCCTATTTATCTACTTGCACTTAAGAGTGCTTTCGAACTGCTAGGTGGGCAGGAGCTGGGACCGAACGACGGAGCTCACCCCACCGCAGGGATTCGAACCGCCAACCATATGATCGGCAAGTCCTAGGCACTGAGGTTTTACCCACAGCGCCACCCGCGTCCCTAGGGCCTACCTGCCATTTAATTTCCCCATAACGCAGGGAGATAAGCAGAAGGACCACAGCTTAGTGGTAGAGCATCTGCTTTCATGCAGAAGACCCGGGTTCAATCCCTTGCACTTCCATGTAGGGCTGGGAAAACTCCTTTCTGAAATTCTGGGTTGCCACTGCCGGTCAGAGGGGGTGGTTGTTTTATTATCATTGAAACTGCCAGTCAGTGTTGACAACACTGCGTTAGATGGATCAACGGTCTTAACTTGGTAAAAGGTGTGATCTTGCTGTGATCTGAGGCAGCTCCACATCATATGAATTCCCACCAATTTCCAAGCATTTGTTGTGTTGTTTTATTTTGAAACCAACTTCATGCCAGCATTGTGACATGTATCAGAAAGTCCCCTTCCAGTTTCTACTTTATGTCAATGGCCATGAAGACTAAGAACTGGTGCATCAAGTTCCGTTTCGGAAAGATTCAAGAGAAACGTTCTCATTTTATGCTTCGGACCATTTACTGTGCTCTTTACTGATTACTTGCGATGAAGTTGATAATTCTGTAATGCAGAATTTTGCTGTTTGTCTACTCGCTCACAGTAGTTTTGAGGTCAGTTGGCAACCCAGCCTCAGGGTAGGCGTGTGGCTCGAGATGGAGGGGGGAATTGATTCAGTTTGCATTTAAGGATGGAGCTACATATTTCACTTTCTCAAAATTATTGAAGCCAAGTACTGTTTGCAAATTATTATTATTATTATTATTATTATTATTATTATTATTATAGGTCAGATATGCCTACAAATGCACATATGCCTAGATAGCTCAGTTGGTTAGAGCATGGTGCTTACAACGCCAGGTTGTAGGTTCGATCCCCATATAGGGCAACTGCATATTCCAGCATTGCAGGGGGTTGGACTACATGATCCTCAGGGTCTCTTCCAACTCTGCAATTCTATGATTCTATGATATTCAGTGCTGCATATATTCATGAAAATAACATTCAACTATATATTACGTAAAGTGAAATTGCTTTACAAAAATGTATGTCTTAGGGAAACTGCATACAAAATTGTGTATATTAAAATTAAATTGCACTAAAAAGCTGATTGTTTTTCTCAAGGACTTAAAAAAAAGACATTCACAAACTGATGTGGAATTGTAGATAACTGAATTTAAGTTGGAAAAATGAGAAACTGAGAGGAACAAAACTGACAGATGTAGCTTTCCTTGCTTGTGACTCAGCAAATCTAAACAATTGGGGTTCTGTTTTTGTTCATCTTATTGGAGAGGGGCAGAGATAGAAGTATCAACCATCCTTTGATACACCTTTATTTTTGATGAATTTAATATGTGTCTGCAATACGGGAATAGCCAAAAATAAAAACAGAGTCATTCAAATGTGAGAACGGAGATAATTCAGACAGAGTGTAATGCAATCTCATATGAAGTTATAATGATCATCACCATCATAAATCAATTAATAAAATTTCTATACTGTCCTTCACCAGAAGACCACAGGGCAGTTTACAACATGAAACACAACAAGCATAATAATAGCAAAAGGAGTGGGGAGACAGTACCCCCTGGCTTTAGAAGGCTGTAGATTGATTAACAGCCAAATACCTAGGTGAAGATGAATGTTGTTAGACTTGCCACCTAACAATATGCAATAAAGGCACCAGGCATGCTTTCCTGGAGAGAGCATTCCACAAACGAGGGGCCACCACAGAAAATGTCAGTTCTTGTGCAGCTGCCCTCTGGACCTCACATGAAGGAAGAACAAGAAGAAGGACCTCAGATGGTGATTGCAGGGTTCGGGTTGGACTGAGCTGAATAAATAAATTAATAATAATAATAATAATAATAATAATAATAATAATAATAATAATAATTTATTATTTATACCCCACCCATCTGGCTGGGTTTCCCCACTCACTCTGGGCGGCTCACAACAGAATATTAAAAACACACTAAAACACCAGTCATTAAAAACTTCTCTAAACATTGCTGCCTTCAGATGTCTTCTAAAAGTCAGATACAGTGGTACCTCAGGTTACAGATGCTTCAGGTTACAGACGCTTCAGGTTACATACGCTCCAGGTTACAGACTCCGCTAACCCAGAAATAGTACCTTGGGTTAAGAACTTTGCTTCAGGATGAGAACAGAAATCGCGCTGAGGTGGCACGGCAGCAGCGGGAGGCCCCATTAGCTAAAGTGGTACCTCAGGTTAAGAACAGTTTCAGGTTAAGAACAGACCTCCAGAACGAATTAAGTTCTCAACCCAAGGTACCACTGTAGTTGTTTATTTCCTTGACATCTGGTGGGAGGGCGTTCCACAGGGCAGGCGCCACTACCGAGAAGGCCCTCTGCCTGGTTCCCTGTAACCTCACTTCTCGCAGTGAGGGAAGCGCCAGAAAGACCTCGGAGCTGGACCTCTGTATCCAGGGTGAACGATGGGGGTGGAGACGCTCCTTCAGATATACTGGGCCCAGGCTGCTTAGGGCTTTATAGATTTAAAAAAAAAACAGCACTTTGAATAGGGCCTTGAAACTAAATGGCAGCCAGTGCTGTCGGGCCAGGATTGACGTTATATGCTCAAACCGTCTTGACCCAGTGAGCAGCCTGAATTCTGCACCAGCTGGAGGTTCTGAACCACCTTCAGAGGCAGTCCCATGTACAGTAGCATTTAGTACCATTGCCAGGTCTCCTGGGATTTTATGAGGTGGAGCAGATCAGTGTGTGGAACCTGGCGGGACATGAGGGGACCGATTCCAATAGTGTGTCCAGAGAGGGGGGGGGAGAGAGAGAGAGAAAATCAAACCTAGGCTCTGGAAGTCTGCTGGGCATGGAGGAGAGGTCATTGCAAACGCTTTCCAAATGACAAAGAAATAATATCCTCCCCCCTTGATTTGGGTCGCTCTCCATGAGATTTTGATCCCCCCCCCATACACTCATACCAAACCTGGGAAACTCCAGATTTGATCATGAGACTTGGTGATTCTATGAGTTACAACCCTAGATAACATATCTGAAAGTTCCTTTAACTGCAAAAGGTGGGACTTTAATTAAATCAAAAAATATAAAGAGTAGGTAAGAAAAAACTGATCCCACCAATGCTTAGATAGGCATTATTATACATAGTTCTAGCCCACAACATGATGAATTATGATATTTTCCTTCATCCTTTTGGGGGGGGGAGATGGAAAAAATGTTAATATAATACAAGTTTTGTTGATGTTTTTGAAGCTTGAACCAATAAAGACAGAGAAATAAAAATCAGGTTTTGTCATCACCATCTTTTCCAGCTGAGTCCCATCCCCATCCCTACCCCCAATGACAAATTAATTTAACTTCCCGATTTCCCCCTTGCTGAATTAGCTTTGAAGTTTCAATCTAGATTACAAGTGTTAGTATATATCATTTAATAAATCTATAATTGTGGGGGAGGGAGGGAGAAAGAGAATGCCAATTAACCAAAGAAATGATCTAATTTAAGTGATCAGAATGTGAGCATTTCATCTATGCAGTACTAAAACAATTGGTTTCACTGAAGGAATGAAATAATCAGATCTCTGAATTCTGCATGACCTAATTTTTTACTACGCAAAAAGAAAAGACAGAACACACACACAAAATAAATTAATGACCCCATTTAAATTGTACTAGAAACACAGACCATCCTCTTTTGCACAAGCAGTTATCAAAGCCGATATTACAGTAACTAATTGTCACAACACAGCAACATTTTACTATACAGTCATCATTCGATTACTTAGCAAGACCAGAGAAAAAGATTACACTCGACAGAAACCAGCGTCAAAAGAAAACTGCACCAATTATAGAAGGCTTTCTTGCATCCCCCACCACCACCAATATATTTTGTCACCGCATGACAGCAATTAAATCATGAACAGTTACAGCAAAATGCAACACAAAATGCAACAAAATCATTGGTCTATTATTATTATTATTTTTGCAAGGGGGGGACCTCATTTGTTCCATTTAGCCTTGAAAAGTATTGTGCTATTCTCACATCTCAAAACGTCATATTGCTAACATTTCAGAAAAAGAGCGGCAGAAGCAAGAGAGACCCACCAGAGGCCAGCAATCAATCAATGACAAATCTTACTAACAATGCACTCATAGTCTCAACACCCTATACAAATATTCAAGGCATCCTGCATATTTTTGAAACTGGGACTGCCATTGCCATCTTCCTAATTGCATTATAACAATTTCTTTGGGAAACTCCACTCGGGTGGGGAGAATCACTCCATCGTAGGAAGAGTTCCTTCTGAAGATTAAATGGAAATTAAGTATGACATCCTGTCTGCCATCACAAGACCTTATTATCTGGGAAACTACCGTCCCAAAAGGAGGGCACACCCAACCTCGAATTATGCATTTAACTCAAAAGAGATTTTAAAAATAAAAGGAGGTAACCCGGTCTTCCTGCAGAGCTGCTACTCCCTAAAAGAGATTGGTGGTAGATTTACAGCAGAAATAAACCTCTCCATGCAAATCAGTCCTCTAATGTACACCAGGTCTCTTAGGTTAAGAATGCATCCACATTTCTCTGCCTGTGAAGATTGCTTGGTTTAAATTGCAAGACCTAAACAAGCCGTGATAAAATGGAAGTGATCTAACTTTTGAGATTGGGGAAGAAAAACCATACATTTTGCTCTCTTTATTCACTGCCTGGGCAAAGAATGAAACGATTCACTTTTTCCAAAGCTTACTCCGAACACCCCAAAGAAATAAAAAATACAAAATCAACCACAGACTTGGCTTACTCTCTTCATAGTTAATAGCAACACAAACAGGAACACTGATTCGTTTAACACAGTATCTATTAATGGAAATTATTTATATGTTTTTGTTTTTAAAATAATAATTGCTATTATCACTACACATACAGCTTTATTTTAAAGGGTAAAGTATATATCTATACCTATCTATATCTGAAAAACAATAAATTAAACATGCAAATATGTCTCGCTTCTAAATGCATTATCCCTCCCTCAGAAACTCTGTTAAGTTGTGAATCTCGAAAGGAAAATGATATTAGCCCACACTCCACCCACCTGAAAATCAAACCAAACCTCTTTCTTTTATACCAGCTGGACACATGACCCGGTCAACGAATCAAAAGACAGACCCGAGGAGATGACATACAGGCTATAAATGATATTACCACCCCCTTGGTAAGCAGAACAGCGCAAACCAGAAGCCACTTGGCACAAGACCTCCACACTTCCAGCATCGCTGAGCATTTGCCGTTATCTGATATCATACCGCCGTCATGATTAAGAACAGGCACAAGCGCTAGGCAAGAGGATTCCAGTTCAACAATGAAATGCTCTCCCACCAAATACCAAGATAATGACTTTTCAGCTAGCAAGGAGGAGAAGGGGGGGGGGGAGGGAAAAAAGAGAAAGAAAGAAAAAAATGCACCGCTTGTTTCATTACCTATCATTAACTCCCATTTACTATCAATTTGCAACCTCTCTAGGCAATCAAGGCTTCAAAGGGGCCAATTTGAATTAGTTTGGAAAGCAGAAACAAGATTGTTTGCCCCCACCCCAATACCATGTGGGATGGCTGCCCATCAACGTTGCTCTTTTCTCACTTTCCGGCTCAGCCTGAACTGTATTTCCAGGAGTTAAAGAGCTAAGTGAGATTAGAGACGAAGGCTGCCCTTGTGCTTTGATTTCCCCTCCCTTCATTCTTCCTTCTCGTTTTTGTTTTTTTTAAATCTCCCCCCTCCTCCTATTATACATAAGAATCTCTCGCTCACTCCTCTTTAATTGTACAGACACTCACCCCACTGAGATGGAGGCCCCTTTGCAGGGTTGGATAGCCCAGAGTTTGTTAGTAGCTAGCAAGAAGCTCCTGGTCAGTTTTTAAAAATATATATATTGAGATATATATACAAAAATAACCACCCCCAACTACCATGCTTCCACCCCCCTCCTTTCCTTTCCTTTTTTTTTAAAGGCAAAGCATCAGGGGGATGTGCAAGAGGAGAAGGAAGAGGGGGAAGAGATGGAAAATTAATAATCCAACAGGCAGCTCTCTCACTGTTATTAATCATGCTGCTACTTTCCCAAGCCACAGAGAAGCCGCAATCCGAACATGGGGGGGGGGAGAGGATCCCATTGGCTGCCGATGTTCATTCCGATACATCTTAGCCAATCTTTCCTTCCTCCACTTCTTTTTTTTCCCCCTCCTTCCTTTCTTTCTTGCCTTAAGGTACAAATATCTACGAAAAGCAGTTACAAAACCCAGGGAGATGAAGAAGAGGAGGAGGAGGAGGAGAAAGAAGGGGGCGGGCGGGAGAGAGTCACATTCCCAGGGAAGAGGATGCTCAGTCCAGTTAATGCACTCTAAACTTTATTTGAGCTGACTCGTCATTTGATCCTCCTGTGACAGGGTCAGCGCGCGGCAAGCAATTCCACAGCAGTCCCCCCTCCCCAAATCATACCATAATCGAATTGCAGCCTATTTCCCGAACCTATAATGAAAAAGGCAACCCAAATAAAGCAGGTAATGCTGGCAGCCTCCCTTTGCTGTCTTACATTATTACTGCCGATTGCTTGCCTCCATTTCCCCTGTACTCTAACAATGAATATATTTCACAGCTCACTTGCTTTACTGTGTGGGTGGCGTGGCATAGACACCTACATGATATGAAAGAAAATCTAAAACAATAGGGTGTGTGTGTGTGTGTGTGTGTGTGTGTGCGTTGCTGCTTATGGTTCCTTAACAGGCAATCGCTGGTGGGAAAGACAATTCTGAGTCTCAGTGACACAAAGATAGAAACTAGTGATGCTCAAACTAGACTTGTTATTCAAAAAACAATACTTTCCAACTTCTCAGTCAGCCATTCATGGAACTGCAAATCTTTCAAGCAAAGCTTCCTTACCTGGCAGGGGGTGGGGGGAAGGTAGACCCTCAAGTCATTCCAGATACATTGCTTTTTAAAGAATATTCTCAACTTTACCAGATGAACATCAGCCTGCCTGCATGCCACATATTTCATATGACTAGGGTTTCATACACAATCCTGCAGATAAATCACACAGCTGCCGAATGGACCCATTTTCTCTTACTGGAAACATTAGAGCACAAAGCTGGATGTGGTTTTACATCATTCCATTAATGTGCAAGTAATGACCAATCTTCAGTAAATTAATCAGTTTATGTGACATGCCTCCCTTACATTTGCATGGTTAGACAGCTTCATCACATGCCAAATCCTCTTAACTCCTTCAGACAGCAGTGGGGTAGGACCTGATATCTTTTCTGAAAAATCGCCTCTAACATCTATGCCTGAATAATAGTGTCATAAAACTCAAAAGGCCACTTCCAGAATTTTGTTCTTAAACTAGTCCAAGAAAGGTATGACCTCACTTGCTACACATAATGGTTTCTCTTTTTAAACCAGTTGTGGGGAACTTTTGACCCTTCAAATGTTGCTGCACTACAACTCTCATCATCCCTGGTCACTGCCCATGCTTGCTGAGGCTGTTGATGGCTGTGGGTCAGCAACATCTGGAGGGGCAGAGGTTTCTCACACCCATCTTAAAGCTTAACATTATGCACGTTAATTCCACAATTTTAACAGGGAATACAAGGAATCACAAAGAAATGTTTACATTTCACACACACACGAGTTGAACAAGACCTCTGAAAATGTGCATTTATTTTGTCTTAACATTTCTCCCATCAGTTTTCATTATCATAGATCCACATAAAATAACTTGGTGGAATCTCCAAGGAACCAGTCTATCAAATACTACAAGTCACGATAACAAAATATAAGCTCTATGTGTAGACCTGAAATGTCTCATATTATCAGTTTCTGGGAAGTAGATGACCATGGGAGAATATTACCCTCCTGTCCTGCTTCTGAACTTCATTGAAGCATTTGGTTTGCTATACTGGTAATGTCAGTATAGCAATGTAGTCAGTACTTAGCTAGATGGAGCAATGATATGGATCTGTCTCAAATAGGGCAGTTTCTTATGTTTCTATGTTCCTTCGGTTAGATCCAGAGGCTCCTGGGAACTTCAAGGAAACCGAAATAGTTTATAATAATAATGAAGAGGAGATTTTTGATAAGTGTCCCAAAAACGGGTTATTGCAATGGTGGGACAGTGAACAGAGAATGCTTGTGTAGCAGCCAGTGATAAGTTGTTTAGTCTGTATGCCCTTATTGATCGCTCTTGGCACCCTAAAAGGTAGACTCGAGGTCTGGTAAATAAATAATGGGCAGGTATCACTAATGTATTGATGCCACCAAAATATACAGGTGGACAAGTTGGAAAGCAGGCTGACAGCTCCATTAGAAGCAGAAAACCACCTTCCTCATTCAGTGAACTTCACAATTAAAAATTTCTTGGACCACATCCTGCACTCCTCAATCAGACGAAAACAGTCCAGCTGATGTCACTGGTCATGTTGCTTGAGCAAAGACTGCACGGGCACTTGGTCATGTTCCTTTCCTGAACACCATGTGGGTGAACAACAGATGAACGTTATATTTTAATTAAACAGACAGCACAGAACCAATACTAATTACTAAGGAAGCATGCTTAAATAAGGTCATAAATTACTGTTAACAATCTCCCACCTTTGATTAACTGTGGGATTCTGCTTGCTTGGCTCTTGATATTGTAATGTTCAGAGACAATCACTGGGATGAAAGCCAGTTAAATTGGGGGGGGGGAGGCTGGGAGAAGAGATACTGGACTAATGTATCTCAGTCCTGCTTGCTTGCAAGTACATAGCTCCAGATAGCACCAGCAAAACAACACTGGAATTCTGCTGCAATTTTATCTTTATGGGTAATAGTAGAATCATGCTGTGTATTCATGCATAGTTAGCCTAGGTGAACACTGTTATTAAAATATTAGGGTGGTGGGTGATATCTGAGGTCTGCTCTGATACCCATGGATCATCTTTGGGAAAAACCTGTCTTATAACTGGGAGCTTAGCTCCAATCAAATAACTGAGATTTTCCAATCTGAAAGCAAGTCTGGGAGGGGTTTAGTGTGCTGTGAAAAGAGGAGTGAATGGATTTCTCCACTGTCTACATGGGTGTAGCCAAGGAGGGGCAGCTGCCCCTCCCCAAGATCAAGTAAAACAATAGAAATACTTAACTAACTGACCAATCATGTTGGTTCTGCCCCCCCCAACAAAAATCCTGGCTACACCCATGCCCATCCACACAACTCTGGTCTCCCATTTTCAGAACAATTTTAATCACTCCCCTTTGCATGCACACTAATTTTCAGCTAAACATTCTCTCAGGATTTCCCCAGCAGAACATTTGGGCTCTACTTTAATCTGCATGAATGTTGTGATTTAAGCCAGGGGTCAGCAACCTTTTTCGGCCGTGGGCCAGTCCACCATCCCTCAGACCTTGTGGTGGGCCGAACTATATTTTGGAAAAAAAAATGAACGAATTCCTATGCCATGCCCCACAAATAACCCAGAGATGAATTTTAAATAAAAGGACACATTCTACTGATGTAAAAACACGCTGATTCCCAGACCATCTGCAGGCTGGATTGAGAAGGTGATTGGGCCTCATCCGACCCCTGGGCCTTAGGCTGCCTACCCCGATTTAAGCAAACATCCCAATCAGAGCTCTTTCTCATTCACCGCAACTGAAGAAATAGTTATGCTCCCACAAATGGTTGCCCATGAGGACCAGGAAGCTCCACTGAAGTGAATGGGAATCTCCTGCAGAAAGAAGAGCCAAGTTGCATCCAGTATTGATCCTACTCAAAGTAGATGCATAACAATGAATGAACTTAAGTTAGCTGCGTTCATGCATTTCAGTGGGTTTTACTCTCAGTAGGACTAATGTTGGATAGAACCTGCTGTACATAGGTACAAGCTCCTAGGGGCCAAAAGCACCTTCGCCCCCCCCCCATGTTAGGTTTTGAGGGGGCTGCCCCCCCTCAATGTTCAGAGGGTGTGCAGCTCCACCCCCTGGCTCCTCACAACGTTGCAAGCACAATGCTAGGATGTCAGGCGCCGTCACGTCAGGCCCCTCGATCACACTGGGAAGCTGGCACCTCTGCCTCTCTGAGTTCACCAGAGAACAGGAACATAGGACACTGCCTTTTATCAAGTCAGATCAGTGATGCTTCTAGCTTAGTACTGTTTACTCTGACTGGCAGAGAGTCTCTGGGAGTTCAGACTGGGCGTATTCCCAGCCCCACCTGGAGACGCTGCGGATTGAAACCCCCACAAGGCTATAGATCAGGGTAAAGCTAATTTACAATGATTCTCCTCAAATTGGAAAAAAAAAGTTGTTTAAAATAAATTCCTGCATCTTTTCACTGAGGGCATCTGCAATCTTAAATAAATAAAGCCATCCGCTTCATCAAGATTCTCCCTCCCCCTCCCTTTTCTCAATCAGGTAATTAAACAGCTTCATCAGATAAAAGAAAACCAGGTCATTAACTTAGGGAAATAAGCAAAGCTGAATTCTTTTTTTAACACGCACAGCTCAACATAATATAGTAAATATAAGCCATATTTGATAGGACACAAAATATGTAAAAGAACAAATTAAACCCCGAGCAAAATTTCCATACTGACAACAAAGGCAACAACAAAGAGCAGAGGCTTGTATAAATACAATCACAGAAACCTGGAAATCATTGTAGTCTAAGGGCAGGATTCACCTCATGAGCCCTGCCAGCAAAAACCCTGCACAAGGACTTCTGCTTGTGCAATGAGGCTTTCCCTGAAAATGGCAGGGTGGGGGGCACCCAGGAACAGTACATGGAAGAAGGAAAGGGGGGGGGGGGGTAATTCTGTCTAGCAAGCTGCAGGAAAAGAAAGTTACTGAAGTGGGCAGGATCCAGTTAAAAAAGGCCTGCACACCCAAGGGATCAGTCCTAATAGAAGAAGAAGAAGAAGAAGAAGAAGAAGAAGAAGAAGAGGAGTTTGGATTTGATATCCCACTTTATCACTACCCGAAGGAGTCTCAAAGCAGCTACCGTAACATTCTCCTTTCCCTTCCTCCCCCACAACTAACACTCTGTGAGGTGAGTGGGGCTGAGAGACTTCAAAGAAGTGTGACGCGCCCAAGGTCACCCAGCAGCTGCATGTGGAGGAGCGGAGACGCGAACCCAGTTCCCCAGATTACGAGTCTCCCGCTCTTAACCACTACACCACACTGGCTGTAAGAGGGTCTAAGAGGTATTGGATGCTGGTCTGTTAGGGCAAATGGGGCAGTGGTCCACCAATCTCATTGCCTTACTGACACCCAGTTCTGAGGGTGCTGCTGCCTGTCCCATAGAGGCATCTGGTTAGCCACTGTGAGAACACGATGCTGGACTATATGGCTCACTGGCCTGATCCAGCAGGCTCTTCTTATGTTTCTTATCCAGTAACATAATTATGTATATATTGGAATTAGAAAAGAGGCCTGTAAAGTTTAGTGATCAACGATCCCCTACACACACACATTCACTTTTCTACATGGCGGGGAGACGAATACACTGGAAGCGCTATGCTGCAAACATTTCTACAAAACAACTCTCTTCCCCAACACACCATTTGTACTGCTGTTGGTCTTTTCTGCCTTCAAATTTGAAATGAAAGGCAGCTCTGTTTTGAAGTTTGTTCAAATACACAGCCCTGTCTTCACAGAAAATATGGACAAGCTGCATTTGTTGTAGGTTTCCTGCTTATTACAGACAGAGCTCCCAATATTAGAATGGTCCACAGAAGAAAACCACGAGTGATTAACAACTGCAGACTTCATAGGTTACTCAGTTACTGAATATCCACTTCCCCATTCAACTCACTCATGACTAAGTTAGCAAATTTCATCTTTTTGAATTTGGGCTCTGTCTTGATTATGGTTTTGCATGACATAAAGGAATTTTCCTTTACATGCTAACTTTTCTTGCTACAATAATGTTTCTTTAGTTGGAAGGGGATGAATTATTTTTACCTTACACGCACTGGGGTTTTTGAAAGAGAGAAATGCTGTATCATTGACTCTTTGACCCCACTGTTTACATATTCCCTTTCTCTCTGTATGGGTGTTGTATTATACCTGCCAACTTACTAGAGCATGCATCTGACATAGGGCTTTATTCTATCAAAGCTTAATCCACAATACATTTGTCAGTCTTTAAGGTCAACAGGGCATTTTTATTTTTTGTTTGTTTCTTCTCTTATAAGGTTTAAATGTGCCATTTCAGATTTAGTCTGGGATGGTGGAGTAGGTTCTTAGCAAGGGAGAGGGGGGAGGGAGCAATGGCTTTTAAGAGCATTTGTTATGCTGAGTTCTTAACGCCCCAAAATAACTCTAGCAATGTTATCAACACAGGCCAAACATTCGCAGACACCCATTTCTTAATCAAGTGGAGTTGTGCCTTTGGGATGCAGTGCAAATCTAGTTTTGTAAATCCATTTGATGGTTTATAATCATAACCACACAGAGTGAAGAATAATGCAAGAAATCTGGGTGTTTCCATGGAGTAAATCATATGTGGTTTAAAATGGGGTCAGAGGCAGTGGGCGCAGACACTTCCCTAAATTGCGACTCGGCTAAAGCAGGTTTTTTTTATTTTTTTAAAAGTCACTGTACACTTCAGTGTTCTAGCGATGAACACACCAGCAAAGGATTTCTCCTGCGGGCACCAGAGCGAAATAAATTTCAAAGTACAGCCCCGAAGAATGGGGAAGAGAGAACACCAGCGGAACTCAACCTTACAAAAGTGACTTTTGTCACCCATGTCTCTTTCTCATTTGAATTAAAACAATTAATGAAAAGCAATTCCCTTAATTGGCCGCTCCATCCCCATTTCATTATCTTGCATGGGAGACACAAGGATAGAGAGAAGATGGAATTTTTAAGTTGTGTGATCCATCATCCAGCCTGGAATACAATATGAATATTTCTCTCTCCAGAATGACTAATTTTTCAATTGCTGTTCAGACCGAAATGATCTGAGGCACTAACATGGGTGCCTCCCAACTTTTTAAAAGATGAATGGGTTCAAAAGTGCATGCCAACATATGAACATATAATAATTCCCTTTTTTATTATTATTTAAGGTGGGGAACCTCAACACTGCAGGCGAGGAAAAACAGCTCTTACATACAGAGGGGAAAGATCAATATAAAGGGGAGAAATGTTCTAGATGTAATTGAAGTCATACATTTTTACATGACTTCTGCAGTACACCCAATTACTGCTATTTATCAAAGCGGAGACATCATTGAACCTGACAACATAAAAAACAAATTTTACTAAGATTGGGGGGGGGCAGGGGAGAGGAACAGAGAAAAATCATCAGAAAGATAAGGGTGGGGGAGATACAAATAATAAATAATTCAATATTCCTCAGGAAAGCTCTCACAGGAAAGGGCTGACTGATTCGAACATCAGACATGGGGCCGACAAGAGAGTTATTGATTCAGACAATTCTATCATTACTATTCTAGGCTGAACCCCTTCAAAAAAAAAAAAAAAGCTGTTCTTTTTCTGCCCCACTGTTGATCATTCTAGCTACCAATCTTCCTCTTATTTCTCATGTCCTAGTGTGTATTACAGCTTTAAAATCTCAAGACCATATTCCAATAATAATAATAATAATAATAATAATAATAATAATAATAATACATAAAGGTGCCAAAGAATCCAGACTTCATTTTGGACAAATGCCCTAACCATCACAAATGGGTTTGCTTGCTGGCTGACTGTTTTAAGTGGTTGGACTCGTTTTTCACTTTTGCAATATGCCAACATGGAATTTGTTTATTTAAATGAGCAAGATTAAACAATCTGCACCTAGCAAGTTTATATATATACATTACAAGGCTGTTGTTGCTTCCAAACAAACAACACACCAGATTTTCTATTTTGTGTGCATTTTAAGTGGAATATTGAACTGCTACCAAAATTGTGTCTGAAGCAAAAATTTGAAACCAGTGTGCAGGTTCCTCCTCAGACAAATAATCCCATATAAGAGCATTTAAAGGAGTTTTAACGTGGGGGGCTTCTGTGCATAATTAAGAAGTCAGTAGATTGTACCTCAAGTGGATTTTTTTGGGGGGGTATTTGAAAGTCCTTTCTTAGAAAATCTGAAGCTACTAAAGAACCTGAAGGGTTTTCAATAAAGCTTGCAAAATTTATCATGCTGGGGCGGGGGCTCCACACAACTCCATTTAGTCACTTGATTTTCTCTAATTCAGTGGAAATTGAGAGATTCCTCCTGATGTAAATATCTTAAACATTTCGGCAAGGCTTGAAAAACATTCTTGGGGTACGGGGGCATTTTTAGGGAAGTCACTTAACTAGACCAGGGCTGAGCAAATATACATATGCTTATTTCCACATGAGCCTTTAACCCCCCCTCCCCCCAAACAAGTAACTCTGTGTTTGGAAATAATATATCTGCTGTTAGAGCTGATCTTAAGGGCTTGTGTACAACAACAGATTTTTTGCAAGGTTGTTGAGGGGGTTATTACCCTGAATCACCTTCCTCTGTGCAACCAGACAAGGGATTCAACATTGATTTAGACCAGGAGGCACCAATGTCTCTTTGGTGCCCATGTGCTCTCATCTCATAATCCCCCCCCCCTACTGACAGTAGGCATGAAATATGCACTCTGTTGTAGCCAACATAATAAGCTGTGGTGTGGGCATGGTTGTGGTGTGTTCATGAGGTGCCCACAGACAGTTTTGGTGTCCACAAAATTTTGGGCTGGGATAAAAACATGAACATAAGAACATCCAAAGAACGCTGTTGGATCAGGCCAAGTCCAGCATCCTGTTCTCACAGCAGCCATCCAGGTGCTCATGGGAAGCCCACAAGCAGGACCTGAGTGCAACACCATTATCTCCACCTGTGATTCCCAGCAATAGTGTTACATTGCCTCAAACACTGGAGGTAGAACATAGCCATTTTGGCTAGTAGCCATTAATAGCTTTATCCTTCAAGAATTTGTCTAATACTCTTTTAAAGTTTCTTGTGTGAGAGAATTCCATAGTTTACCTATGTGCTAAGAGAAGTACTGACTTTCATCTGTCCTGAATCTTCCAATATTCAGCTTTCTTGAATGTCCCCAAGATCTAGTGTTATGCAAAGGAGAAATAACAACAACAACAACAACAACAACAACAACTTATTTATACCTGGCCCATCTGGCTAGGTTTCCTCAGCCACTCTGGGAGGCTTCCAGCAAAAGATTAAAAATACATTAAAACATCAGTCATTAAAAGCTTCCCTAAACAGGGCTGCCTTCAGATGTCTTCTAAACATCAGATACAGTGGTACCTCGGGATGCGAATGGGACCTGTTCCAGAGCCCCGTTTGCATCCTGAACAGAACGTAAGATGCGACTGCGCATCTGTGCATGCGCAGGTTGCGTTTCGCCACTTCCGCACATGTGTGTGACGTCATTTTGACCGTCTGCACATGCGCGAGTGGCGAAACCTGGCGAAACCTGGAAGTAATGTGCTCCGTTACTTCTGGGTCACCGCGGAGCGCAACCCGAAAATACTTATCCAGAAGCATATTTATCCCGAGCTATGACTGTAGTTGTTTATTTCTTTGACATCTGATGGGAGGGTGCTCCACAGGGCGGATGCCGCTACTGAGAAGGCTTCTCACAGTGAGAGAACCACCAGAAGAAAAACTTTTCTCTCCACTTTCTCAACAACCATTTTATACACTGTCCCCCCCTTTACTTGTCTTTTCTCCAAACTGAAAAGCTCCATATGTCATGACTCTTCCAAAACCAGTGGTGGGGAACCTCTGGCTTGTAGATGTTGCTTGACTCCAACTCCCATAATCCCTGACAATTAATCATGGTGTCTGGGGTTGATGGGCGTCAGAGTCAAACAACATCTATAGGCCCATCTATGTAATACACTTACAGTGGTACCTCAGGTTAAGTACTTAATTCATTCCGGAGGTCCATTCTTAACCTGAAACTGTTCTTAACCTGAAGCACCACTTTAGCTAATGGGGCCTCCCACTGCCGCCGCGCTGCCAGAACACGATTTCTGTTCTCATCCTAAAGCAAAGTTCTTAACCTGAGGTACTATTTCTGGGTTAGCAGAGTCTGTAACCTGAAGCATCTGTAACCTGAAGCGTCTGTAACCTGAGGTACCAGTGTACACTTATTCCCAAATAAATGAAACAGACCCCAGAATTCCTGATAACATCAGAGCTGCATTCTCTTGGCCCATTAATGTTTGTATTGTTCTCTGCTACTGAAATAATCTCGGAGCACAGACACACTTGTTCTCAGGGGGAGAAAGGCATGCCTTGGATTCCTCGCAGGTCAATGCAAATAGCTCAGAACGAAGCCATATAATTACTGGAAGAAAACATTCCTCCATTAGGCATCTGCGAGCCGGAGTCTTCCTTCAGTGTTCGATGTGTTAATTACAAGCAGCTACGAAGTGCCACCGAAAATTAGCAGGCTTGCAAAGACATCAGAGGAGTAAACACACAAAACAAGAGCCGCTTAAGGGTCAGGAGAGCAAGTCAATTTTGAAGGAAGATAAAGGGACTGTCATGTATATGATCGCTGGTGAAAGGAGAGAGGGCAAATCCTGCCTTGTTACCACCCGTTAATTAGGCACTATTCAGAGGCGGGTGCGCACACCGCTACATTTTGCCATGGCAATCAAATGTATTATTCAAATAGGAGACTAAACAAAAGCAATTGTGCCCCCCCCCCACCAACAAGGAAGAATATATAATCTGCCCATACAAAGGTGCTGCATTCACTTCACATGGGAGCTTAGCAGCCCATTAGATTAACATTTACAAACAGGTTTGCTTTCTTAATTTAGTACAATTTGACTTTTGCTAGATGAAGCAAATGGGAGCTGAATGGGGATTTCTTACTCCCCATGTAAGTTAATGGGTGGTGTGAGAAGCAGCTCATAGGAAAATAGCTCCCCATTAATTTCATTAATGAAGATATGGACAAAGGCATTCCATGGAAAACATTCTGTCACTGATAATAACAACAAAGAGGCAGTCTTGGCTGATAATTGCCAGTCTGAATAACAGAAATAACTGGGGACAGCAATCTATTATTTTTTTCATTGCTAATTTGCCTTTTGACTAATCAACCCGTTTCCCTTAAACTTGAATGTAACTAAAACCTCAGTATGACTGAGCTACTGAAGGAAGCAGCAGAACTAATAATTAATGAAGAAAAGCTACCCCTTTTACCAAAATAGCAAAAAACCTTCAACACTGTTGTTGTTTTTCTAAAAAAGCCATCTTTAATATTCCCCCCCCTTTTTCCTCATTTCCTATTACTGTCATACACAAGACCAAGAGTAACCTAAAAAATAAGGAATTGTTCCTTTAAATTGCAACCTTGCCTAGTTAATCAAAGCCTTTAGTTGATTAATCTACTGGTTGAAATTTCCCTCTCTACAATTAAGAGCTTTGCATTATGCTTTTGCATGATGAGAATTTCCAAACCTTGGTGGCTCACAGCAGACTGCCACCCTTGGTTATTACCATCGCCACCCCTAGAATTTATGCAAAGTGTAACGAGTGCGAGTTCTGCCTGAAGTTTCTAAAAGCATAGGGCAAGGCACAATGGCCCGCAGAAAGAAAATGTGCACATAACAAGACTCTGGTGCTGATATTAGAATTCACAAGTTTCCATGCCTATTATGGAAGGGTCATTGCTCAATGGTAACATCTATTCTGACTGGCAGTGACTCATAGTTTTCATAGAGGGGACATTATGAGCCCAACGTTGAGATGTTGGGGATTGAACCTGGGACCTTCTTCATGCAAGGCACATGCTCCTTCTGGTAGTGCTGCTAAAGCTGGAGCAAGATGCAACATGGGAACACAGGAAGCTGCTTTATACCAATTGAGGCCATTGGTCAATCAAGCTCAATATTTTCAACTCTGACTAGCAGAGGCCCTCAGAGTTTTCAAGCAGAGAAATTTCCCAGACATACCTGACATTACCAGGAATTGAACAAAAGTCCTTCTGCCTGCAAGGGAAATGTAAATCCACCACCATTTTATCTTTTGAGGCAGCCCTAAAGAATTAATTACAGTGGATACAGACATCCTTTAATGATAAAGTCTTCTCTTTCTTCCCCCAAATAAAAGGAGATAGAAAACTGCTCTACAGTCTTGACCACCTTTATTTAATTCTAGGGGGCTGCAGTATATTTTAAAGTCTCTGATCTGATCAAATTAGCCTGATGTGGATCAATAAGAAACTTGGGTGTTTCTCCGAGTACAATAGACGTAATTTTGAATACTCATAGTTAGGATTGTGCTGAGGTATTATTTCTGGGTTAGTGGAGTCTGTAACTTGAAGCGTCTGTAACCCGAAGCGTCTGTAACCCGAGGTACCACTGTATCGGCATTCCATTGACTCTTGAAGACACACCTTGATTACACATGGGTGTCCCTAACCTGAACCCTCCCTGTCAACTGCTGCCTTAACTGTTTTAAGTGTTGCACTGTTATAATGGGTTTCTTTCATTGCACATTTTAATTGTGGATGCTTATTTTACTGTTTTGACTGATGTTCGATATTTTAGTCATGTGCATATGGATATGTGTGAGAGAAAGTGTGTTTGTGTCTGGTTGCAAACCACTTAGAAACCACTTCGGCATTTAAAATGGAATTATTTTTATTTTAGGAAGTGCAGGTCAGGTAACTTCAGGGTAACATCCTCAAATGCCAAATTCCTCAGATGGGATTTTGTTTAGGCAGAAAAGGGGAATTTAAAGCCTAAGATCTTCTGAAATGCAAATCATGTACTCCTCATAAACAACACAGGCAAACCAAAAGAAGCACGTCACCCAAAATGCAAATGAGGATTCACTACAGCTCTTTACCAGGGGGATAAGTACTTACCAGCAGAGACCAAGTATTTATAGTTATTTTTATGCATTGTGACATTTATATTGTACCGTTCCTTCAAAGAGTTTGAGATGGTGTATATATGATACTCTGCCTCCCCATTTTATCCTCACAACAACCCTGTGGGTTAGGCTAGGCTGAGAGATAGTGAATCAAGATAGTGAACTCAGGTCTTCCAGTTCCTAATTCCAGTTCCATATTCAACCACAATATAGCCCAATATGACACAAGGAGAGAGCAAAGTCCACCCATGCTCAACTCCCTGAAGGGAAGTTTAGTTGGGTACATGTCATTCCCAAACTTATCACTTTTAATTGTGACAGTAAGTGGTGCCCTAGAAGAGAAGTATTCAATCCTGGATCCCCAGTTGTTGTTGGACTACAGCTCCCATTATCCCCAGACAGCTTAGCCAATGGTGAGGGTTGATGGGAGTTGTAGTCCAGCAACCACTCGTGACCCAACATTGCAGAAGGGCTGCCCTAGAAGTGCAGGGGAAAGATTATGCACAGAGCATAAGAGAGGATGTACCTTCTCTTATTAGGCATTAGAGTAACTTTACAATGACAACAGAGGAAACTCACTGAGACTTTCATGGGGTTAAGTTCTCTTCTTTCCTTGCCATCCCATCACCTGTCAGCAGACTGATCAGAAGCTGCACTTCTCACAGATCCTATTAAAGCTAGCTGCCTGCAGCCAAAGATGTGGCTAGTTAATTCAAATAACTTCACAAACCTCAGCTTCTGCAGTCCCTGCCCATGCATGCATGGCAACTCATTTTCTGTCCCACTAATTTCTGTGTAGTTGATCGTGTAGGAAAGGATAACAAATGATGTATTTTAATTTACAAAACAATTCTGTCAAATGCCGGTCGGTTGCAAAGTAATGCAATATTTGGATGTTGTTGTTGTTGATGATGATGATTTGGAGTATATTCTTGCATTTCTACTGTTTGTCTTAATATTTCTAAGTTGATCATTTAATCTTATTTATAGGAGGTGTTTTGATTAGCCTGCTATATTTGCATGGCTGTTTAAATGTTTATGTCTTTTAATTATCAGTACATTCTCTATCTTTATTATATTTCTGTGTGTGCAATACACACACACACACACACACACACACACACACAGAGAGAGAGAGAGAGAGAGAGAGAGAGAGAGTGTCCTTTTTCTGGGGGGATGCAGGGGTACACATAGCCCTAAACATTTTGTGAATCTAACAGGAGAAGAAACTAACAATTTCTTCCCTTCCCACTTTAAGTCACTTTGCTCTGACCCTATATTCCTCCTGCCCTTGCTTTGATTGACCTACTCTTTCAAATCTTCTTTCCTACACTCTGCACTGCCACCATCTCAGGCCACCACTTCCTTTCTTGACACCATGCTTTCTAACTGGCCTCTGCCTGTCAATTCCCTTCCGGAATTGGACCACACTTCCTCCTGAGCCACACCTTCAACCAGCCCTGCTTGGCACCTTGAGTATTTATGCACCTTAAGTGTTTCTGACTAGCTGAAATGTCCTCTTGAATTCTGATGATGCTTGCCAAGTTGGGGAACACAGAGTGATGTGTGAGTCTGTAGAAACTAGAACATAAGAAAAGCCTGGCTGCTGGATCAGACCCATGACACATCTGGTCCAGCATTCTGTTTGGTTGGTTGTTGGCATTTGTCTTGAGAGACAGTGGAGTGCGCCTCTGGGGGTGAAGTCAAACCACTGTGTTAGCAGCATCAAAGTGACCTGCCTGGGGCTCAAGTCTGGGCAGTTTGTATGGAGGTCCTGGGCTGCCCAGATGATAAGACCTGCCCACCTCACCGATGTGGTCCAAAAGAAAGCAAAGCAATACGTTTGGCAGCAGCTTGACTACAGAAGTTGCCAGAAGGAGGTGTACAAGGTGCCATCCAACCGTCTTGGGGAATCCATTCTGGATTTGTATATGGTTTACTCCTTAGCCTTTTCTTCTCCTGAAAATATCCTGCAAGACAGCGGAGGTTTGGGATCACAGTTTTCCTTCTCCTATATGCACTATCTTCCCAGATTGACGGGAACCCACCTGTCCCTCACATCCCTCTACAACACATGCAGAAACCACCTTCTTGATTCTCTTCACATGTAGATGAAGTCCCCAACTCCTTGAGGGTTAGAGACCCATCAGCTATCCTCAACTGGTTTAGCCTGCCAGTCTAAGCTATTCTGGGGGTATTGCTGCTGTTGCATGCTGACGGCTTCTAGGAGCCACAGGTGAGAGAGGATTACAGGGTGGGGACCAAAGGTGGACAAACTACTCCAAAAGGAGCATGATGTGTCCCCACCAGAGGTAGTACCCCCTCTGCTAACACCTCATTCCCCCCTACAGCATCCTATTCACACAGTGGCAAATCAGATGCTGGCAGAAAGGCAAAAAGCACTCTACCTGCTTATGATTCCCAGCAATTGACATTCAGGGGCATAGTGGAGATATAACGTATGATAACCTTATTCTCCATGAAACCCTGCAATGGTACAAAGTAAATTTTATATAAATATGCACATTTTTTGTGTGAAATGCTAACTTTTCACACACACTTTGCATGTGTCTGTATGTGCACATTTCACATCACAAAATTGAGAAAAGTGCATAATGTGCTGGAGAGTTGTGTTCCAATTTGCAATAAAATTTGGGAGCATCAAATTAGACTGCAAAAAGCAAACCTAGCAAATTCCTCTCCTGTCCCTACTTTTTTGGAGTGGCTGGCATGACAATCCTCCTATTCCCAAGGTATCAGGAAACCCCCCACTTCCAGACTTTTGCACCATCACAAACTGGGGGCTATATGAGACACACACTTCAAAGATGGTCCATGTCCAGAGTTGTGTGTGTGATCTATTTCTAGTTTTTCATGCAGGCAGCAAATGTTTCAAACCCTCCAGAATAATAATAATAATAAGGTCAACATGCCTAGCATCCTTATTATCTTAAAAGTCGATTGAATGGTTCAGCACTTTGATTTTTAACACACCACCATTTTTATCAATGTTTTCCACACTTCTAATTTTCTTGATTGCTAGGCAACAACCATATCAAAGCAGTGGGACTAAAGGGAAATTTCATGCTCTCGGACTTAGTGGGCTCATTGTGCCTCCCAGCAAGAAACTGAATGCAACACCATCCTTGGAATTTCTCGGGTTTAAATTGACACTTCCAGTGAAAGCATGCATCTGGTAAAGGTGAGAGCCTAATTAATAGGCTGGTTGTAGTTTCAAACAGCAGCTATCAGCTGCTTGTGAGATAGTGTTGCATGGTAGTCCGAGAGACTAAGCAATGATTTGGGATGTAAAAAGGATCCATTTGTGCTCTGCCCCTTATATGTCACATGCACCGCTGCTTCCCTTCCCCTGCAGTTCATCTTCTACCCAAAATGGTGCTATTAATCTCCCTGTCTGCTGTGGTGAAATTAAGTAACTTGCGTAACTTAGGCAATTAATTACATATGTTACATTGCCTTTGGATTATTCCACTCCATTCATTTCAATGCAAAGGAAACTCAATGCAAATGGATGGTGGGGGCATGATTGATTATATATCATTTGCAGCCTGAAAGCAACAACAACAGTGGATACCGATTGTATTTGCTAGATTGATTTCCATTCCAGACATGGGATGAATAAGCAAACATTGGCAATTTCCACTCCTGTTTCTGTCCTGTTTTGACATAGCTGTCTAATACTGGGGCTGCCCCTGCCTCTCATGTCTGGTTTCCTGTGTGTAGTGAGCGTGTTTCATGGTTTGTTGCAAAAAACAACTGCCAGATGAGACAGAGGGTCCCAGTGAGAGGCAGTGTGACATAGGAATGTGGGAGAAATTAGATTCAGTTCACATTTAAAGGTGAGCCTACCTAATTTGCAATTTCCAAAACATTTCACAAAGTGAAACACGGCAACTCCTCAAAACTCACACTTCTCCAAATTTTGTAAGGCAGTTGTCTGGCCAAATAAGCCAAGTAACATGCACATACAACAGTAAAATTTGCATAAAATGCATGTATTTGTGAAAATTACATACATAAACACATTATACTGGGGAAATGGCATTGCAAAATGTGTATATTTTGATGTGGCCAAGGGGTGCTTGTGTGTGTTCAATCTTTCTACTACAAATCATCTCCTTAGAGTTCTACACTCTGCAGCTTTTCCAAGTGCCCAAGATTCAATCAAATACCAGGGGAAGACATCATGGAGTGACTCCTCCCAGAGGGCTTTGTTCAGAACAGGAAATGTGGGCAGCTGGGGAGGCTGCAGGGTGCTGGGGGTAAAACTGCTTTACAAAAAAATACATACCACACTTGTTGCCACAGTCCAAATTATAAAATACCCTGTGAACAAGGCAGAAAAATCCAAGTCTCTTTTGTAGGAGACAGAAACTTTCAAGAAAATGGAGGCACAGCATTATATTCAACCCATTAACTGGGCTGAGGCTTTGATAGCAGTGGTAGCAAGCTTTGGCAAGCAAGAAGATGAAAGGCAGGAAGATTAATCTGTGATCCAGAACCTGGAATGACTAAGAGTAGCCTCAGAAAGATGTAGTTTTCTCTACTGATGAAATGCCAACAGTCCCTTGGGGAAACTACATTTCCCAGGTGTTCCTTGCAGCCTGCCTTGCACTGCAAACCAAGAAGTCTGTCTCCCTTCCCTCCCTCTCCTTCTGAGCTTTCCAAATGTACCAAAATAAATTAGACACAACAGTAATATTATCTTTTCACTATAATGGTGCCCCCCCTCCGCTTTTCACTTCTAAAGATAAACATCAGAAAGACACACACACACACAGGTTTCTGAAATATGCGCAGAAGGGGAAATGGTTTCAGCAATTTCCTAAATAGGTAAGTGAATAAATAAATAACTTCTGTTATATTCTGTTTCCTCGCCAATGAATAAAAGGGGGGGGGAGAGAAGCGTGCAGGTTTATAATATCACAGAGCTCTTTCTGCTTCACTGAACTGTTACTGAAAGGTTCAGAACAAAGCTAGAGGCAGATTGGACAAAGCTGAAGTAGCGGGATTTACATGAAACTGGGCTGATAAAACCACATCAAGAGAAACCGCTCTATCTACAGTTCCCCTTTGATTAGCACAGCACCATGACTGCAAGGGACTTTTGCTCTGAGTGCCTGATCACAGCACCTCTGTTATGCTTATCAAGCCTAAACTGTGATCCAATCTTACAAGAACAGGATCGTTCAGAGGGTGCTCATTCTCACCCTGCCTCCCCTCCCATTCTGGGTCTCCCCCCCCCCAAAAAAAATACTTTGACATATGTGTTTGACAATACATATGAAATAAAATTAATGTTGCATTATTATGTCCGTCTGAGGATTTCCCCCAGTTAGGAATTTAAACTAGAAATCTGTTTCTTCTTCCTCCTCCTATGCTGGTTTCCCTCAGCACACCACAGCCCCCTCAAACTTCTGTCTCCAAATGCTGCAGTGAGAATAATTCTCTCTGCGTGTCATGGAATGGCTGGACACAGAGGAATGGTGGGAGGCACCAGCTTGGGAACCCGCAAGGGAAGAAGACTCAGAGCCTGGGCATTGACGACGAGTGGTCAGAGGGAGAGGCTTGGGAAGAGTAGGTGTTGGAAGCTGAAGAGGTAACAGGGTTATTGAGCCTGGAGAGTCTGCAGCAGACAGAGGTCCAGAAGCAGAGCTGGAAGCAGGAAAGGAGGGAGGCCAAGAGGCAGAGATGAGTCAGGTTGGTGAAGAAGCCAGGGTCTCTCCCTCTCCTGCTGTGATGAGATCCCCTTCCCCCTGTTCTCTCTGGAGAAGAAGAGGTAGGAAGAGGGAGTAGCAGAGACAGGCATGTCGGCATACTCTCAGATTGCTTGGGAAGGACCCCAGGGAGGATGAGATTTAGGCAGCTGTGGGAAGACAGGGATCTTCAGCCTCCACAACTGCCTCATAGGGGCAAGACCTACCAAGAAGAGTTGATATGCTCATTAGGCCTGGCACCCCTGAGTAGGCCTTGTTTCTTCTAATAAAGAGATAACTTCACCTGCTTCATGTGATTTATTGCTGGCTGGTTCCCTGACACTCATTTGAAATAGACACCAAAGCTCAATCCACTTCATCACCTAGCATCTAGTTCCTTCCATGCCTCTAAACAGCTCAGCCCAAGTTTTGCCTTATCCCACTGTGACATCACAGCAGCTCAACCAATCACTGCCAGAAATGTTGTTACCACTATTGACCACTGTCACACATAACCTTGCCACTTCAGGATGATGGATTAGTAGATCTCACCATTCCCTCCCATCTCTTGTGGTAGATCACAGATAGGGAACCTCAGGTGTGGGGGCCAAGTTATACCCCCTCCCCAGTCACTTCCCTTCTACCAAACCCACATTCTCCACTGACCCTACTTTTTTTCATGAACCCAGCAGCAGTCTAGACACAGAGTCATAAGCTGCAGAGGCACTAGCTAAGAGACAAGGCTTTGAGCTGGCTGATGAAGATCAGGGGACTACTGCAAATGAGGCTGGTGGAGAGAAGCCCCCAAATGAATCTTCTGGACCACCAGGCCAGAGCCCAGACCTTCATGGGTGCCTCCCATCACACTTCACCAGTCTAGCAGAGCAGAAAGCACACCAGGATGGATACTATAGAATATAGGAGTGGCTATCTTCAGGCCTGGGGGTTGTTCCATTAAAGGTCTCAGGTTCCCCTTGAGTGTGTGAAGCCTGGAGGTCATCTGGTGAATGAGACTTAAAAGGCCTTTGTCTGCTTCCAACCCTTGTCAGAGCTGCTATTATTATTATTATTATTATTATTTTATGAAATTTGCATATGGTCCACAACATAAAAATACAAAATGAGAACAAATAATGCATAATAGAACAAAAACAAAAACACACCAATAACCCCCATATATGTGTGTGTGTGTGTGTGTGTGTGTGTGTGTGTAAAAGGCCATAGAATATTAATCAGCCAAAGGCCTGTTTATACAGAAACATTTTTGCCTGGCGCCTAAAGATACATAATGAAGGCACCAAGTGCTCTGCCCTTATTTCCAATAATTCATCTGCCTGTGACCTTTCCTTCTCCAACTCAAACATCCTCAGCCCTCCTAAGGTTTCCTAGTCTCCTAAACAATTCTACCCATTCTCCCTTTCTCATCCTTAAGCTTGGAAACAGTTTCCACAATAAGTAAATGGTGCCACCTCTGTTTCTGTCCTCTCCAAAGCCCAGCTCTTCCACGAAGACAATGGCCCAATGCCTTAGTCCTCATCCTCATCCTCAGACCCAGCCACTTGGAACAGAGAAGTGATGCCTATGGAAAACCATGGTGCAACTATGTACATAAACACAGAATTGGCAGCGTAGGTGCACATGTAGCTTTTGTTGGGTGTTCTATGGCAACACCTGGTGGATTTGAAATAAAACTGCAGTCATACTGTGGAAGTCATGCAGGAGCAGTGCTTTTAGATTGTACTGACGGCATCTTCTTCAGTTCATCTACAAAATTACTCCCTCAACTGTCACCTAACAGCAGTAATTTTATCCAACTACAGCCGATGGAGTGATAGGAAGGGAAGTTACTCTGTAAACTCTGCCAGGAGAGCAGCTTCATCAGGCTACTGAACTCCCTCAACAGTTTCCATTCAAGCTATAAGAACTTTTTTATATAAAAAAATGTGGCCTGGTTTGCTTGTTTTGTCTCTCCTCCTCACCCAGTGTCACTTGCCTTGCATGTCATTAATCTGTGACAAGATTGATTGATTCCCCCCCCCATAAGTGGAATAAGTACTAGGGCTGTGCAGGGACTCCCTGATCTACCCTGTGCCCCAATCTGTGGTCTGCAGATCAGAGTGATTTGCCCTGTGCCACACTAAGAGCCACTCATCCCGCCCTGCATTCATTCCTCATGCAATTCTGGAGCACAGCTAAAACAAACAAACAAAAAAGTCAGGTTGCATAGCACTATGCAGGATTGGATCTTTCCACTTAACTGCTAAGTGAGAGGCTCCAATCCTGCCCAGTTCTGGTTGCTGCTCCTATGTGTGTGGTTTCTCTACACTCAGAGGAAAAATCCCAAGAAGGAGCAATGACCAGCACTATGTGGGATTAGATCCTCCTGCTCAATAGCTCTTAAGCAAGAGGATCTGATACCATGCACTGCTCATAACTCCATAACGCTGCTCATTTTGCTTCCTCCTTAAAAGGGTGATTTTTTGGGGGGGGGGGAAATAAACACCACAAAAATTGAATTTGAATATGACTGAAATATTTTCTCTCCACAGATTTTTTTTTAAAACAAAAAACAGAACTGTATATCTGTCTTTGAGTTCAGACCCATCTCAGAACATTTGGAAAGAATGAATGCTAGTGGATAACAGAGAACACCATCCTAACCATGTCTACTCAGAAGACAGTCCAATTGTATTTGATGTGGCTTTCACCCAGGTAAGTAATGTGCAGGTCAGGTCGATTTCTTAGAATTAGCAGGCACAGTTCCTCATGCATTGCCACTTTGCCAATGGCTGTGAAAATGAGTTCCGTTCAGTCATTAGCCAAAGTCAATTAGTCAACTACACAGGGGACTGCTATGTAATTGGACATTACCAACCTTTGGTGCAAAACTGTGGAACTGAAATTCCCAACTGAAGGGTGTTCATCTGGGAGTGGGGAGAAGCCATTTGCTCCAAGAAACATTAGAAAAGAGGATCTACATGGCGATGACTTTTACTCTCACCCCAGGTGGTTGAAACAAGTCTCCTTTCAAATTCCAAAATTAAATGAAGAAAACCCACCTTCAGCCACTTGTATTCAAATCATGCTGAAGTTTTTGGAAGCCAAGTAATCATAGAATCATCTTTGTTGTCATTTTTTGGATTTTTCTCAATCCCAAACTATAAAGATTATATATATATATATATATATATATATATATATATATATATATATATATATATATATCCCCAACCCCCTTAGAGGCTGGCAATAAATTAATGGAACATCAATATGTGCACACAGAGAGGACATCTTCCCTTAGCAAAATACTCAAATTTTCATATGTGTTAATTGCAATTGAACACCATGCATTACCCTTGAAAATTGAAACAAACTGCAGCAAAGATTTTGCTCAGGGCTCAGATCACATTTTGGACCCAGAAGGGAATGGAGTGTGGACAGAACCAGTGTTAGACCTAGCATGCATGGCATTTGCCAGAGAATCTTGAGTACATTTCAGGGTCCAACAGTCCTGATGACCACTCTGAATGATCTCCAGTTCTACTCTTCAGTTTTACCAAGCAGTGCGGGGAGGCGCTGAATGAGAGGTGATAACTGGGTCATTTGACATGCTGTATTTCTATGGATTTGAACAGCTGACATGAATATACCTTATGAACTATCTGTCACCTTCACACAAGCTCCTATCTCATACATGACCTGGAAAGAACAGCTAACATCTTGACCCTAAAAGCTGTTGGTGGTCAAAAACCGAATTGCTGGATTGGGTAGCTCTGGTATGAATATACTGGGAACTTTGCCTTTTTCACTTGTCAAGAGAGCAGGACCTTCAGATTGCTCCATTCCACCTTCCAGGTCAAGCAACTGACCTCAAGGACTTTGCACTGGAAAACACACTTTCCAGTTCAAAGTTGTAAACACATCAGTGGACATGGATTGGAAATAAACTCAAACTTCCTTCCTGCAATAGTTGCTAGTCTTGCCCTTTAACTCCACATCTGACAACTGGTGTAGCAGAGTGATGCAGAGCACTTCCATATTCAGCACTGTCTGCCACTTGCTATAGCTGCTTTGCAATAGCCCAGAGGTGAGGAAACTAAGGCTTGGAAAATGATGTCACTCTCCAGGACCCCCCTTGGGACTCTTTGGGTGTCATGCCCCCAGGTTAAACTCCTCTTTCCAGACCACACCCAACCCTTGAGTACTATTGTCTATTGGTCTATCTAGCTCAGTATCATCTACACCAACTGGCAGCAGCTCTCCAGGGTTTCAGATAGGAAATCTCTACCAGCCCTACTGAGCATAACCAGGGACTGAACCTGAAACCTCCTGCACTCAGGCAGATGCTGTGCCACTGAGCTACGGCTCATCAAGGTTAGTTGCCTTAGAGAGTTTTCTCCTTCTCTGTGAATCTGTCTAATTCTCTTGTAATGCCATCCATGTTGATGGCCACCACGACATCTTGGGGAAGCAAATTCTGTGGTTTAACTATGCATTGCACAGAGACTGAAAGCAGGACCTGAGCACAACAGCACTCTCTCAACCTGTGATTCCCAGAAAATAGACATATGCTGTTTATAACTTACCAATTTGTTTATTCGGGGGGGGGGGACACTTTTTAATAGCATTCAAGCTACCCTGTTGTTGTTGTTGTTGAGGCTGAACATTTACTCCAGGTTTTATTTTAGGTTCAGCTTTTCTCTCGCAACATGACTTGAGCGGCATTTTCCTGTGGGGCCTCAAAGCTGCCTTCTGGTTTAATCTCCTCCCCGCCCTCCCTTGAGCTCAGCTAAGCTCCACTAGATTTAGCGGTTTTGTCCCTTTGTATTCACAGACTTCCCATCGCTTCTCCCAAGCTGGCAGCCCAACATATTAGAAATAAAATGCAATTCTGGTATCTGACACTTCAATTTAGCTTCCTCGGCAACAGCGATCATCAACCGTACTGCTTTCTCCCATGACAGAAGATCACCTAAATATCACTTAACTGATGGGAGCTTGGTTGGTAATGCATACACTGTCTTTGTACTGCGTTACCACCAGGGCCCCTAGAACAAAACAAAAAAAATCAATTTTTAATTGACTGGATCATTTGAGGAATGTGGCTCATCCATGGCGCAAGGCTGATGGATTTTCTGAGTTTCCCTGTTGCCTTGGAGAACAAAACTTGAATCCAGTGGCCCAGGCCTTATTGAGAAGCACAAAGACCCACCAGGTTGAAAATATAAACCACAGAATACCGAGTCAGAACACTGGTCCATCTAGCTCAGTAATGTCTACACTGAAGGAGTAATCACACAATATCTTCCCCTGCTCTGGGTAATGGAAGTGTGGGCAGCTGGGAAGGCTGAAAAGTGCAAGTTACAGGTGAGATGATCTGTCAAATGAAAGAAAGGATGCTCACAAGCACCCCTTACCTTCATCCAGAGTAAGTTAAGCAGAACAAAAACACTGGGGCCAACCCATGAGAATTTCAAAATGCAACTTCTTTAATTATTATTAATTGATGGAGATGGTGAAAACAACAACACAGGCATCATACTTATTACTATGTTGCCTGAACTCTTGGACAAGCTGTTTCACAAGCATATGCGGGATTTCAGCATCTAGTTCCCTCCTGCCCACTGTTCTTTGGATGCAGCCCTCATGTACACAGATGGATGAACTTAGACACATACGGCTAGAGCTTGTTATGTTAACTATTGCTCATTTGATGTTTGAGACAAACTGTAATATGTTAAAATGACAACTTGCTCTTTTTAAAAGTCACACAGTGATGAAATATGTTCCACTCTCCTCTCCCGCTCATCGGCTATGCAACTTTCTCTTGCCTCACGTTGGCATTTCATTTCCTCATAATTCTTCACCTTCCTGACTATGCTAATGTGGGACGCTCTCATCGGCCGCACTTTCTCCTGCAGCAATGCTCAGGGAACTCTGAGGCAGCCTGCACTTTCTGCTTTAGCAGCACCCAAGTCTTCTCCCTCAATATATTTACAGCCATGTTCTGGTAATATCACTCCTCTGTTGCCAGCTCATCTTCTCCCCTAGCTTTAGTGTGAACAACAGGATTGTATATGCTGAAAAAAGCCTTCATACACACCGCCCCATCTCCACAAGATTCCAGGGGTTCCAGGCATGCTAACCAGGGGTTAGTGTTTCCTCTGGCAAATTATGCCCAATGGAGGCCAGTGTCTTTATGATACAGTGGTACTTCAGGTTACATACGCTTCAGGTTACAGATACTTCAGGTTACAGACTCTGCTAACCCAGAAATAGTACTTCAGGTTAAGAACTTTGCTTCAGGATGAGAACAGAAATCGGGCTCTGGCAGCGCGGCAGCAGCAGGAGGCCCCATTAGCTAAAGTGGTGCTTCAGGTTAAGAACAGTTTCAGGTTAAGTACGGACCTCCAGAACGAATTAAGTACTTAACCTGAGGTACCACTGTATATGGTTTAATTAAACACATATACAACCTGGAGCTTTCAGTGGAGAGGCTCATAGCAGCAGCAGCCCAAAACACCTCAGCATATTTCACAGCAGCAGCAACAATACATCCAGCACCATTCTTTCTCTGCAGCCTATCTTGCATTGCAGGGCACAACCTAGCTAAAGGTTCCCTCTCTGCTTCCTGGTTACATCACTGCAGCCCTAACGCCATAGCTTCTCTCATAGCCCACGTTCTGGTCTCTTTTATGACCCAGGGGAAGGTCCCTCCTTTGATGTGCTAAAGCTCATTACCTCAAAGGGGATTAGCTTTTCAAACCTATTCACACTTGAGAGTTCTTGACAGAGAGGGAGGGAACCCTCAAAGGAGATTTGCCCTTTCATCCCTTTCTGTCCCCTAAATGGCTTATCCCCAGGCGGTCACCTCACAAGGTTAATTAATTAGCTTTTACACTTGTTGATTCTACCGAACTGCAATGTCCAATACACAAGCCAGGGAGTGTGCCTAGGTTAATTTATTCTTCACATTTGAACAACAGCTAAGAAGAGCCCTGCTGGATCAGGCCAAAAGCCCATAATATCCAGCATCCTCTTCAGTGGCGTAGCGTGGGTTGTCAGCACCCGGGGCAAGGCAAGTAATTTGCGCCCCCTAACCCATGGATTTTAGCACTCGAGTCTCTTCCACTAGATTAGTTAGATTAGCGCCCCCCAGATGTTGCACCCGGTGCAGCCGGCCCCCCCTGTACCCCCCACGCTACGCCACTGATCCTCTTCCCATAGTGGCTAACCAGAGCTAACCACAATGGCAAAACACGTGATTTGTTGATGTCTATAAAAGAGAATTACAATGGCTTGTATTGTGTTTTCTGCCCAAGTGGCTTTTCTTTTGAGAGTGAGAGTCTGCAGGTTAATGCATTCTTTGCTAGTTCTGCAAAAAAAATCCAATTTACCCCTACCCTTTTAACCAATTCCAGTCCTTTCTCTACCCTCTTTATTTATTTGCACACTATCTTTAGCATAGAGGGAAACATTAGTTATTAATAGTGGAATCTTCTCAAATCATTCTGGTTTTTTTTTTTTTTGGTCTGTAATTTGCCCCTCACCCCCACCCAATCCATATGAAATGTGGCAGACCTGATCCCTCAGCAGAAGGTCTGAAAAATCCATGCCACCTGAATGGGCAACACCAAAACTGCAGTCAGCAGAAGAGCAGTGAGATCACCCGGTGGAATCAATGAGAAACAAAAATGAATGTGAATAATGCAAGAGGATGAAATAATAATGAAAACAAGTGTGATTATAACAAAGGAATAACTAAACAAATGATGTTTTAATAATTAAAAAATAACTAGAAATATAATAATCTTGCAGATCTTTTGCTTTTCAAAAGCATGAATAGAGCAGCTCCTTATTCATTTATTTTTTTTAAAAAAGAGGGGGGGGGACCTCAACCATCTGTTCCAATTATAAAGTGTGTGTGTTTGTGAATGCCTTGAACATTCCTGATGACAGGTAAGTTTGCCATTCCTGGAATGCTGAATATTTCTGAAATAAACTTTGAAAATTGGACTAATGCAGTTGCATGAATCTGGGGTGAGTTAGGTCAGTGCTGTTAAAAAACAGGGGGGAGAGTCAGCAATCAACACCGTACTGCCGTCAGCATTTCAACCTGCAAGTTGAGCACCATGTCGATGGGAAAGAAAGGGGAAAAAAGTCCAGATCAATACATGGCTTTGGTTCTGTAGCTACAGCAGATTTGTAATAGAATTTACACATCACATGCAAGATGACACTGAACTGTTAGAACAGGGGTAGGCAACCTATAGCCCATGGGCTGGATGTGGCCCAATCACCTTCTCAATCTGGCCCACTGACGGTCCGGGAATCAGCATGTTTTTACATGAGTAGAATGTGTGCTTTTATTTAAAATGCATTTCTGGGTTATTTGTGGGGCCTGCCTGGTGTTTTTACTTGTTATTTGTGGGGCATAGGAATATGTTCATTTCCCCCCCTCAAAATATAGTCCGGCCCATGGCTGAAAAAGGTTGCTGACCCCTGTACTAGATAGTAATGGAATCCAGTGACCACAAGGTACTTCTACTTTGCTATGTATATATAAGGGAAGCATGTGATTAAGATCAGGAGAGGGGGGCGTTATAATTTTTTTCAGGGGGTGGCCTGAGAGAGGGCAGTCCCTAAGCTGTGGAATTTCCTCCTTTCTTTGTTATGTAGTACATGTAGTTGAAGATGCATCTCATTACCCTTCCCTTTCTATCATCTATCTATCTATCATCTATCTATCTATCTATCTATCTATCTATCTATCTATCTATCTATCTATCATCTATCTATCTACCATCTATCTATATCTATCTAACTATCATCTATCTATCCATCCATCCATCCATCCATCTATCTATCATTATCTATTTCATAAGAACATATTAAGTATGTGCTGGATAAGGTCACTGGCCCATCTAATCAAGAAATCTACTCTCACAGTGGTCAACCAAATGCCTGTGTGAATCCCACAAACAGGACCTGAGCACACTCTCTTCCTGTGGTTTCCAGCAACTAGTATTCAGAAGTATTACTGCCACTTACTGCAGAGACAGAGCATTAAAGTCTTATCCTCCACTATGTATTTGCCTAATTTTCTTTCAAAGCCATCCATTTGGTGGCCATCACTGTCTTTAATTATGCACTGCATGAAGAAGTCTTTCCTTTCCTCTGTCCTGAATCTTCCAGCATTCAACTTTGTCAGATGTCTGCTAGTTCTAGTGTTGCGAAAGAGAAAGAGAAACTTTTCTCTATTCACTCCTCCCATGTCATGCATACTTTTATGCACTTCTATCATGTCACCTCTTACCTTTTATAAGAACTAATCTAACATCCACCTTATTCTTTTGACTGTGAATTGTTTTAAATGGATTTCAGTGTTCTATTTTTACATTGTTGTAACCCACACTTATGCTGAAGGATAATAAAGAAACATAAACATTGTTGTTGTTGTTGTTGTTGTTGTTGTTGTTATACCGTCCTTCACAGTGCTATTTTTCTAGAAAAAGAAGTGCTGGAACTCACAATAAACACCTCTCTTTGAATGGCAATGGTGCCCCATTGAGAGGTGCCAAAACCCATCTGAGAGATGTCGGAGCTGAGTTTACAGGATGAATCTGTTGGTGACAACTCACAAACTCTTGTTTTGGCTATGGCTTGTATTTCTTTGGCCCATCACCTTGTGAGGCTTTTGCTGTGGACCTTTCCTGGGCAAAACATATGCTCAGGAACTGGCCATTCACACGCCTGGTGTCATTGCTGACATCCTGACCACAGCATTTGAGTTCCTAGAGTTGTCTTTCTGTATTAGAAAGGAAGGGCATCTGGCAGGCTGCAACCTCTAGACTGTCTTAACAGCTTTGCACATCACTGTGATTCAAAGGACCTGACAACTTTATCTGAGTAAAGGTCAGCTTGTTCCTCCATTGCTGGAGATTGTTTCCATTCTGTGTCCATTGAAAGTGAAAGGCCAAAGCTAGCTTAAGTGATGGTGGTGGTGATGATATGAAGGAGAAGAATCTAGTAACTGACAGGCATACATCACAGCAGGTAATGGCTAGAGCAAGAGTTGTTAGCTGCAGCCCAAAAGCAATAAATTCACTTACTCTGACACCGTGCCATTGACTTCCCTGGCATTTTGTGGGTATAAGCTGGCCGTAGGAAGCATGAGCTGATTTCAGAGGTATTTTACCAACACAATATCCACTAGCAATTTTGCATCAGTATTGGCTTTCCTTTTAATTTAATCTAGTTGATAGTTTCAAATAAATAATACCATCTGCAAAGAGATGGCTCAAACACCAGCTTCTATATGAAACCACCGGGCAAGGTCACATGAGAAGGGCTTCAGCTTTGCATGCAGCAGTTCATGGGGTCAATCCCTGGTGTTTCCAGGTAGGACTGGGGATGTTTCATGCCTGACCCCCAGGATAATCACTGCCAGTCAGTGTAGACATTACTGAGCTAGATATACAAAGCTGCTTCCTATGTTGGGCTGGAGTGTGATCAGTATGCTTAATATGAATTTTTGTACAGCTTTTTTTTTTAAAAAAAACCCCACATTCATATGGTAATGGGTGGAACCAAGTTGGGAATGAACACAAGCAAAATTGATATGGGATGGAGATAGAATGATCTGTCACTCTCTTTGTTATACACTGCCGTTTCCGTCTGTGTCTCAAAGGGGCAATACACCTATGCACACACAGCTCTGTCATGAACCTTACAATGTGGTCAGGATTAGGCATGGGTTGGCAGACTCTGATGGGAGAGGAAGAACGGGGGGTCAGGACAATTGGAGGAATTCAGATCTCCCCTTTCCACCCCAACTTCAGCCACTTTGGAAGGGGGAGAGCAGGGGTGATGGCTCTATGCCCTCCCACCCTATCTTCTTGCAGAGTGCAGCACCTCAGTGGAGGCTGGTGGGGAAATCGGTCAACCGAGGGGGGTGAGACTGAACAGGAGCTGGCAATGACTGAAACAGAGCCAGAACAAGAGGGTGCAGTTTTGCCACCTAAAACCAGGTGCGTCCTTTGCAGCTGGGAGCAGATTCACCCTCCCTGCAAGAGTGCATGCTTGCAAATTTGGCATTCCCACACTGCAAGGGAGTCTTGTGAGTGAGTGTGCCACACCTCAACTTTAAAATCTTGGAGGAAGGGGTGGGGGAACTTGTTGAGACACCCTTGTTGCTTCTGTTCACTTCTGAACTTATTAACCTGCTCCTTAGCTCACAAATTGCGTCTCCTGAGCACTGTGTCTGCTGCTGAGCCTGTACTGTTACCTGCCTGAATCACTATTTCTTACAAGGAACAGCCTCTGTCTGCATGTTCTGAGTGGGATCCAGGACAAGCCCCAATATTTCAATAAGTCCAATCTAAGGCATCACATTTATAGAATGTGACTGTTGCATTCACAGGTTTGTTCCAGAGACTGTCATCTTTTCCCAAGCACCCAAAAAATGGCAGAGAATCTGTGGCATAGTGGTTGTCCCAGTCACTTAGAATATATACCCCATGCTGTGTGCTTTCTTCAAAAGTATGAGTGGATAGAAGAGGTCCCCATGGATAAGCCATTGGCTTCCTTTGAATTGATGCTCAGCTCCAGAAGAGTATATGGAGTCACTTAATTTCTTCCTAGCTAAAGAAGCATAGTGGGAAAAGACAAGAAGATGACAAAGAAAAACTAGAAGGAGTCTATGTTGCAATATCAGACTCAAGGCATTCTCCAGAGATTAAATCATTTTGAAGCGTTATAGGTAGTGACACTAGTGATGGAATTAGGTCATACGAAAGATGTATATGTTGGGCTGAAATGGAAAGCAGATACCTTTCGTAGAGAGCAAACCGCACATTAATTGAAAATGCAGCTCTGTAGACTAGTCAAAGCACAACTATGATACTGACAGGGTGGGAGGTGAAGAAGGCCTTTCGTGCCTTTAAAAAGTCACCAAAGAACAGAAGCTATCCTGGTTCATGAGAAAACTGTCAATATTCCAATGTAGTTAGAGGGTCCATGTACAATAGAAACAAATGACTACAAATTAAAGGGTTAGCACTGGTTTGCAAATTTTAGTCTCCCTGCATCTGGTATGCAGAGACATATCCCCTCTGTTACTGGAGGTAGAACTCTTGTCACTGTTTTGAGTACTCACAGAGGGTGTGTGAGCAAGCAGTGGCAATAGAGGTGCTGCAGCCAGGCCAGGACTCTAGCGATTCAATATGAGGCCCCTGTAGGGGATGGGGCTCAGCAGATGTCCAACATTACTTACTCCTGGACCCAGTATTGCTTTGTCCTGCCCTCTCAGCCTCCACAAATGCCCAATCCCCAGCTGAAATTCCAGCCTTAGATTTGCTAGTTTGAAATAATCTGTGGCTGAGGTCCCGCTACATTTCTTAGGCTAAACCTGCCAACGGAGAAGCAAGACTGAAAACAAAACAAAACAAAAAAACAAACCACAAGAAGGCTTGGAAGCTAATAAACAACATCATTAAGCCTGCAAAATAAATAAATAAATTACATAATGAGGCAGCCAGCTCCCCCAACTGTCATTCCGAAGGCACTTTCCCGTTTGCAATTCTTTTATCTGATCTTTCCCCTAAAAATAAACTTGTTTTATGTAGAAAATTATTTCTCAGGCCTGTCAAACATGATTTGTTATGAAAACAGAACAGATATCATATTCTTGGACACCTACGGTCCTTGTTTTCATTAATGATAATAGCTCAGCTACCAGTCTCTTGATGTGATACTGCTGCTTGTGATAACTCGGGATCCAATACTTTAAAACAACATTTCCCCAGCCAATTTGAGTGTTGGGGAGGAGGGAGATGTGAGTTACAGGAGCACCTTTCCCAAAGAATAGGAACCATTAAACAGGCGGCATTTTTCATGACTTTTTAAAGGGAGAGGTCTGTTTGGCCTATAGTTTACTGGACAACTGTTACAGTTCAAAGCGCTTGTAGTTGGGAACATGCCCACTGGACTAAGAGCATTTATTTATGTATGTAAGTAAAATTTCTATACTACTGCCTCAGCCTCAAAACAGTGTATAGTGATTTATATATCAATATTAAAATCATTATCCAGAATGAAATCTCTCTCTCTCTATATATATATACATATACACACATATATATATATATATTAAAAACCCAGAAAATACAAGAATAAAATATACCGTATTCATCTGTGTATAAGACGCCCCCATGTATAAGACGCCCCCTATTTTGGGGACTCCAAATTAAGAAAACACCCTTCAGCGCTACCTGTGTATAAGACGAGCTCTAATTTTAAACCTTATTTTTTTGCTAAAAAAACCCCTAGTCATACACAGAAAAATACGGTACATATAACGCACAATAAGGAACACATTTACTATATTATTATTATTATTAACTATAGGTTACACATTTGGAGGCAGTAATATTTCTGAATACTCACCCCCACAGGAGCTACTGATGGCCATCAACTTGGATAGCTTTAAAAGAGGACTAGACAAATTCATATGGAGGAGAGGGCTATTACTGTACTAGCCAGATACCTAATACTATTACTATTAACCATGTAACCTGAATTCCCTCTTCAGATCTTCCCATTTAGAGCAGGAAGTTCAAGGTCAGGCACGCCAAGTTGCACCCAACATTGGGGGCAATTGCACATGCATGATGTCACATGCACGAACCCCTCCCCATCTGGCCAGGCCGACTCGGCCCGCTATCCCTTCCCCCACCAATTTTGGAAATGGACGCGTGGGGCAAAGATGCTTTGCCCCACATGTCCCCGGTGCACATCACCTGTGCAAGGTTGGGGCGTGCGGAGGGCGCTCTTCACTCCCCACTCATCCCAGCCCTGGCCCAGCTCCAGGACATTTGTCTGGTGGTGGTGGGATAGGCAGCCCCCTGAACCAATATCGAGGGGTTGTAGCCCCTTCCATCCCCTGTAGTTGGCGCTTCTGATCAAGGTTGAAGTCAATACATGCAGCTGTTGCAGCCCTTCCAAGGATACAATCAACAGGCACCTGAACAGGCCTACTTTTATAAAGCACCAAGTGTCAATATATGCATGTTCTTAAGTTTCATTTCCTTCTGACTGCTCACAGCATGCCAAATCTGGGTGGTGCCCAACTCAGAGTAAAGAACATAAGAAGAGCTTGCTGAATCAGGCCCAATGACTCATCTCATATGCTCACGGGGAAACCAGCAAACAGGATCCAAGCACCATATAGACCTATTGGTCAATATTCAGCTGACTCTCAGTGCTAGCACAAAGGGATTCCCCCCCCCCCTTGGTCTGCACAAGCCCTGTGCACACACGCTCCAGAGGATTGGGGGAATCCACAGAACAGATTTAAGTGGTGCAAGGGGGGAAGCAGAGGGAGAGGATGTTCCTGTCATGCACAGAGAAATCCTTATACTGACAGATCATTCACCTCAACACTACATTGAATACAACCCATCGAAATGACTAAACCTAAGATAGCCTAAAATAGCACATTAATGGATCTATTCTGGGTAGAAATAACACCATTCATTACAAGATGCAATTGGCAAAGCTTATGCCACAGTGCTAGTCTTCAAGTTGCACAGGTCCCTTTGCCGTTGACATAAACTGGCAATACATTTTGCTATTTACCTTAAATAAGTATCCTCTCAGTTTTGGCTGCAGATTTCCAAATGGTTTTCAGTTTCTCAGCTTGGAAACTATTACCCAAAAGTTGTTTACAAGAATAATATTTTTTTTTTTAAATCACCTTTGCGTTTTCAACTAAAAACACCACCAACACCACACACAGACACTCCATTCTTCATTGAACCAGAATAACTATGCTGAAAATAATTATTGAGTCTAGTTGTTTCAGCACTCTGCTTATGGAATTCCTCTCCCCCATCACTATGGTTACTAGGGAGCTGAAATTAGGGGAAAGCACCAAATTAAGTCTTTACTTTCTCCACCCCCATTTGAAATAGAATGGTTTGCTCAAACAAATGTATAGTGCCCTTAATCAGAATATCTCAGGGCAGTTCACAGCATGAAAATACAAGAGAAAAATACAAAATACTTAATGAAAAAAAGAACAACAAGAAAACAAACCAATAACCACCCCTCCCACAAGATTATGATTAGAGGATCTGGGTCCTCAGATTATGATTAGAGGATCTGGGTCACTTCACATAGGGAGAGACAGTCCTTGAGGTATTGCAGTCCTCAGTTATTTCAGGCTTTATAGGTTGAATTGGGTCTGAAAACTAATTGCCACCCAGTGCAGTCTGGCTAGGATCAGGGTAATATGGTCAAACCATCATGCCTCTGTGTGTGCCTTAGTCTTATGTGGACTGAGCTTCAGTTTGTTGGCTCTCATTTAATCTATCACAGAGGCAAGACAACAGCCCAGAACATCTACCTCCCTACCTGCAGATGTAAAGGAGAAGTGGAGCTGTGTGTCATCAGTACATGAAACTCCCAGATAACCCCACTCAGTGGTTTCATGCAGGTGCTAAAAAGCATAGGTGATAAAATTGAACCCTGAAAAACCCTGTGTGGAAGGCTCCATGGGGCCACAGGACATCCAAGCACCACCCTCTAGAAATGACCATACAAGTAGGAATGGAACCATCACAAAGCGATGCCACCTACCCCCTAAGAAATCTGCACAGAGTGGTGGCTCCTCATCTGTGGAATGCTCTCCCCAGAGAGTCTTGCATGGTACCATCATTACATGTCTTTAGTTGCCAGGTGAAAACATTCCTCTTTACCCAGGCCTTTGGCCACTAATTAATCTATGGCCTTTGGTCACTAATCTGTAAATGCAAACTGAATTGCAAAGGTATAATCTATAAATCTATATAATTGTTGATAACAATTATAGCTGGAAATAGAGTCAGTAAGGCATAGTGGTTAGGATGTCGGACTTGGATCCGAGAGACCATGGTGAAAGTCATCAGTTGGCTATGAAGCTTACTGGGTGACCTTGTGCCAATTACTGCCTCTTAACATAATCAGCATCATAAGGCTGTTGTGTTGATTGAATGAGAAGGGAAAGAACCATGTACGCCATTTTGAGCCCCTTGGAGAAAAAGGTGGGATGATGATGATGATAATGTTAAATGCATGCCTCTCCACTATGAAACATTACCTGCTGCCCTTCAGCTCTGTTTGCCTCCTGCTGATGAGCAACCTGACCCCTTTGTCATGTTAGACTAAGTTTTAAAAGAACCGTCAAAAGAGCTGTTGGAGTCCAACAACAGTCATGGCTCAACATACTTTTCACTGCTCAATACACAATGCAAGTGATGTGCAAAGCAGGGTAACCATGTCAGCAAAAAGTATTTATTGATGTTCACTTGATGCTGAGAAGATGAATTACAGTACTATTAATTCAAGCTGGCAGAGTGGACTTGGCAAGCAGAATATGGAGATAACTCAGCAGAGGAGAGTTGTGTTAGGGAACTATGACCCAAAGCACTTAGGCTGTGACAACATACAAATCAGCTGTCAAGTCTTCCTTTCCCTTCATTTTAGATTTTCAAGGAATCCATCAGTTGAAAATGCAATTAATTCTAGTTGTGTCTGAGCATCTTTCAGAAAATACAGCCCCAAACTTGCATTGCTCAGCGCTCTAACGTTGCACAGCAGATGCTGTAGACTTTTAAAATAAATTGCACAGAAAGCGAGATCAGAATTAGAACCCCATTATTCCTCAGCAGCAAATAATTTATCAACATCAGTACAATTAGTGATTCTCTTTCTCTTTCTCAGTCTCCCTCCCCCATCTCTCTCCAGTTTCATGGGGAATTATGTACACTGTAAATTCATCTTGATGAATTCTTTATTGCCTACATTTCCTTTGTTTTATCACGATGGGGGGCGGGGAGGCATGGTGGCAGATTTCTTAAGTGCAAACACCTCTGTTAAACTTACCCGATTTAGGAGGCTTACAGCTTCTTGATTTAATTGCATTACATGTGTATAAGTAGGCAGCAATTTAGTCTGAAGTGGCACTTAGGCATTATACCTTCTTAGCTGTGCTCAGCAATGCTTCAGCTAAACTCCAGACACCAGAAGTCTTTGGGTTGGAGACATCGATATGAAAGAAAATGTACAAATTGGTCCCAGGACATAGTCTGGAAGCACCTGATGTGGTGTGTGCATGCTGAAAGTGAGCAGACTGTGCAACACCTATGTCACCTTGGGTTCCTTAATAAAAGAAAGGTGATAAGGCTATCAGGCACAACTAACCCTGTGCACTATTGCCACTGTTGGATGCAGTGGGTAGAGCACTGTTGCACTCAGGTCCGGCTTGTGGGCTTTCCAGAAGAGGCATCTGGTTGGCCTCTGTGAGAAACAGGAAGTTGGACTAGATGGACAACTAGACTTATCCAGCAGAGCTCTTCTTATGGAATTATATAAGCATAATAAATAAACATATTGTTGAAACAGTGCAATTATGGAAGTGCTTGTGAGACTTTTCCTCTTATTCCCGTTCACTGCTAAAAGGCAGACAAAGATTACCATGCAATCCAAAGGATTGTAGAGTTTGGGATGTTGAAACCTAGATATCTCTCTCTCTCTCTCTCTCTCTCTCTCTCTCTCTCTCTCTCTCTGGGTGTGGTGATATCTATGGCTGCCATGGGGCAAACAGCAACTTTGGAGAGGGGGTTTCAGATCAGAATAACAGTACTGGGAAACATTCCCTCCAACACTGCCCTCCCTACTTAGTTTATGGTTTCCTATTATTCCTTTTAGATTAAATTAAGAATTACAAGAAATCTGGATGGCAACTCATTTCTGTTACATCTTATTTAAGCATCATGAAACCCATCAGCTATCCAAGGTTCTTCATTCTACCAAAGATGCCATCTGCAGAAGCCAGACATCACTTCTGGAGGCCTTTCAAATGTGCCAAAATGCACAATTCCAAGGTGTGAGGAAATATATTGAAATATCTTGCAGCTTCACTCAAAAGGTAGGGCTTTGGGAGGCCATACTGGGTAATATAAGGACTCAGCTAAGCTTTGGCTTTTGTTGAGGCATCTTCCACTGTCCTTAGGAACTCTCCAAGGTACCGAGGCACCAGACTAGCTGCCTGTTAACTGTACTTTGGTTACAGGGAAAGTAATGCAGGCATAACAAAACCCCTGCACCCTACGTATAAAAATGTTACCAAAATTTCCTTTCTACTTTGACAGTTATTAATGAATCTTATTTTTTACATGTACGTTTATCTAGAATAATCGTCACCCACAGACCCCAGGCAGTACTGCTAATAGTACTAAATTCAAGAGAGACAATAAGGTGATAACTTTCTGAAGACCATTTAAAATATTACAAAGTATTGAGCAAGCTACTAATTCCACCCCAAAGACCAATATGACTACCTGCAATCTGACTTCTTTATTACTAATAGATATGTTAATAAATAGGAGTCCTACACAGGAAGGCTGCAAGCTTTCCCAGCCAGCAACATCTCTGTCACTAGTAGAACATGGTGAATAATAGTCCCCTGCTATGGAAAAGCCATGGACCAATGGCAGAGCATATGCTTCCCGTAAAACAGGTTACACATTCAATTCTCAGCATCTCCAAGTAGGGCTGGGAGAGACCCTCAGCCTGGCTGAAACCTTGGAGAGCCACTGCTAGGCAAAGCAGACAGTCCTGAGCTAGATGAACCAAAAACCTGGTTCAGTATAAGGTCATTTCCTGTGTTCCTAATCTTAATCAGTGGAGCTGGATTGATACAGGAGGAGACAATCCTTTAGGCACAGTGATTCTGATTACCAGATTTGGTTAATACAGATTAGCATGAACAAGTCACTAGCCCAGGGGAGCAAAGAAGAATTTTTGTTTGGGATATTAATAGTGGATGATGGTGTATGAAGGCAGCAGAAAGCTCACCTTGCTCCTTTCTCTGACTGACCCTTGGGGAAAACTCATTTCTGCCCTGGGACATGCTAATTAATCTGACATTTGATGATCTATGTACAGCCAGACTCTTATTTTTAAGAGTTTGTGTTTTTTAAAGAAAAGCTTGTATTTAAGATTCAAGTATTTTGACTGCAAGATGCCTTGGGACACTGAGGGGGTTCACAAGGCTGAATAAAATAGATGCATAGATACATCTATAAATAAACAGAAAGAGCATTGGAAATTATCAACTGAAATGACAAGGAGAGTATAGGAGTTCATTAAAGCAATCACATTCTAAAGGAGCTACAGTATACTGACAATAATTTGCAAGCCTCAAAAAGGCCTATAAAATTATTTCATTTAGCACTTTTTCTCAACCAAGATTTTTTTAAATAAAAATCCCAAAATAACACAGTCAAATTGCAAACTGTTTTCCTTAAGTATGATGTAATTTATGTAGCAAAATAAATCTACCCTGTTAAAATATTTAGTAGAACTGAGAATAATGAGTGCAGATAGGATTAGTTTAATTAGTTTACTGAAATGGAGTTCTCTTAGTGGCTAAGTGTGATATATTGGCTTTTGTCACCTGGAATAAAAAAAGAGGTAATTAGTCCTCGCTCAAATATATTGTTTTCCTTGAACCGAGTGAAATGTAATACTTTATTCTGAATTACTATGGTAACCCTTTTCCATTGTTGCAAAACAGCACAGAGCACATGAAAATGTATCGTCTTTATCAAACGTTGCATCTATGCCACTATACAGGAGAAAGGTTGAGCTTTCAACAATTAATTCCTCTTATTTGGTATGATTCACCACTAATCTTACTCTAGTTTGTACACCTCTGGAACTCTGCAACAATCAAAGATGGCACCGTAGCGTTAAATAGCCTGACTTAGGCCACATCCACACCATACATTTTAAACAGTACCATGCTACTTTAAACAGCCACGACTTCCCCAAAAGTTTGCTAAGGATGCTGAGAGAAGTTAAGGAGACCCCTATCCCCAGCTCACAGCTACAATTCCCAAGTTTCCTGAAGAGATGAATTCTTAAGCTACTCAGGAGGTTATAGCTCTGGGAAGGGAATAGGGGCCCCGTAACAACTCGCAGCACTCTTCACAAACTACAGCACCCAAAATTCTTTGGGTGAAGCTAAGGCTGTTTAAAGTGATATCATAGCGATTTAAGTGTATGGTCTAAGACAGGATCCCATGTCCTTGTGGCCACAGGAGCCCAGTGTTCCTCAGTTCCACCCCATTGTCCTCCCCATGTCTTACTCTCCACACAGTAGTCTGAGATATGGAGATGAAGGGATTTAAGAAGGTAAAGGTAAAGGACCCCTGACAGTTAAGTCCAGTCACAGACAACTCTGGGATTCGCCGCTCATCTCACTTTACTGGCCGAGGGAGCCGACGTTTGTCCACAGACAGTTTTTCTGGGTCATGTGGCCAGCATGACTAAGCCACTTCTGGTGAAAGCAGAGCAGCACACAGAAACACCATTTACCTTCCCACCAGAGTGGTACCTATTTATCTACTTGCACTTCTTGGCATGCTTTTGAACTACTAGGTTGGCAGGAGCTGGGACTGAGCAACGGGAGCTCATCCCGCTGCCGGGGATTCGAACCACAGACCTTCTGATCAGCAAGCCCAAGAGGCTCAGTGGTTTAGACCACAGCACCACCCGCATCCCATGAAGGGGTTTAAGTTCATCCAAATCCTCTTCCTCCTCACCAGCCCTGCATGGAGTGATGACAATGGTAGTTTCCTCCTTGGAATCCCAACCCCATTTTTCACATATTTTGCTGCTTGTAGAATCTTTTGGGAGGCAGCCAGCCTCTCACAAGGCAATCAAGTCTTTTGCAAGTTGAGGCCCCACCTTTGTTGTCCTGCCAGCATGATAGCAACTCATAGCACCAGCTGTGGTTCCTTAAAAAGGCTCCCCACCTCAGCACAGGGAAGAAAACTTCCAGATCGTCACAGTTGTTGAAGCAGGGACACAATTCTGGACACACATATGCACACAACTTCTCTTTGCAACTACACAGATAAACCCTAGGCAAGTAAAGATCTACACATAGGGTCAGTTTTCTTACTGTAAAAAAGAAAGGGGGGGTAAACGGCACATGTTCTTGCTCTCCCATTCCAAACAGATTTATACACTGCTTGAGTGTTGTTTTACAAAACCTACTCAAAGCAGAATATCTGGAAGGGGAGTTAACATAGGATTAATTTCATACACAGATATGTTTGCCTTTACATATTCCAGCATATTATTAGAATGAAAGAGAGCATGTCTATGAAATTATTGTCTTAAAATTATTGTCTTGAGCAAAGTATCAGAGGCTGCAGGTTGTGCAAATAAAATGATGATTATCACGTTGCAATGTGATTTAATAAAACTAACATACAGATTCTGGACTCTGGCTAAGGAGCAATATATAAATAATGCATAGAAATGCCTCTTTGGGCTGTCAGGTTAAAGATATTAACACAGCAGTGAGGAGAAGAGAGTTTTGGAAACACCAGGGCCATCAGGTTGATGGAGTTAAAGACACTGGACAATGAGGACAAAGGTTTAGTAGCAAAATCTCATCTGTTCTTTCTCCCACAATTAAATTTGAAAGTACCTTTGAAATAGTAGTTAACATGTTGATTGCCATTCAGTAGAAATTTGTGGCAGAAGGGAAGAAGGGAGGGTACGTCTGAGGGACATGGGAAGGTACCTAATACTGCATTATATCCATTGCATTACATGCCTGGGTCAGACCATTAGTCCATCTTTCTCAGTATTGCCAACACTGGCTCGCAGAAGCTCCACAAGCTTTCAAATTGGGGTCCCATAAAGTCATACCTAGAATCATAGAATCATAGAATCATAGAGTTGGAAGAGACCACAAGGGCCATCGAGTCCAACCCCCTGCCAAGCAGGAAACACCATCAGAGCACTCCTGACATATGGTTGTCAAGCCTCTGCTTAAAGACCTCCAAAGAAGGAGACTCCACCACACTCCCTGGCAGCAAATTCCACTGTCGAACAGCTCTTACTGTCAGGAAGTTCTTCCTAATGTTTAGGTGGAATCTTCTTTCTTGTAGTTTGGATCCATTGCTCCATGTCCGCTTCTCTGGAGCAGCAGAAAACAACCTTTCTCCCTTCTCTATGTGACATCCTTTTATATATTTGAACATGGCTATCATATCACCCCTTAACCTCCTCTTCTCCAGGCTAAACATGCCCAGCTCCCTTAGCCGTTCCTCATAAGGCATCATTTCCAGGCCTTGGACCATTTTGGTTGCCCTCCTCTGGACACGTTCCAGTTTGTCAGTGTCCTTCTTGAACTGTGGTGCCTAGAACTGAACACAGTACTCCAGGTGAGGTCTGACCAGAGCAGAATACAGTGGCACTATTACTTCCCTTGATCTAGATGCTATACTCCTATTGATGAGTCCCAGAATTGCATTGGCTTTTTTAGCTGCCGCGTCACACTGTTGGCTCATGTCAAGTTTGTGGTCAACCAAGACTCCTAGATCCTTTTCACATGTACTGCTCTCAAGCCAGGTGTCACCCATCTTGTAATTGTGCCTCTCATTTTTTTTTGCCCAAGTGCAATACTTTACATTTCTCCCTGTTAAAATTCATCTTGTTTGTTTTTGCCCAGTTCTCTAATCTGTCAAGGTAATTTTGAAGTGTGATCCTGTCCTCTGGGGTGTTAGCCACCCCTCCCAGTTTGGTGTCATCTGCAAATTTGATCAGGAGGCCCTTGAGTCCATCATCCAAGTCGTTGATAAAGATGTTGAATAAGACCGGGCCCAAGACAGAACCCTGTGGCACCCCACTAGTCACTCTTCTCCAGGATGAAGAGGAACCATTGATGAGCACCTGAAGATGCTGGGGATTGAGCCTGAGACCTTCTGCATGCAAAGCAGGTTCCCAACCACTAAGCTACGGAACAAAGCAACTTGTCTTATACTAAGTCAAACCATAGGTCCATTTAGATTGGTATTGTCTACACTGACTGGCAGCAGCTCTCTGGAGTTTCGGGCAGTGATCTTTCACAGCCATATGTGGAGATGCTAGGGATTCAACCTAGGGCCTTCTTCAATCAAAGCAGGTGCTCTCTACCACTGAGCTATGGCATTTCCTCCTTATTTTCTCAGCTTTGGAGGGTGTATTTGGAGTAGCCACAGCACTTACTAATGCAACTGAACAAAATATCTAGCAAACTGCCTACTTAGATGCATAAGTGGCAGCAGCAGAAATTTCACCAACACTTTTGGCAATGTGTACTGTCTCACACATGCACACAGAATTTCTGAGGGGTTGCTGCCTTGAGATGGCTTTCTTTAACTGTGCACTTGAATTTGAAATAGCAATGCACACTGATCTTTAGAATTTTTTTTGAGGGGAGGTCATTTTTAGTGGGTTGGGGGAGAAATGTGACCCATTTAAATGGGGGGAATTGCAATTTGGAATCAGGCATTAAACACAGTCTGCCACGCACATGCTTCCTTCGCCCAGCCTGACCTTCACCCTATCTCTTATTTGTCTCTAAATGGCCTCTTCTTTGACTATCCTTGAGCTATTTCCTTTCACTGCCAAACAGAGCAGAGATCAAAGACTTTTCTCATCACAGCATACCCAGTGTAAAGAAAGAAGTATGCAGCCTAAAAACTCCTAGTTTGTATCACATATTGTGTAAAAAAACCCTAGTCATTTTTATAGGCACAACTTGTATATTTATGCATTCATTCCATTTACATTATTTATAGGCTGCCTTTTCAAGAATGTGACTGAGGCTGTGTAGAAACCAGCCAAAGCATTGGCAATCAAAACCAGACTGATGAGTCAAAATTCCACAAAGGCCAAAAAGATGTAAAAGAAACATATGAACAGCAGTGTACAAGTGGGAAATCAACAATTAGTCGAAAGCATTAACATTGGAATGTAGGAAGATGCCTTATACCGAGTCAGACCATTGGTCCATTAAGTGCAGTATTGTTTATACTAACTGGTAGCAGCTCTCCAGGATTTCAGGCAGGGAGTCCTTCCCAGCCCAACCTGCAGATGCCTTCATGAGTTGAACCTAGGAACTTCTGCTTGCAAGGCCACTGAGCTACAGCCCTTCAACATCAATTGAATGTTCCAAAGAACCCTCTTCAGAACTTTGTACTAACTGTTCAAAAGCCAGAAGACCGAATTTAAAGACTATTTACAGAAATATTGTAAAATTAATGAATGGTAGAATGATGTCAGAATGAAGTTAAGTGGTTTAAGCAGCAATGTTATAAAGGTGTATGTAAAAATTGATTATTAACAGGTGAGAATCCAAAATTATAATATATTAAGTTAAAGGATTAAGATAAAAACAAAGAGGAAAAGAAATTGCTGAATTACAGTGGTGCCTCGCAAGACGAAATTAATCCGTTCCGCGAGTCTCTTCGTCTAGCGGTTTTTTCGTCTTGCGAAGCAACCCTATTAGCGGCTTAGCGGATTAGCGCTATTAGCGGTTTAGCGGCTATTAAAGGCTTAGCGGCTATTAAAGGATTAGCGGATTAGCAGCTAAAAGGCTATTAGCGGCTTAGCGGCTTAGAAAAAGGGGGGGAGCGAAAAAAATCAGAACACTCGCAAGACGTTTTCATCTTGCGAAGCAAGCCCATAGGGAAAATCGTCTTGCGAAGCAGCTCAGAAACAGAAAAACCCTTTCGTCTAACGGGTTTTCCATCTTGTGAGGCATTCGTCTTGCGGGGCACCACTGTAACTAATTGAATTGGAATATAAAAAAGGGAGGTGCGAGGAGGTCAGGGAAGTAAGGAAATGAATGTAAGGTGGAAAGATTGATGTGTTTTTTAAAAGTGTTTTTAATATTTTTTTCTGTATTTTGTATTTTTCTTTTATTCTTATTTCTGTCCTTTTTTCTTTTTTTAATTTATGTAATTTTTTCCCCTTTGAAACTTTAATAAATATCATTTTTTTAAAAAAGCCAGAAGACGGGACCAGCGACTGCAAGATTTGTGGCTTGCATGCAATGCCCCTGTCCTTTCCCCTGTTTCACCCTTTACATGCTTTAAGTGAATGCCTTGACAGCAATAAGAAATAATTCTATTTCATCCTTACTGTCTAGAGCAGCTGTGTGGGACCTCAGGTCCAGGGTCAAATGCAGCCCTCCCAGTCTCTCTGTCCAGGCCCTGGGACTCTCCCCAGGCAATAAACATATCATTGTCCATGCTCTGTGCCCTCCTTGAATGTGTTTGCCTGTTTGGAATGTGTCCTTCAGTTGTGATGATGCCTCTTGCTGGAGAGATAAGGACAAAAGAAGAGCCTGGCTGCTGAATCAGGCCACTGGCCTATTTAATCCAGCATCCTGTTCTCAACTGGATGCCTCCAGGAAGTCCACAAGCATGACCTGAGCACAACAGCCCCCTCACCACTTGTGGTTCCCAGCAACTGGCATTTACTGCCTCCAACAGTGGAGATAGCACCCAGCCATCATGGTGAGTAGCTTAGGAGCAAAATATGAGCCTGGCTGCTGGTCCATCTATTCCAGCATCCTATTCTCACATGGCCAACCAGTTGTCTGTGGGAAACCTCCAAACAGAACCCCAGCAGAAGAGCCTTCTCCTCTCCTGTGGTTGCCAGCAACTGGCCTATCAGAGGCATTACTGCCTCCAATCGTAGAAACAGATAATAGTCACCATCATAACTAGTAGCCACTGATGTCCTTACCCATCATGAATTTCCCAAAGACTCTCCTCCCTGGAAGAAAGGGGAGTGGTTGCGGGTGGGAGCCCGAGCACCGCCCCTAGCAGGGGGCATAGCCCCCTGCCTCCACCTCACCTGGCTGGCGCCCACGCCCCTTGGGAGGCATCCAACCAGGTGCCTCGGAGGGGGCATGTTCAGCAGCCTTTTGCTGAGGCGCCAGCCTCTCCCCGGCCTCATTCTTCGCCATCGTCTCGTCGCGAGTCACCCACCCCCCACTCCCTTAGAGTTAGGGCTTAGGTCATTGGCCTTGCTATGGACCTTAGGTCGGTCGCCCTGGTTGTCTAGGGGGCCTGGTAGGAGTTTTTCCATTTGGCATTAGGCTTTTTGGTTTTTCTGCCTACCTCGTAGCAATCGTCACAACTTTTGTGGTATTGGTGGGTAGGTTAGGCATTGGAATAATGTGTTGTGGTGTGTCGAAGGGCTAGGTGTGGCCATCGCCTATGCCTTCAATTTTTGGGTATTCCGTTAAAGGAATCTGGCGGTCGTGTGTTCTGTCCGATACCTGCTTGGCGGGAGGCCATAGCACGACCCTCGGTGACATCAGGGGGAGCCTATAGTTGGATTAGCATCAACAGGTGAATAAACCCACTTGCTTTAGAGATCCAGTGCCTAAGCCAATACCTTTTCCACTGCTGTAATCAATAAAGTTGTGGCCTTTCCATGCCCATTAACCTTATATCATGTGTCCTTGTGTATTAATTTCGCATCGCGGGGGTCGGGTCCTCGAACCACAAATCCTCTTTTAAAGCCATCTACATTGGTAACCATCACTGCTTCCTGTGGAAGTGAGTCCCACAGTTTAACTATGTGCTGCATGAAGAAATACTTCTTTTTATCTGCCCTACAGAATCATAGAATTTTAGTATTGACTCTCCTAACATTCAGCGTCTTGGGATTTCAGGACGAGGGCTGCAGAAGGTCTGGGCTTTGGGGTATTGTGGTATGATTATATACTGCTTCTTTTTAGCACAAAGGCTAAGCCCTGAACAACATTAATACATTTTTTAAAATATATACAATAAAAGTAGAATACTCTGGAACCTCAAATTTTATTTCAAAGGATGAGCTGAATATTTTCCTGTAGCCCTGGTGGGAGGGGGGGGGAGAAAAAAAACATTATGGCTACTGAATTAGGAAATGTGTACTGTGAAGATGGGCCACATATCAAGGATGGAGAAAAACATAATTCGTTATGAAGTGTTGTGAGTTTTGGGGCAGGCTGCTGCTGGGGGGGGGGGCAGGGAGAAAACCAGCTGCCTATGGAACCCTGAATTAGAATTCCACAGATAGACCTAAGCCCCAGGGGCTGCTATGAGTGCTGCTGCTACAAACTAACACTTGTTATCAGTTTTTAAAGAAGCATAAAATCCTTCACCACTTAACAGCGCAGGAGGGCAGTGGGATAAGGAGGAACGGAAGTGCTCTCTGAGATATTCAGGGATGAATAAAGCAGTTGGGGGTGAGCTGATTAGGCATTTTTTCTTTTGCAAAGTGAGCAATTGTGTAGCTGCTTGTTACCGACTGTAGCAGTAATAATAATAATAATGGCAAAAGCAATAATAAACACCATCATATTTTTTTTTTCTTTTGCAAGGTAAGAGAACACATCCTTGCCACAGATTGTGCTAGAAATCATCACCATTACATTGCTTCCAAGCTCTTGCCAGCTGCTACTAAGAGCACTTTACAAAGCACGGTAAAGTACTCTCTCAGATCTTGCTAAATGTTTTCAAAGCACAGAAAAGCATCAAAAGGAAATGAAAGTTATGCTAAGGCTGCAATCCTGGACATGCATAAAGAGGAGTAAACCCCACTAATTTCATTTGGACTTGCTCTGGGGTAGAGATCAGCAGCGTAGCGTGGCTTGTCAGCACCCGGGGCAAGGCACGTAATTTGCGCCCCCTAACCCGTGGATTTGCGCCCCCTAACCATACAAATCTATGCCTATGAATGATGGTCCCCCTCTCTCTCTCTTTCTCATATTCCAATTGATTCCCATTTCCGCCGATCGATCCCCGAAGCTCTCACCCAGCGAAATTCGTGCGTAATTACGCTTCGTGATTCCTAATCCTGCCGCTTCCACCGGGAAATCATGACGGTGCGTTTCTCCTCTCCAAACTTTCCCCGGCCCTTTGCCGGCTGGTGCAGCCCTTTTGGCTACGATCTCCCCTCCTTCTCTGCCCGCTTCCGACCCCACCTCCCCGTCCAGCTCCCTACCTCCTGAAAAAAGGCAACGGCGCCGAGTAGGACACCCCCGCGGCCATCGGAGAGAGGCGGGGCCGAGGGAGGCAAGCCAATGGGCGAGGTGGGGGTAGGTGGCCACGTGGCGGGCGCTGCCGCAGTCCTCGGGTGGGCAAGGTAGGAGCAGGCAGAGGCTGGCCGGACGCTCTGACAATAGGGGCGGGCCGAGGGCACGACGGGGCTGGGCCCTCTGGACTCGCGCCCCCCCCAGATGTTGCACCCGGTGCGGCCGGCACCCCTGGCACCCCCCACGCTACGCCACTGGTAGAGATGCATAGGATAAACTGTGACACAATTAACAGAGCTGGTGCCTGATGTGTAGGACACTTTTATTTTCTTCTGAAAGAAGCTCTTTAAGTGAGGCGACACAGCGCGAGTTTTAGGTGGCTCCCTAAAAAAATTTCAACAACTTTGGCATCCTTCTGAAAAAAGCTCGACAACTTACGGTTGTCCATCAAAAAAAGCTGGGACTGATTTTTCCATTAAAAAAGCACTGGCTATAACTCAAATGTTCTCTTTAAAGCAGTGGTGGTACACCTGCAACCCTCTAGGCCAGTGGTGCCCAAACCTTTTTCAAAGAGGGCCAGATTTGATGAAGTGAAGGGCCGCGAGGGCCGACCAAAGGGCCAACCAAACTTGTTGACCTTTTTTAAGGATTTAAGCTGTTGATCTTTTTTTATGACTCCAACTCCCATTTGCCACAGGCAGCATGGCCAGTGGTTGGAGGCATGATAGGATTTTGCATCCAACAACTTCTGGAAGGCCTCATTCCTGTGTTAAATTATGAGAAGAAAATGTGTGTCACATCCATGCACATAAATGTATGCATTCTGGAGCTTCTTGAAACACCCCAGAGACATTTTTACGGCCAAGTTATGCACCTATAAAAGCCAGGGTTTGCAATGGATAGGACTGTCTAACTACCATAGCAGAATAACTGCTACAGGGTGCTTGGGTGTGTGTGTGGGTAGAGAAGACATTGACACATTTTTTTTTGTTCTTACTTCAGCCATTACTTTAAATAGCCTCTAGATAAGACACTTATGTGATCCAGATGATTGATTTGCAAATAAAACCCAAATCCTCAAAATGACTAAATGATTTAAGCCACTGTTGTTAGGGACGCGGGTGGCGCTGTGGGCTAAAGCCTCAACGCCTAGGGCTTGCCGATCGAAAGGTCGGCGGTTCGAATCCCCGCGGCGGGGTGCGCTCCCGCTGTTCGGTCCCAGCGCCTGCCCACCTAGCAGTTCGAAAGCACCCCCGGGTGCAAGTAGATAAATAGGTACCGCTTACCAGCGGGAAGGTAAACGGCGTTCCGTGTGCGGCTCTGGCTCGCCAGAGCAGCGATGTCACGCTGGCCACGTGACCCGGAAGTGTCCTCGGACAGCGCTGGCCCCCGGCTAATAAATGTGAGATGGGCGCACAAACCCCACAGTCTGTCAAGACTGGCCCGTTCGGGCAGGGGTACCTTTACCTTTACCTTTACTTACCGAACTTTGTTAATGTCTGAGGCTAACCATGGCAAATTAAAGATGCAATTCATATTTACATGCAGACTTGGACCATCTGATAATTTAATCAAACAGCAAAGCACACTTTCACCAGCATGCCGTCTGAAAACCCAAAAATTGTTGAGCTTTTTTTTCCGATTTGTCCAAGTGCCGCCTTTTGGAAATTCCCCCCGGGATGTCAAGTCCACCTTTGAAATCCCGGTAATGTGTGGCAGCCCTCCTAAAGCTACATTTGATTAAGCTCAGAGTTTTCCCACTGTCTGCCTCTCCTTCCTCTCTGGTAATCCAATCTGACTTGCAGTAGCCTGTGACTGTCTGTACCCAATTTTTGAGTCCCTGGCTGAATGTGCCTGATATGGCTCAGGCCTCAGCTGAAACAGGCACAGAGCCCTAATGCACATGTGATTTATTTCATTTTCTTACATATAATTAGCTGGGCTTTGTAATTATATAATGTAGTTATTGTTAGGAAGCTGCCTCATACCATATCAGACTATTATTCCACTGAGCTCAGTAATGCTTACTTTGGCGGGCAGCAGCTGTTTGGGTTCTATATTATATGCTACCTGATGCTGTTCATGTACTTTTTTTTGGGTAAAAGTTTGCAAATAATTAGTCAGTTTTTTATATTAAAAAACCAACAAGAAAAAGTGATTGCTCAGAGAAATAGATGATCTGATGCAGGCAAGACTTGGGTCAGAACCAAAAGATTTCATGTATAAATCCATTTAAAACAGATTCCTTTCCCATCCTTAATGATATACACACACTTACAACCCATGTACTGCTGAACCATAGAGAACAACAGGACTAACAACTTAACTGCTAATTCAGAGTGCCACATGATAAAACACTCATCACCCAACTAATTCAGAAGACAATGATGTTGCCATCATCAGACACTGCATTGAGACAGGATTTTATGTAATGAAAATGAATTACGACAGAAGCCTTTGTAGCAACATTAATTTAAGCCCAATTGGCTGCTGCAGATAGATACAACTGGTTTTCTTTCTTCTCTCTCTCTCTCTCTCTCTCTCTCTCTCTCTCTCTCTGTGTGTTATTTTGTTAACTAATCAAATCATCAGTACAAACAAAATGTCATAACAAGTTCTCTTGGCACTAATTATCAAAGTGTCAACTTCCCATGATAAGCAACTAAGAAGATTTGGAATTTGGAAGGGAAGAAAAAGAGAAAATATTTTTTTACGAAGTTTGCCAAATGTGAAACACTGAAGCACATTTGAAAAATTCTCTGCAATCAAAAATTCCATAGAACACAAAAAGGGGGGCAGGAATCTAGCAAATTTATTAGGAGGTGCTACTGATCTCTAAATACCTAAAGTAGGGTTGGGCAATCATTTTTTCAGGCTGAGGGATGAATTCCTTTATGAGTAACCTTTCAAGGGCTCCATGCCATTGGTGGGCAAGGACCTCTTACCTTTGTTCAGAAGGCAGCATTCCAGTCATGCAGAAATCAAAGGTTTCCACCCACACGCACACATCCTCCATTCTTCATCCAGGCAAGCAAGAAGCACCCAAAAACACTCAGGGAAAGTGTGGAGTAAGCTTGGGAAGAGTGAGTCCTCTTGCCTAATAGAGCTCTTTCTTATGCAAAGTGTGCAACACACAGTTTGTGAATCTAGTTAACTGTTGCAATCATACAGAGGTGCTTCTAGAGGAAGGCAAACAATGAATCAGTTTAATGCAAGAAGTGCATAACTTGAGTAGAAAAGTTTCTAGCTTTAACCTAACTAATCTAGAAGAGGCCAATGCAGTCATGCTTGCTCCTTTGTTCTCAGAGGATAACTCCAGGGTAACCTGTCATCTTGAGGTCCGAGAGAAATGAATGAGGAAGTTGTAAATAACATGCAACCTAAGGCACCTCGGTCTAAACAACTAAGATATAGAGAGGGAAGTCAGTATAAAGATACAGGGATAGTCTGGGAATCTGGAGGTTCCTTACACTATCTTAACTCCTTGCAAGCTGAGTTGTACCCAAACTTCCAACATTCTTACCTTTGTTCAGTAGGGTACATTCTAGCCATGCAGAAATCAAAGCTTTCCACACACACACACACACACACACACACACACACGGAAGGTGTGAAGTAGGCCTGGTGAAAGGCAAGGCTTGGAGAGAGGGGGTGTGGCTTCTGAAGGCAACCTTTCAGAAGGGAGGAACCTTAAGATACTCCCAAGGGCCAGACATAGAGGGCTGAATTCAGCTTGCAAACCCGAGTTTTCCTTCCTCAGATCTAAAGCAAAACATAGAGGTAGATCTGAAATTCCCTCTATTCCAGCACAGAACATCAGTAGACAAATGGATTCCTGGAGTGCTGCCCATCCCCTCATCCTACCATCAGGAAGGAAACAAGGATGGAGGTTCAAACCTACAAATCCAGTTCTGCAAATGGTCTTTACTCATCTGGGGCAAGTTGCATTGAGGCATTTGCCACCCCCTCAACCATTTTCCTTTTCTTCTGCAGTGGCAACCAGAGGTCAGGGCTATAGTTCTCAGTCAGTCAGATTTGCCCCAGCATAGAAATACAGTCTCTGCTCTGACCCAGTGTGAAATTTCTCCCAGAAAGGCTTAAGGACATCATCTTCCCTGGCTCTTTTAAACCTCATTCCATATCACGCTAGCAAGATTCAACAAAGAGCCCTGGCTCCTTATCACAAAATAACATCTTTTATCATGTTAAAATGAAGATAGCACCACAATGCTGGAACTGATGAAACAGAAGTCAGAGTAGAAACACATTTTTCCAGCACTATTTCTCTTTGGAAGACGGAGGAGAGACACCCAAAAGATCATAGGCTACACACAAACTGTGAAGAACATTTGTGTGTGCGATTAAATAGAGATAGCAGGTTAATTGACCCCAGCCACACCATAGTTGTGTGGGAGGCTATCAAAGTAACATGCAGTTGATTCTGTACGTTTTCTCCTCTAAACTTGTTGTCCCCAGATAACTCTTCACGTTTAAGCACAGGAGATGTTGAGCTGTGGGTGTCCCAATGCTTAGGGATAGGGGAGAAACAGGGTCATGTGCACTTTTGAATGCACAGCTACCTAATTTATACTTACTTCAGAGCATGAAGTAAGCTGAAACACAGTTATATATTTGCTGGTGGATGGTGACGCCTGAGACTTGCACTCTATGTGGGGGCCTCATGGGTAGGGTTAAGATCGTGATTTATACAGTTAACCTTCAAGACTTGCTTTCATCCATGTTTGTGATGCAGTTCTCTAACAAACAAAAAGTGCACAAAAATGCATATGGAAGGGGAAAGTGTGCATAAAAGTGCACATATTAGTGACAAGAATATTCAAAAGACAAGAATATTCAAAAGACAAGGGGGAATTGCATGCAAAAATGTGTATATTGCAAGAAATGTACAGTGGTACCTTGGTTCTCAAACACCTTGGTACTCAAACAGCTTGGAACCCATTATCATTGACTACACCCCTGTGTTCTGTGATGAGTAGCTGCCTCAGGTTCAAGCTGTGAGGAAATGATCCTATTTTTGCTGGGAAAGGGACACCTTCGTGGAACTGGCTTATATACACTGACTTCCAAGATAGACAAAAAAAAAAGTCACTGTATAAATGTAGACACCCAAAACTGACAAGTTAAAACACCCACCTTAGAAAGAAACCCACCACTGCTTTTAATGACAGAGAGTTATTTTAAGGCCTTTATCTGCCTGTCATTTTGTCATTTATAAAGCGTTATCCCCTCATAAGAGACAAGCTGATGGCATTAAAATCAACAGAATTCTAGCATTAAATAATGATTGCCAACTTTTAAAAATAGATTGTGTGTGTGTGTTTTGGCAGCTGCATATGATATAAAAACTCATATATAGCTGTTAGGATGCTCCACCGCCCCCTCCCCACTTCTTAAAACTTGCTGAACTAAGGGGAGAAAGTTACTTGCTCTCCAAGCCCTTGTTTCTGGTTCACCTTATAGCAATCAAGGTAACCTAAAAAGAGAAATGGAAAATAAATTTGTTCTGTCTGTTTTTCGCAGTTGACTGTCCTGATCTGATGCTCCCAAGCTTCCTTGCTGATGAGGACACAGGTCCCCTTTGTCTACTGTCTATTTCTCCAAGATCTGCAATGCATTTTCTGGGTGCGAAAAGTATGTGCACAAAATTATTATTTTTTAAATAGTCATTTTCACACAAACATGTCCACACAAAATGGAGTGGAGCATGTCACTGAGGACCAGAAAAAGAGACATGAGACAACATAAAAAAGGTAGTCAGGGATCCAGTGAATGAGAGAGCCAAGGGGCCCAAACCCTGAATAATCCCATCCTCTTATAGGCAGGTAAGTGTGGAAAAGGGAGGACAGGAAAACAACAAGGGGAATACCTTTGCAGGTGAAAGGTGACGTCTGAGACTTGTACTGTGTGGGGGACTTGTTGGCAAGGTTAAGATCATGATTTATACAGTCTTCAGGTCTTGTAAATGAGTCATATAACTGTCATCAGCTCTGCAGCACAAATAAACAATTGCATTTCAAGGTGAATTTTCATTTCCCCTGTAAATTGAGGATCAATGCAGAAATGCGACAGAAATGACTTATGAGTACGGATGGATCAGTCTTTCAGTTTGGGTTTCTCTTAAGTTCTCATTTCCTCCCAATTTTAAATTTGGTTTATTTCAGTATAGGTTTGCAACTAAAAAAAAGTCTTCATAAACATCTGTATACATTTTAATGTGCATTTCTTCTAGCACATTCATGTTTATACCAAACTTGGCTTATTATACACATTTTTGTTCCCAGCTTGTCCTATTACATGCATTTTTGAAGCAGATTTCTCATAACTGAATGCAGTTTTGTACATTATATTTACTAATACATGCAATTTTGCAAGCAACTACCCCCCTCCCTTTATCTATGTTTGTACACTGTTTTCACCAATACATGCAATTTTGTATGTGCTCTTTGGTAGGAAAATTGAATCACCAAATTCAGAGAAGTGTGAATTTCAAAGCAGGGCTCTTTTCCAGCTTGCGTGTTGTTTCAGGAAGTGTGATGTACAGTGGTACCTCAGGTTACATACGCTTCAGGTTACAGACTCCACTAACCCAGAAATAGTGCTTCAGGTTAATAACTTTGCTTCAGGATGAGAACAGAAATCGGGCTCTGGCAGCGCGGCAGCAGCAGGAAGCCCCATTAGCTAAAGTGGTGCTTCAGGTTAAGAACAGTTTCAGGTTAAGAATGGACCTCTGGAACGAATTAAGTACTTAACCTGAGGTACCACTGTACACAGGTTTTCATCAAAATTGCATTGAAATGTGAGCACAGGCCCAAGCATCACAGACTGAATATAGATGTGCAGAGAAATGCTCTGTAGGTCTACTCAGTGGCAAGCCACATTGAGTTCAACAGGACTTACCCCCAAATAAGTATATGGCAGCCTGATTCGTCCATGCCACACTATAGAGCCACTGTGGTGCAGTGGTTAGAGTGTCGGAATAGGACCTGGGTGACCAGGGTTCAAATCCTCTCTCAGCCACATGAAGCTCACTGGGTGACCTTGGGTCAGTTGCTGCTGTTAAGCCTAACCTACCACACGGGGCTTTGATACATAATCCTACAGAGTAAATGCATGAAACAATTAAAACCTATATCAAGAATCTAATACCAAAATTTCTACATCATAGGGTGTCAGGGCTTCGGAAATTCTATTCCTTCCCTAGTGACAGCAAGAAGCAGAGAAAAACAAGATAAAGTCCCTTTTAATGAGTTTGTTCATCCATAATAGCGAGAGACAAAAGAACGCAGAATGCCATAATAATGGCATTGCTCCAACTGAGCCCCTTCTCCCTCCTTCCTAGCAGCAGCATCTCCCCTTACGGTGGCTGCTCTTGGTCAATTGTCTCTGAGTCCTTTGTTCCTGCACCCTTAACGAATGCTGAGTTCTGGGAGAAGGGGGGTCAGAAATATTCTCCAGTGACAACATGTCAGCTGGCTGCTCTGCCTCTCCCCCCCCCTGTCCTAACACCTCCCAACTCTTCTGTTCATCTGTCTCTGAGCTGTGACCCTCCTCGAACCTGTGCTGTAAATCAATGCTGCATTCCTCTTCTTCTGCAACATCAGAAGAATGGATGGGGGGGTGATCTCCACCATTCCTCCTCCTCCATCTCGTCCCCTAGAGTCCAATCCCTGACAGAGGGGTTAAATGAGGAGGAGGGAAAACCACATATGCCACCATGAACTGCTTGGCAAAAAAGGTCTGATATGAATGTAATAGCAGCAGCAGCAGCAGCAGCAACACCACGAGACTCTTAATCTCAGAGTCCCACATCGGGCCAAAGATTCCTGCATTACAGCAGGATGGATTAGATGCATAGCTGTCAACTTTTCCCTTTTTGTAAGGGAAATTCCCTTATTCCGAATAGGATTCCTTGCAAGAAAAGGGAAAAGTTGACAGCTCTGACTAGATGACCCTTGCGGTCCCTTCCAACTCTACAGTTCTGTGCTTCTATTATTCTATTTGATGATGATCATCATCATTTAGGTATACTTTGTTGTGATGTAGACTCATCACTATTACATATAGGTTGTAGAGGGTCTCACAAGTTGCTGTTGGCTCAAAGGGCAGAGATGCCCCTTCTTCACTCAGCGCCAACCAGGAGAGAATGAAACTGCCTTCCCTGCTTGCCAAAGGACCCCGTTTTTTATTCCAAGCAGGCAAGCAAAAAGCACCGCTCCTCTGTCATGGCTTGACAGTTATAGACTAGCTCTGCACCTTATTAAAGATAAAGGCTTGCTTGGGCTCTCTTTTTTGTCCATCTCCTGTCCACAGTCCAGCATTTATTATGAGGAAATAGGAGATTAATAACATCTCCTCGACTTGGAGAGAATGCTATGTCAGTTATTTCATCAACATAATCAAATAAGGGTGTAGGATACTCCAGAACATACTGCATGGACAATATCCACCAGGTAATTCTATTTTTACTGAATGAACATCCATCTGGCTTCCCTTTTCTCTCTCTAGTGCCATGCTAGACACATGAGAAAACCAGTTTAAGCAGATACCAGGGCATCTTTTTGTTAACAATGAAGAAACATAAAAGATTACACAGAAGGAAAAATACGCTTTCTTTATAGTCTGGCTACATTCCCCTTAAAGCAGCCTTTCTCAACCTTGGGTCCCCAGATGTTGTTGAACTACACCTCCCATCATCCCTAGCTAGCAAGGCCAGAGCTCAGGCTTAAAGCATCCATGTCCTGACCTTCTTCTTATTTAAGCCTACTTGGTCAAAAATCCTAGAAGCCATAAAAAGGTACCTGCAGTGTTCTTTCTTTTCTCTCTCACTCTCCAAAAGATGTGTTGAAACATAAATATAACTCTATTGCTACAGGGATATCACTAGGCAACGAATTGCAGGAGCATTAATTCTCTCTCTCAAAAGTTTTACATCTAGAGGAAACCAAGTGCTTAATTCTTTTCTGGTCTCTTTGTTTTACTGTTGAGAAAGTGCTTGAGTAATAGTGCAGGCTCGTTATTCCTTTGAAGTGGGCAAGAAGCAGAGAGACTCCAGTGAATTATCACCTCATTTGTTCAAGCCTTCATGGCTGGGTGTGTGTGTGGGGGGGAACAGTCTAAATTTACAACCTGGATGGCTCAGTGTGATCCCTCCAACTCTCTGTATCTCCTATACTAAAGGTTTTAGTGCTATGAGTGGGCTAAGGATTGACAGGTAAGTCTAATTCCAGCTCAGGACAATTTGCTATGAGTTTATTCATGAGTTTGTCCCATCCTGTTTCTGCATTTCATCTGGATGAAAATGTGCATTTAAATAATATACTTATCACAAAAGATATATTTGCATATATATACAAGCCTTTTATCTCAATTTACACATTTTAAAATTTGGTCTCTCCCAAAATATGCACTTTGGGATGCATTTTTGAGCCAAGAACTATAGAGCAACATTCAGAGAAGTGCAAAATCTGAAGGACCATTCCCTTCCATGCCATGTGTTAGTCCAGGAGCTATAAATTTGGACAATATACGTAAAATATGGAGTGAACACAATTGTCCCCCATCTGTAGTTATTATATAGGAGATGATGAAATGGTAGTGGATATGACAAACAATATTATTTTTATTACTGATTCATTAATCGACTGCTAAACAACTGTCTTATGTAGATCCATTTATCCAGCTGGGAAAACCATTATTCTTATTCTTATTCTTATTCACCACCCATCTGACTGGGTTGTCCCACCCACTCTGGGCAGCTTCCAACAAATTAAAACACAGTAAGACACCAAACATTATAAACTTCACTATACAGAACAAAACTATATTCACTTGGTTCTAGAAAGTGCAGATAATGGGTGCTTGTCATATCTTGGGAGGAAGGCTATTCCACAGAACAGGGGCAGCCACACTAAAAACTTTGCTCTGAGTTACTGTGAGGTGGGCTTCTGAGATCTTTGGATCTAGCAGAAGAAACTCTCCTGCAGGTCACTGGGTGAATAAGGGATAAGACAGTCACTCAGCTAACCTGGGCCTGAGCTGCATAGGACCTTATATGTCAGTACCAACACATTGAACCTGGCCCAGGAGCAGATCAGCAGCCAGAGCAAATCCTGCAAGCAAGTTGGTATGAGCTCGCCCCACAAGCAAACTAGCCATCACATTCTGCAGCAGTTGCAGCCTCAAGACCTACCCCAGGCGTGCTCCCACACAGAGCACAACCTTCTGGAACTGTCCCTGAAGATAAGACTGGAGGAACTTCTGGTGGCTCCAATTCCTATCTTCTGTAGGCAATCCTGGAGGTTACTGTGGTCAATAGTAAGAGCAACACCATCACATTCCCCCATCCCTCTCCCAATAGAGGTACTCCAAGGCAGGTTCAGTTCCAAACATGGGTCTGAACCTAAATTGAAATGAGTTTAGGTAATTAGTTTCCTCTAGGAATGTCTGTAGCTCTGTCACCATGACCCTCTCCAGTATGTTTCCCCTAAAGGGGGCCATTGCAACTGGTGGTGGTTGTTAAATACCATTGGGTCGAGGGTGGGTTGTTTTTTTAGGAGTGATCACACTGTTGCCTCCTTCATGGCAAACAGCACCATCCCCTCAAGCATTCAACACACCCTAAATCCACCCAGACACGCTGGTAACTTGGAGTGTACAGTATATGCTTATATAATATGTAATTAATATTATAGTATAATGATGTGTATAATCACACATATAATAATGCATATATGTGGGAAGTCTTTTTACTTTTGGCAGAATATGGGAAAGGACTCATTCATCATCAAGTTTAAGGCATGAGATATGAATTGGGGGTGGGGAAATCAATGTGGATAAACTCAACATGGAGATTTTCATAAAATTAAACCCCCAGGCTCCCTGTTGCCTGACCTGGTGGCTTTCAGTGCACAAGGAAGTTTGTTTATAATGAAGGGAGCACTCACATATTCCCCACTACCACCAATTAACTGATTTTGTGTGATCCATACATCACATGACTTGACTGACAGCTACACGTTGTAGCTCGTCTCTCTCTCACCCACCTGCACTTTGGCAAAGCCCACTTTACAACAACAGCTTTTTTTTTTTAAAGGAGATCACTTGGTCCATGCATGTTTGCCCAAAGGTCATCCATCTATAAATGCCAATAACAAGGCACGTTGACTGGAGAGCTGGAACTGCCAAGAAACATCAATCCGATGGAGGTCACCTCCTCCTTGCTCATCAATCCAAGACTCCTGCACACTTAGCTGCTAGTCCAGCAAATTCCTTTCACTGGCTTATTGGTAAACAAGCTCTCCTAGATTTGTGTGGCTTGCTTTGAGTGTGCAGACAGGGGCAATCGGGAAACAGTTTTCCTAGTATTGTGTGCATTATATTCACAGAAATCATGATTCAGGATAAGGATAACAAGGGAGGGAGGAATATGGGGCTCTCACTCCACACACCCTGAAAACAGAAATCGTCAAAAGACAGGTTATGTTATGGCTGTTGAGTCATTGTTAGGATGCAATGTGTTGTAGCCTGGCAGCTAGGAATCCCAGTTCAAGATGGGCCAGCAGCACTGCTAAACCCTCTGTGCAGTCTTAGGAATGGGGCATTTGTAAAGGATGAGGGATTCAATCAGTTAAACATTGCAGGCTCTCCTTACCCCCACTTTCGGATGGTGCCTATTCTGCCTACAACAGCAAAGCAACATAGGGTGAGAATGGTAGATGCACAGATAAGGCTGATGCTATGTTCAGGGCAACATAAGAGCTTCAATAAGCTACTACCTCCACCGTCTGCAAATACATCTTCCCCAAACCACAATGCATCAGAGACTGTTTGCTGTTCTTGTTCAGCTCCTGATTGTATTGGCTCACCCTTTCTTACATTGAACAAGCCTCTTACATATGCCCACATTTCATTTTATGCCCGAACTGGACACCCACTATCAGTGGCACCAACATCAATGAAATATTGAGGGGCTTGACACTCTGCCCCTCCCACTGGAAGGTCACCCTGGGAGAAAGGGAGGTGGGTGGGTGGGTGATCAGGCCCATAACCAGGGCTGTCACACAGAAGCGGGCACTCAACCTCAATTTACCTCAACCAGCTCCTTAAAACCAGCCCAGAAGGTGACCCTGTGTATTAGCTTCCTCCTCTTCCTTAGCCTCTGGGATGCCAACAGGGAGGAGGGAGGCAGAGAAGAACAGGGAGGAGGGAGGAGAATGAAGACAAAGCTAGAATTAGTTGACTCTGCCTGCTGTTAGCTCTAGCTCCACCTACTGTTGGGCCTCCCAGACTTCTGCTCAACCAGCTGCAATGAGCATCAGCCATCTCTGATGACACCTGTATTGGGGGATGCGCCTTGCATGAGTCTTCAAGAAGAAACAGTGGTGATCCTACTACTCTATGCTAGATTACTCAATAGGCAGGCTAAGCACATGCTTAGGACACGGGCAAAGCAGGGACACACAAACAAAATGGTAGGGGGAATGGGGGGGAGTTGATATTTTGTTTTTGTTTAAATTCCATTGAAGTAGTAATTGGAGGGAAAATAGAACTTTGTTAGATTTCCTAATACACTCTTACACACTCTCCCCCCTTTCTGTTCTCTTTTTATTACTTATCCCCAATTAAACCAGGGGGTGTCCTACTAACATAGATTGAAGTAATGTGAGGAAATCAGATCCTGTCATGTGTTGCATGTACATTTCAGCATACATGTAAGTTTCATATGATTCAATAAAACTTTATTTTATGGTTCAGTATTTGGAATTACACATGGGGGGGCACCACAATCTTTTCAGAGCTTAGGGCCTCTAAAGCTCTTAATCTGACCCTGTTACTATTTCTCTAGGATTGTTTCTACTGCAGTGTGAGTGATAAAAACCTTTGAATGTCCCTCTTCCTGGATGATAGTCTTTTGCTGCTTAGCTGACATCAGGATTTCCACATTTCAAGAATACTTTGCTCTTGAACAGCATATGAAAATTAAGGAGAGCGGGGCTACTCTCAACAGTGCCCCCAAAAGATGCAAGGTATGAGTCTTATTGTACAAAATCAATGATCTGTCATTGATGCAGAAATATCATTACTCTCATTTGGGGTGAAATAAATGAAACGAAAATGTATTAGTATTCCATACAGTGACACACATGCCAACCCTTTTTCTCCATCTCTTTTTGACCTCAAGGCTTTTTTGGATAAATGTCAAGGCCCATTTCAATTAATCATGTCTACAGCAGACTAATTGTGGACAACAGGAAGGCAATTAACAGAGATCTCATTCAAATATTAATCTACGTTCAAAAAGGGCTGAAATGCAAAATAAAATAAAGGAAAATCTTACAGATGTAGTCTACAACTTGAGAACGCTGTCAAGTAAGTATGTGTGGCTGGGTTAATCTGAAGCTTTACAGTATTGCAAGCCATGATTACCATTGTTGTGGTAAGGACTGGAGATGGTGAGGAAGCATCCATTTTAAATGGATTTATACAAAAAAAAATTGGGGGTTCTTACCTTATGGAGCTCAGTTTGCATCAGACTACGTCATTCACATCCATGTGCTGCTCTTCTTTTAAAAGCCCAATTAATTATATGCAGAATAATGCACAACATTATGCAAATTAATATGGATAAAAGAGCCATGCCCCACTTGGTGCTATATTTCTCCAGCATAATTTTACAAGCATTAACACATAAACATGTTTACACAGTTATACGCATTGGTGCATGTATCTTTTGATGTGCTCATTGCTTTGGGAAACCAGGAGTGTCTGTGTACGTAGCATTATACATATAATAATGTGCATAATAATGCATATAAAATGTACAACATATGCAAAAAAAATTCATAGTTTTAACAAGACTGGTGTGGTGGTGGGGGGGGGGGAAACCTCGCTTCTCATCAAGAGCTATGGGTGAGATGAGACTCAGAATAAATCCATGAGGATGAGTTCATCACTGATATTTTCAGAACATCCCAAACTCAAATCTATGTTTGGGCAGTCATCATGACTATTAACCTTAGGCCTGTAGGCCAAATATTGCCCTCAGAGCACACTCCAAGTCATACCTTTGGCTGCACACAGCACTTAGCTCACTTGTGATGCCTAGCAGTTGATTATCCAAATCACACTGCCTCTAACACTGGAGACAGAATATAGCCATAGTGGTTGGTAGCCACTGATAACCTTGTCCTTCATTAATTTATATTGTCCTCTTTTAAAGCCATCCAAGTCAGTAGTAGGGATGGACAAATCTGTTAAACCTCAGATCTCATTTTTCTCCAGTCTTAAATTCAGTTCTCTACATTTTCTGCAGATTGGGGGAAAAAATCACCATGAAAATCCACCATCATCTTAGTGTGAATTTTCCTAATATGCACATATTTTTTGGACAGTTTTGACAATTGCACATTTTCTGCAAGCCATTCCCCCAATGTAAAATGCATTTATGTGTGTTATTTTCACCAATATATGCATTGTGTAATGCACATTTTACCCCAGTATATGCGTTTCTGCTGGATAACTACACTGCAAAATTTGGCGAGGTGCAAACTTCAAAGATTGGCTGCGTTTCAGTTTGCACATTGTTTACAAAAGTGTGAATTGGGTGAGTTCACTTTCACATGTGAACTGAAAACAATATCTACCCCATCACTAGTTGTTGGCCGCCATTGCAGCTTGTGGGAGTGAATCATATGGTTTTAACCATATGCTGTGTGAAAAACAACAACCCTTTCTCTTGTTCAACCATCAGCTTAAATAAACAGGAAGAGAAAATGCTGGTAACAATAAGAAATGCTACCAGTGGTTAAAAAGGCTTTAGCCACAATCCAGTGCAGAAAGAGAGTTTAAAAGCTGAACGCAGGGAGATCAGATATAGTCTAGCACACACATGTCTTTTTTATGCATAACACTTTTAGAAGTTCTTGGACAGTTGTGCTAGTTCTAATCAGGCCCTTGGGCAAATATCCAGCAACCCTCGCAGGAATAAACTATTCTCACTTCAAACAATTGTTACAGTTTGAATCCAATTGACTCTAGACAACAGAAGTGAGATAATCAGCATATTAAAGCCAACACTATAACCATATGTTAATTATGTAAATGATTCATTTTAATCAGCTAGAACCATGTAAAGAGTTACTAGGAATGCAAATGCAGGGAGTTATTAAAAATCTCATTATTATTCATCTTAGTTCCATGCGTGAATGTATCCATCCAAACAGATGAATTAATAGTTAGATGAAAGATGAAAGAGCTGGAGGGGGAAATCTGTGGGATACCATCTGTCTTGCTTTGTATCCCTCCAAGGCCTTAAGGAACACTGCAGTGGTTACACGGAGAAAAGCCTCAGAGCAGGGACGGAGGCTGGCTGTGCAAGACTGCAGCTTCTGACCGTCACTGCTCGGAAGAACCTAAATTAGCAATTAAAACTGATTCATATGCTGAGACATCTGATTCTGTTAGAGAGTGCATATCTGTGTGCACCCTGGGCTCAGCCTCCCGGCCCAGGAAAAGCAAGGAAACTTCCCTGTTGAAATTGACCATGCCTTTACTTTAGCAAGAAGGTAGAGCATGGGAAAGCAAACTAAGGCCCGGGGGCTGGATCTGGCCCAATCACCTTCTAAATCTGGCCCGCAGATGGTCCAGGAATCAGCGTGTTTTTACATGAGTAGAATGTGTCCTTTAATTTAAAATGCATCTCTGGGTTATTTGTGGGGCTTGGGAATTCTTTCATCCCCCCCCAATATAGTCTGGCCCCCCACAAGGTCTGAGGGACAGTGGACTGGCCTCCTGCTGAAAAAGTTGGCTGACCCCTGAGATAGAGCCTTCTATCCACAGAGGAGGTACCCAGTCACACACACACACACACACACACCCCTCCACAAAATTTAACATACTAGCTCAGGACTAAGAACTAAGGGGTTTAGCTCAATAGCAGAGCATATCCTGCACACACCAAAAGTCCCAGGTTCTCTCCTTGGCATCTCCCAAGAGGGCTGGGAAATAGAAAGGCTACATCTCAGTGGCAGTGGAGGAGGTCCTTGGTAGGGAATTTCATAATTTGGGAGGGTGACAAAAAAAGTCCCTTTCATACATTCCAGCCAGCAGCATATCTGCCACCGGTGGAACACAGTGTGTGGGGCCCCTTGCTATGGAAGGGTCATCACCAATGGTAGAATACCTTACACCATGACCTCACCCGCTACCAACAGACAGCCCCCAGGATGCTGGCATCAAGGAAATGTGGCCCTTGGTCTGCAAATCTTTCTCTCATACACACACCTGACCAAATCTGAATGCCTCGCTGCTCAGATTAGCACCCAAGGAACGTCAAAGAAAGCTAAAATAAGTATCTACTGTGGTGACTATGGTTCACATATCTCTAAACATTTAAGATTTCTGCATCCCAGTTTGGGCACTGAATCAGAAACAGGTGATCAAAAGAAAGGACTTTATCAGAGAAAAGGTCTTCTCCTGGCCACAGAAGAGACACATGCACTAGCCTTTGCAGCTCTGTGCCTAACTGATCTGTGCTTGTTTTAACAGATAGATTCAATAGTTTTAACAGCTGATAGATAGATGATAGATAGATAGATAGATGATAGACATGTACGGTAAACTGTTTTCATATATGTTATACATTGTAAATCACTTTGGGAGACCTCATGGGAAATGATTCATAAATTATTATTATTACTTTTTAAATCTCTATACTGCCCTTCATCTGAGGATCACAGGGCGGTTTTACAATATAAATATACACAAAAATTGCATAACATAGCAACAAACAAAAACAATAAACCCCTCACACAGTTTAAAAGGCGATTGTTTGTTAAAGTAGCAAAAGTTATGGAAGAAGAGGAATGTTCTTGCCTTGCTCCTAAAGTTATGTAACAGGTGCCAAGTGAGTCTATCTGGGGACAGCATTCCACAAATGTGGAGCCACCACAGAAAAGGCCCATTCTCGTGTTGCTACACTCTGGACCTCTTGGAGAAGAAGGGTCTCAGATGAGGATTGCAGGGTTTGGGTTGGTTCATATGGGGAGAGGTGGTCCTTGAGGTACTGCGGTCCTGAGCCATTTAAGGCTTTATAGGTCAAAACCAGCACTTTGAATTGAGCCTGGAAATTAACTGGCAGCGAGTGCACTCAGGGCAGGACTGGCATTGTGTGCTCAAACCATATTGCCCCAGTAAGCAACCTGGATGCTCAATTCTGCACCAGCTAAAATTTCCAAACTCTGTTCAGAGGCAGCCCCACATATAACACTTTGCAGTAATCCAACCTAGTAATCTAAATAAATAAATAAATAATCTACACATGCGCTTCACATATACAGTGGTACCTCGGGTCAAGTACTTAATTCATTCCGGAGGTCCGTTCTCAACCTGAAACTGTTCTTAACCTGAAGCACCACTTTAGCTAATGGGACCTCCTGCTGCTGCCACGCCGCCGGAGCCCGATTTCTGTTCTCATCCTGAAGCAAAGTTCTTAACCTGAAGTACTATTTCTGGGTTAGCAGAGTGTGTAACCTGAAGTGTATGTAACCTGAAGCGTATGTAACCCAAGGTACCACTGTATCAGAAAAGATTTCTAAGATTTCCTGGTGCACCAGGGAACCACTGGTGGCAGAAGAAGGAACTTCCTCTCCACTGGAAGAGTGGTACTTACACATCACATTATTCCAGGCAGTTCAGGATTCCAAACAAAAGTAAATTAAGCAATTATAGTATTCCACTTACCACACCATGTACAAAACCCACAATTTAAATATTCCCTTTATTATACCATATATTTATATGCGGCTGTATTTCCAACCAGAGAGAAAGGAATTTTGTTGTTTTGTTTTGTGTAAATAAAACATGCTACACAAACATGTTTAACTCCCTGCTCCCCCCTACACACCATTTACAGAATTGTTACCAAGCTTTCTTCTTTAGATTCTTTTGACTTTCATGTTTGCTTGCCTTATGTACCCAATGCAGCTTCAGTTAAATGATTGTATTTTCTCCCCCTGTCTCTAATCCTTTTATATGGGTCTCACCCCCTGCTTACTCTTGCATGCCTTTGTAGTTTGTATAATTGGGTCTTTGCACCATCTTAACAGGGTTTAGCACCATACAGAGCTTGTCAAAATGAAGCAGAATGGAGATCAACCTATCAGGGGACATAATAAACAACCAAGCACATCCTCCTGCGGTAGACAGATATTATATAGAAAGAGCTGCTTGTTATTTTGAGACCTTAAAGTTATATGGGCAGATTCTGACAGATATGGACTGGGAAATAGCCAACTGCAGAGGCAGGCAGCCATCTGGTGCCCTCTAGTTGTTGTACTGCAGTTCCCATAATCTTGTACCACTGGCCTTGATGGTTGGGAGCAGATGGGCATTCTGGTTCAGAAACATCTGGAGGGCACCATGTTGACTACCTCTGATCTTATTTATTTGCTTATTGCATTTATATCTCACATTCCTTCCAAGGAGCTCAAGGTGGCATAGAGACTTCTTCACCTCCTTGTGTTAACCTCACAGCAGCCCTGTGAGGTTGGTCAGGCTGAGAGACAGAGACTGGCCCTAGGTCACACAGTGTGTCCTATGGTGGAGGCTAGCCTTTTAGGTCCTAGTCTGATCATAGAATCATAGAATTATAGAATCATAGAGTTGGAAGAGACCACAAGGGCCATCGAGTCCAACCCCCTGCCAAGCAGGAAACACCATCAGAGCACTCCTGACATATGGTTGTCAAGCCTCTGCTTAAAGACCTCCAAAGAAGGAGACTCCACCACACTCCTTGGCAGGAAATTCCACTGTCCAACAGCTCTTACTGTCAGGAAGTTCTTCCTAATCTTTAGGTGGAATCTTCTTTCTTGTAGTTTGGATCCATTGCTCCATGATCATTATGCTACACTGGCGTACTACAGTGTCCACTGTAAAAAGGCTCTCTACTTTGTTCCCTGAAGCTAAGTCAATCTGGTTCTTGCTATTTAAAAAAAATACTTGAGAAGTATGTGTATAGTAAGGCTTTAAAGGCAGTGAGACAGATTCATGGAGGAATGTCTCCAACATTTATCAGATGAAAATAGGGACAATCTTCAAAAAGGGCAAACTAGAGTCTGGGATCAAATCAGAAACCAGGACAGCTTCTGTAATTCTGGAACTGCCCCTGTGAAATCAGGACATTTGGAGGGTCTGCTATCAGTGACAACTAGCCAGGGTGGTTATGTTCTGCCTCCACTGTCAGGAGGCAATATGCCTTTGAATATCAGTTACAGTGGTACCTCGGGTTACATACGCTTCAGGTTACAGACTCCACTAACCCAGAAATAGTGCTTCAGGTTAAGAACTTTGCTTCAGGATGAGAACAGAAATCATGCTCTGTTGGCACAGCAGCAGCAGGAGGCCCCATTAGCTAAAGTGGTCTTCAGGTTAAGAACAGTTTCAGATTAAGAACGGACCTCCGGAACAAATTAAGTACCTAACCCGAGGTACCACTGCACTGGAAACTGCAGGAGAGGAGAATGCTGTTATATTCAGGCTCCACATGTTGGCTTCTAATAGGTATCTGGTTGGTTCTGTGAGATCATAAGAACATAAAAAGAGCCCGATGAGTTAAAGAAATGGCCCATCTAGCCCAGCTGCTGCCAGTTCTCACAGTGGCTGCCCAGATGCTGCAAGGGAAGCCTGCAAGCTGGGTATGAGTATAAGAGCACCCTGCCCACCAGCGTTTCCCAGCAACTGCTCTTCAGAGATGTAATGCCTCTGACAATGGAGGCAGAATACAGCCATCATGGCTAATGGCCATTGATGAGGACACTGGACTAGGTAGCTTTTGGACCTCATCCAGCAGGGATCTTATTATGCTTTCATAAATACAAATGGCCACTTTATTGTTTCTCAAAAGGACCTTAAAGCTTCTGTTGACTGGAAGGCTGACACAAAGATCCACATTTATCAAGAAAGAGGTGGTGAAGATCACTAAAAAAACTTGCATTAAAAATAAAAGGGGGGAACAGCTCAATGTGTGCACTGATATGAGACACCATTAATTTGTTCTAGAAAGGCCTGCGCATATTTAGATTATGGTGAAGTGGAATTTGACAGGTTTGTGACTATTGAATGAGGCTCTTCAGCATGGTTTCAGTGAGTAAAAAAGAACAATGATTTAAGAACATCTAGGTTTATTAAATAAATAAAAAGTGTTTCAATGAAGGCATAACATAGTATAAAACTTAGGATGCAAAGGCACCTGCCATGTTTATAGTTAGTGAGAACATATGATAACTCGTTTCAGGCACAGACCAAAGGTCCATCTGGTCAAGCTTTCTAGATGCTGGAAAGATCGCTCTGGGCTTATGTAGACAATTATGAAAAAAATGCGTATTTTTCTTTGTAAGCTGCTTTGAGGTTTTCTGAAATAAGTAAATAAATTACTGGTTTTAATTTTAAGTCTTCATGTGTTTTTATGTTGCAAACAGTTTTCATTTTTGTGACATTGCAGTATATTTTTCTGACAAATAAAATATAAACAAATATTTAGATCAAGGATAGGCCGAAAGTAGATCAAGATTTCCTGGCGGATCTCTTGGTTATTCACAACAGATTGACAAAGATGTCTAGCTCTCAAATGTTTACAGATTGCAGCAGAAAGGTGCCTCCCGTCATCTAAATTTAGCTGCAGTGACTAAGAAAGCTTGTAGTAAACAGAAATGGACCTTAGCATGAAAGGACTGTGATGTCTGATCAATTCTGGCCATGAGGACAAATTCCTAGCTCATAGACATGCTGTCCATTCACTCTAAACTGTATATACAGTAGTACCTCGGGTTACATACACTTCAGGTTACATACACTTCAGGTTACAGACTCCGCTAACCCAGAAATAGTGCTTCAGGTTAAGAACTTTGCTTCAGGATGAGAACAGAAATTGTGCTCCGGCAGTGTGGCAGCAGCAGGAGCCCCCATTAGCTAAAGTGGTGCTTCAGGTTAAGAACAGTTTCAGGTTAAGTATGGACCTCTGGAACGAATTAAGTACTTAACCCGAGGTACCACTGTATACCACATCTGGTTCTGTTAGAGTTGTAGTAAAATAGAAGTAATTCTGACAAACCTGAACTCTGTCCCCGGTATAGAGAGTCAGTGTGGTATAGGTTAGAGTTGGACCAATACCTGGGAGACTGGAGTTCAAATACCCAGACAGCCATGAAGCCCATAGGTTGACCTTTGGACAGTCACTATATCTCAGCCTAACCTACTTCCCAGAGTTGTTGTGTAGAGTGGGGGAAGATATGTGTTGTCTTGAGTTTCTTGTAGAAAATGAGGGCTATAATAGATAATAATAAATAAATTATAATAAATTTTATTACTATTTTCCTGCCACACCCTCTCAATTCTATGCCACACCATCCCCGTCCCCTGGCTTCGGTTCCTTTCTGAATGGGCAATCGCCCCTCCTGCAAATCAGGAATCATGCAATGTACATATGATATCACAATGCCATGTAGTCCATCAAGTTTAGCTTTGGGGGTGACAAAACTCAGAGCAAGCAAAGGCAGATTGAGAAGAACAATGCAACGCAACTGCTTGTGTGAACTCGTCCCCTCTACACCACGAAATATGTATTTGTAAAATGCCGAAAGGTGAGGAGTTATCCAAAACATTGGTAAAGGAACAAACCCCGCAATAGCCAACACTCATCTCTAATATCAGGAGCACCACAAAACCCAGCCTTGCTGAGAAATTCCTCTAGCCTTTCAAGTATCAAGTATTTATTACCCTTTGGAGTGTTTCATCTGTTTTTCTGGTTCCTGCTGACATTTATATCTTGCCAAGATGTTTATGGTTGCAAAGAAATACAAAATAACTCATAATCCCCTTACAAACCTTAAAAAGCAGTCCGTCATGTTGCTGCAAGCATGCCGTATATTCTGAGCATATAAATATGCATGCTCCTCTCCCCCCGCCCCACCGCCGAGATCTCCCAAGAATATATTACGTGAGGAGTTTCAAATCTATAATGTATAGGGCTGACTAAAAAAATCTGTACTGTATAGATCAAATCTATTGTGACATCTCTCGCACAGTGAAAATACATGACCCAGCTTCAGTTACACGAGAGAGGGAGATTTCATGAGGATATTACCCAGGGAAGGATCTTCTCCTATTCCATCTCCACATTTACCAAAGGACATGGAGGATTGTTATCAACTGTCACAGGCAGAGAGAGAGAGAGATAGGCCTAAGCAATATCATAATAAGAACATAGGAAGACAAGGAGAAGCACATTGGATCACACACAGGGTTCCTCAAGTCTAGTACAGTGGTACCTTGGGTTAAGAACTTAATTTGTTCTGGAGGTCCATTCTTAACCTGAAACTGTTCTTAACCTGAGGCACCACTTTAGCTAATGGGGTCTCCCGTCGCCGCCAAGCGATTTCTGTTCTCATCCTGAAGCAAAGTTCTTAACCCGAGGTACTATTTCTGGGTTAGCAGAGTCTGTAACCTGAAGTGTCTGTAACCTGAAGCGTCTGTAACCCGAGGTACCACTGTATTTTGCTTCCAGCAGAGGATAGCCATTGGTCTGCAACTGGGATGGTCAACAAGTTTCCTCCAGGTGGACTATGTGGCCTTACAAGGACCCTCCTCCAACTCAGAATAATCTGAGCAGGGAATGCTTTTTTTCTCCTATAGACATGAAGTGTTCAATTACCTGATGGACTGATCTGCCTTTGTTAGCTTTGAGGGGAAAAGGCAGGGTGTCCAGACAACCAAACACAATGCTTTTTTATCTGTTGCCTTGTTGTGTGGCTGTTTATTTTCTTTTATTTGTACTGGCACAACCTTTTATGCCCCAGACAAAATGGAGTTATAGCCCATCTGCAAATGAAGGACCACATAATCCCAAAGGAAAGCCAAACTTAACAAATACGCATGCATACACAGAAGAGTGTGTGTTTTAAAAGGGTTTACGGCTGCCAGGGCAGGAGGAGTGCCACCTGCTTTCCAGTCCATGGTTATTGTTGTTATTTAAACAGGAACTTTTGTCAAAAAGGACAAGCACATTAATCACCTGTCATTGCAGACAGAATTCACCTATGGGTCATCAGGGCTGCTTATATACCTTATTATTTAATAATGTTTACTGCTGCAATGATGGGCCCTAGAAAAGCTTAGAGAGCCAGCAGGGTGGAGGGTATGGGGTTTAGTTCCCATGGCCAAGGCCCAAGTGGAAGGCTTGCACTTCAATGAAAGGTTGCAGGTTTGATCCCTGGCATCTCCCAGCAGGGCTGGGAGAGTCTCCTGCCTGACATTCTGGAGATCTTCTGCCAGTTTGTGTAGGCAATATTGAGCTAGATGGAACAATGGCTTGACTTGGTTGAAGGCAGGTTCTTATGTTCCCAAAGGTAGGGACTGCAACTCAATGGCAGATATTTCAATTTGCATGTAATTTCCCTGCTTCAGTCTCCAAGTAGGCCTGGGATTATGCCCTGCCTGAAACCCTGGAGAGTCACTGCCAGTTGTGCAGACAATACTGAGTGAGATGGATCAAGAGTCTGATTCAGCACATGGGAGCTTCCGATGTTTTACACACACACACACACACAGAGAGAGAGAGAGAGAGAGAGAGAGAGAGAGGAACAAGGGAGAACCAGACAGCAGCCAGAAGCACATATAGAAGGGTAAGGAATATCTGTCCTTCCAGATTTGTTGGACTACAACTCCCATCATGCTTAACATGTTGGATGCTGGGAGTTGGAGTCCAACAAATGGAGGGACACAGGTTACCTGTCTCTGTATAATTAGATAAATGAGGCCAAGACTGGCAAATAATTGGGGAGTGAAATGAAGAAATCCTGTATTAATGTAACTTTTAAAAATAAATATTTGGACCTGAGACAAGTAGAACCAGCCTTTATCATGAGAAGGACAGGGGGAGTGTGACCCTGTTATTTCTGCTTGATGTCCCAGTGGTCTTGGATCCCATCAACCATGGTATTCGTCTATACCAACATAGGACTCATCCACACTGCCACTTGTTCTGTGGCTAGAAAGCATGCATCCAACAGGTTTTCTGCTTGTAGCGTGCTTTCTAGGCACTGGGCCAGGAGGTTTTTTTGTGTGTTTGTCCCACCACTTTCCCTAGGAAAATTCACTGTTTACAACTGAACGAGAACAACCTTCAATCCATAGAAAAACAGATCAACATTTGTTCCAACTGAGCAGTAAACAGCAGCGGGTTTTCCTGTGGAAAAGTGGTGGGACAAGGAGAAGTGTGGACAAACCCCTTGGGGGTGGGTATCAGAGGAACTGCATCACAGTGGTTCCATTTGCATCTTCAGGGTCATGTTCCAAGCATAGCAATGGGTGAGTGCCATCTTATTCATGTCTACTCAGAAGCATCCAGCTATCTGTCCTCTCAATCCCTCTTGGTAAATTTAATGCCCTTAAAGAGGCAGTGTCACAGTCACTTGTAAGGAAGTCCACCTTGAACCCAATGGGGAGGTGATTATGGGGTGGTGGTGCACTACAAACATTCTTGGAAGATGCCAGTTACATTAACACATTCTAACCCTTGTCCTTGGTCACCCTAATGGATTATCTTTATAGAGATATGTGACTATGAGATGGGTAATGGAGGCACTGTTTTGTGGTGCTTCCACTCCTACCTCCAGGATCTACAGAGAGAAGCACAGCAGAAATCCTCTTCCTCCCTACTCCCCAGTGTTTATGCTTTGGGGTTCTGCAGAGCACAACTCTTATCTCCAATGCTACCCATTTAACATTTTTATGGAGCCATTGAGCGTGTTTTCCTTCATTTGAATATTTTAATGTTTTATTATGGTGGTATTTCTCTTTATAAAGAAAAAACAGCATAGAAATATTTAAAAATGAATAATGAATACAGCTACCTAGATTGTTTTAGGGGGTGCTAAAGGGCTAACCTTTCAACAGGTTTCTTTATGTCAGGCACATATATTTACATGTGATTTTTTTTCCTTCAGAGAGCTGCACCTTTGGAAAGAGTCTTGTACCAGCAAGGAGTAGAAAGGCACCTGCTGCACTAACCAGCCAATTAATCCTGAGGTACTGTGGGAACTCACCTACTTTCCAAGAGAACTGTGGAACTAACAAGACTGTGGCAGAATAGTTGGATATGCAGCCTTCTCAGAAATTTCACCCGAAGTGCAAGTCATAGCAAATGTAGGGTTCCCTCTCCTGGAGAAGCACCTGAGAAAGCCCCCCAAAATCCCATAAGACTAATGGAATTTTTAAACATTGTTGTTGTTGTTGTTAATGTCTGCACTCTTTAATCATATTTTGCTTCAGGTAAAATTAGGAACTTAGTTTGGAGGTTTCTCTCTCAGGCAAAAAACCTAGGTTAATTTTTGGAAGTTCCTAATATGTTATTGTGAACCATCCTTGCAATGTGTTTGTAGAGTAGGGTTACTCATCTTAAAAGGGGGGGAAAGTCTGAGCAGTAGAGAGCTTTTAGTGTGACGAAAAGCATTCCCAGAGGAAATTCACGCAAACCCTGGTTGGAACTTCAGACTGATGGTCTATCTAGTGCAGCATCCCTTCTACTGACAGAAATCACTCACGATCCTCTGGGAAATTCACAAAGAGGGCATGTCAAACACATCCAGGAGCAATGTTGTCACCATCTAACACCACCACCAATTGACTGGAGTCCAGAGAGAATTCTCATATCCCATCCCAGGTCAAAATCATGGCTACTTCCTTGGCTCCTTGAGGTCCCATGGCTGCTGTCAACCAGTCTTCATCTGAAGTTTGGGAATTCAAAAATAAGAATGTTGCAAGCACCAAGGGAAAGACAGAGTGGGCATAGGATTCAACTTCAGTGTCTTTTGACCCAACATTCCCTGGGAGCACAAAGCATGAGAAACACCCAGAAAACATTCTACTGGGATCTCCCCAAGGGGCCAGATTGCTATCATTGTCAGATTCTAAGAACCACGCTACAGACATTGAAGTCTGGCCAAACCTATGGAAGCCAATGCTAACATAACTGGGTGAGGGACTTTTCACTGTGAAGGCCTTTCCTAGAGAGGCTAGAGATATACCCCTACTCTATTTAAAGCTGCTTTCACTAACTGAGTGCATAGCTGGATTACAACTGCATAGCTGTAATTGGACTTATCATCTGACAAGGTTCCCAGATTCCTGCTCCCATCATTTATTTATTTATTTTTAATCACAATTATACAAAATCAAAACTGTGGACTAAGTGGCTCTATTGGGTTCTAGAACTGCTTTTGGCTTCTGGCTTCAGATTGCAGTTTTGCGCTGCCACCATGGGCACTCTCAACCACTTCCCCCCTCGCCTTTTGGCAGTTTTTTTTTTGGGGGGGGGTGGCAGGAGAATTGCACCTCCGCTGGTCCCCCCGACAACCCGCTGTCCCTCGTGAGGCTTTCTGGTGTGTGTGTGTGTGTGCCTTGTCCTGGCACTCTCCCCTCTTTCCCTGCAAGCTCCGGAGACAATAGCTTTTTTCAGCGCAATCAGATCCGCACCATCATTTCTGCACAGCAGTCAATTTTCTTTGTTTTTAATGCCACTCCACAATGCACAGTTTCCTGTTACTCCTGCTTTTAGTGTGTCATTACACTTTTTCAATATATAATCCTAAAGGCCAGTGGGGATGAAGCTGAAGGCAGTTTCTTTGCTTCATCCAGAACCCTTCCAGACGCTAGGTGCCCCTTCCTTCCCTCAGTAACCATTTCCTTCCCATTGTTCCGAGTGGGAGAGAACTCACTATGCCAGCTCCTCTGGGTGGCAGGGGGACTGGGACAGCAATGCCTTCAATGACATGGCCCCTTTTCCAATGTCAGTAGAGGAAGGGCTGCAAATGTATCCTTGGTAGTGGGGAGAAGGCACCCAATGCTGGATTGCCCACTCTCTCCACCCAGAACCCTAAACATGTGAAGAGCCTGTTGGATCAGGCCAGTGGCCCACCTAGTCCACCATCCTGTTCTCACAGTGAACAACCAGGTGCCTCTTCTGGAAAGCCCACAAGCATGACCTAAGCTCCTGTGGTTTCCAGCAGCTGGTATTCAGAAGCATTCCTGCCTCCAGCTGTGCAGGCGCAGAACTGTCATCACGGTGAGTAGCCACTGATAACCTTTTTCCTCCATGAATTTGTCCTATCCTCTTTTGAAGTCATCCAAGTTGCTGGCCATCACTGCCAACTGTGGAAGTGAGCTCCATAGTTTAACTATGCACTGCACGAACAAGGACTTTCTATCTGTCCTGAACCCTCTAATATTCATGTTAATTGGATGTCCACAAGTTCTGGCATGATGAGAGAGGAAGAAAACTTTTTTCTCTGTCCACCTTCTCCATGCTATGGTATAATCTTATAAACTTCTATCATGTTACCCCCTTTCTAGTATTTTCTCTAAACTAAAAAGTCCCAAATGCTCCAACCTTTCCTCATAAGGGAGTCACCCCATCTCCTTAATCATTCTGGTTGCCTTTTCTGAACCTTTTCCAACTCTGCAATATCCGTTTTCAGGTAAGATGTATGCAGTATTCCAAATATGGTTGCTCTATAAATTTGTATGATGTCATTATGATACTGGCAGCTTTTCAATTCCTTTCCCAATGATCCCTAGCCCTGGAAATGTTTCCCATATCCCATTGGATTATCTGATGTTTCCTATGGTCCCAGGGACCATAGGATTTCAGGGTTCACATCTGCAGTCTAAACCACTTTGAGACTCTTGTCATCTGGAGAGCAGGATAACAGGTATATTAAAAACAAATACATAAATGAACATCAGATGCACCTTCTCCCCCTCCCTCCCTCCCTCCCTCCCTCCCTGCCTCCCATCCCCTATTTCCTTTTAATCCTTCATCTTCGTTTCTTCCATTCCCACATTTTCCTCCCTTCCACTCTCATTTAGCCTCCTAAGATACTGCAGTAAGTAACCATATATGGTATATCCTTGACAGCTTTCCCTGTCCTACAACACTCCCAGATGGAGTCAGCAGTGGTCTCTTGTGAGATCATTTGGCTGGTATCACAAAGGAATGTGCCAGGATGTTAATTCCCATTGTCAGTCCTCCTTTACACACACTGGAGACAGACGGCTGCTTTGCTAAGAACACCATACCCTGGAACCGGAGATCAAGTAACAGTGGGAAAGAGGGATGTGGAAAAAATTCAAGCTGAGGAAGACAGTAACTCAATGGCACAGTGATCCTATGATCCTTCCTATATTTCATAGATCAGTGGTAGAACACCTGCTTTGAATGCAGAAGGTCCCAGGTACACCCAATGGAGATTGCTGCCTGAAACTCTGGAGAGCTGCTACCAGTCAGTGTAGAGAATGCTGACCCAGATGGATTAATGATGGTTTTTATAAACAAGCAAACAGGTTTGCACCCACAACACTTTGCCATCCGACAAAGGATTTACCAAAAAGCATGCACTGATTGTTGAAATGAATCAGCACGCCCAGTCCAAAACCTTTGCAGGTGCAAACTATTAAAAGTGAGATTGTGTATAACTGGCCCAGCAACATCCTGAGCACAAATTGTTATAAATATACAACAGAAAGGCTGTCTGGAGGGGTCAACACTCATGCACACAAGGTGTAGAAAGTCTGAAGAAATGTATGCAAAGTGATCGTCATATTCTGGGGCATGGCAGGAGTGAGGAACGAGCAAAAGAAAGCATTCGGGGATTTTCTCAGGAAAACATATTCTGAGAAATTTGGGCACAGTTCTGTAAAAATCACCCAATGAAGCAGCCTGCAGTGCTCCTTTGGTCACCTGCACTGGCTCATTATAGCTGGGGAAACTATACTCAGTAGGCAGCTAACTAGCTCTCCTCCTTGCTGCTGCAAACAGAGAAGAATTGACAAAATACAAAAGAGAAGCGTAACCGCTGCCACGGTGTAACCAATGACAGATGACACAGCTCTCAAGCTGTCTCCGGCATCCCACCGAATGACAAGTTTGACAGAGAATGTCTGTTGCTTGCAGGGCTTGATCCGTGTTCTAAAGGGGGAGAGGCGGGGAAGGGAGAGAGAGATACCCTGAAACTACTATTTCCAGGAAGTTTAACTAGTGATAACTGCAAACAGGCATTGCTGTAAACAAACCAATACAGACAACATTATCATTGCGGGCATCACTGTTCCCTCATTCTTCTTCGGTTGTTTCCCCCCCCCCCCGTGCCGTCTTCTCCTACAAACGCAGCATGCTCAAGGGAGAGGCAGTGCTTGGCTTTCTGTCAGAGCTAGCAAACAAACAAACAAACAAACAAACGTGTGTGTGTGCGCGCACCTGCGCACACGCATATACACACCCATAAAGCAGGGAAAGGAATCCCATACAGAGACTGGCAGTAGACAGGGGAGAAGGAAAAAAAATGTATATTTCACTTTCCCACTGCTGCTGCAAAGCATCGCGTGGATTATAGGATAATTGGATGCCCCACTGAGTTCAAGTAACACTATCAAATTATCATCAGTTGGAACATAGATGTGCTGCAGACTTAAACTGGTTTAATAGGCAGTCCCTCTCCCCCGGGGGGTCCCTGGAGAGTGTAATTCTGTAAGAAATGCAGAGGGCTGCTAAAACACATTCTGAGCACCCCCTCCAGATCAGGGAGACCAAGGGAATTTCCTGGACTAGGAGGGATTATTGTGTTCTGCCTGCCTTTAGGGTGGGGAATGATGCCAGGCCCCATGGCTATACCAAAGTAGAAACAGAGGAAACTGCCTTATACCGAGAGAAACCATTATGGCTCCTTATTGTCTACACCAAAGATGGGGAACCTGTAGACCTCCAGAAGCTGTCAGACTTCAACTCCCATCAGTCCTAGTCAGCATGGTCAATGATAAAGGATGATGGGGGATGTGGTTCAGCAACATCTGACAGTGGCTCTCCAGGGTCTGAGACTGGAAGTCTTCCCTAACCCTACGTGGACATGCTGTGGATTGAATCTGGGACCATCTACATGCAAAGCAGATGATCTACCACTGAGCTACGACCCTTCCCCACTGAGCTCTGGGTCTCCTGTGACAGACCCATGCATACTGCCCTGTATATGCATTGTTGAATCAAAGTAAAAATCTCATGTTTCAACACAGCATGATTATTAAACTTGTAGAATTATGTGTTGTAGATAATATAGAATGCCTTCAAAATCTCTCTCTCTCAGTTACCAACTGCTCAGACAATATAAATAAATAAACGACTCAGCTGTACAACTATAGACTCATCAAGTTGGGATGCAATCCAATACATAAATTGTAAACAGCACTAGAAGCATTAGAAAGGCCCCAAAGATCTACTGCCAGTACTTAACAATTCCCTTCACAGAACATTAATCATGAAAAATTTACAGCAAACTTGCTTTTTTTAAAAAAAATAACCTTACTATGCTAACAGGCTAAAAGTGGAATAATACAAGGGGAGAAAAGATGGATATAAAATGCATGTTCACCTCTCATTATCAAAAACTCTACATGCCTTTGATGATTATCACTTCTAAGAGTCAAAGTTCAGAAAAAGTTATGTGACACAGCTCTTCTGGAAACTTTCTTCAGAAAGCACATTAAGTGTCAAACATCCCCCTTTAAACAACAAACAAACAATTCCTTGCACCCAGAAGACTAAACTTACAGGGAGGCTACTGGGCGACAGCTTATGTCCTTTACATACTTGCTTTCCACATGCAATTTTTTCCCTGTTACTCAGAAAGAAAGACAACTTTAGCAAGTGTCCAGAAGAAGGGCATTCAATTATGTGGAGGAATCCATTCTGCGTTCAAAAATGTTTTGATATGTGCATAGATGCCAACCTGAAGAGAATACTCTTAGCAAGTCTTTGGGAAGATGACCTCTTTAATATAGATGCTCGAGGGACTTATTATTTGCGGATTCAACATTAGCTTACCTGAGCTACACCTTCAGGACTAAGATGTGGATGAGAATGTGGTTATCCTTTGGGATTCACACTTCACCACATTTTGCAATACCAACTAATAATGACTAATAATCTTCATGGAGGTGGTCTGTCTACTGTCTAAACAAGCTTCTCTCTTCTCATCAAAACCGTGTGCTAACCAGCTTCTGTCTAACATAGGCAGAGGTTCAGTTCTGGCTAGATACAAAATGGGATTGAGTGGGAGCTTTGTAATAAATGCTGGAGGAGGGCTGGCTCTCTATTCTACAGATTCCTTTTCTTACTGTACCAAACTCTGTCCTGGAACCTCAACAAAAGGAAACCCTATCAGCATTCCACCTCCCTTTCCCACACAGCCACCATGAAAGAGAGGGGCAACGGTATGAGTGTTTATTTATTTACTAATTTATTTTATTTTTTAAAAAACCCTTTATGCTGTTTAACCACAAGAGTAACTAAGTGGGTCACTAAAATACAATACAAATAATAAAAATAAATAAAAACTACAAAACCAGACTTCGCTCCAACCTCTGCACCTCTCCCAAAGAGAACTTAGACCTATTTTTTTTCTCCCCTTTGATAATTCTCGAGTGCAATGGGTCTACTCTGACTGAGGCTAAACCCATAGGTTTACAAACTCACAATCACTACTCCCTCTTATCTGTAACGACACTGAACTCTTTCTTCATATGCTTTATTGCATTTCATGATAACCCTTGCATTCCAATGGAATAATCTCATTCTGTCCCTATATGAACACACACACACACACACACACAGACACACACACACACACTCACATACAAAGGCATCTCAGTATTCAAAGGGCCCAAACGTGTAATCTATCTGCTGCTTGGATAATTCGTCCAGAGTGGCATTTTGTAATGACAGCAACTTTCCAACCAATCAATAGTTATTTAATTCCCAACAAGCTCTCGAGTCCATTAAACCTGATTACATTCACCCATTTCAGTTGGGCGCAGTTATTTTTCCTACACCGGCACTTAATCTATAACAGGAACTTATGAGAACTTTCAAAAGCAATTCCAGCATCAATCAGCATAGAGCAAAAAAGATGTGATTTGCTTGTAATTATTTATTGGCCGGGATGGCAGAAGGTCTGGCTGGTGCAGGAACTCAACCTTCACCTCCAGATCTAATGGTTAGGAAGGCCTCCTCAATGTGCCAATTCTGCTTTTATTACCCCCCTCTACAACATTTTTTTTATATAAAAAAAATAGAATTGGCTTATGAATGCCAGAAAGCATATGTGCTGCTTTCAGTATTGATGCTGCTCATTCCGATGAGGATCAATAGGCATTGACTTCATGGAAAACATGCATATATGTCTGATATTGAATAAGTTCTGAAGCCTATCAGCATCTATCTGAATGCTAGTTTGTTAGGCTTAATGGTGCTGTATTTTGGCAGAGAATTACCAGATCTGAATTTTGGAAGGCTTCTTCCAAACATCACCAGCAAGACCAGTATAAACTAAACAGTTCAGCAATTCAGGTTTATTGTAACAAGTAATGACTTGCTTCTTCTAGATAGCAAAACAATTTAGCAAACTATCGAAACTAAATATGACAGCATCACCACTTGCCCAGCCATTTTCAAACTGTTGAATGAAAGTAACAATGTTCCTTACCTTTGTCATGCAACATTTGTCAACTTCTGCTAACTCTCAGGCCTGTGGAATTTAAGTATTCCAATAGGCATAAAGGCATTCCTTATTGCACTTTTAAATGTGGTCCTTTCAAATATTTTGGATTTCGGGGGACGCCCTACTCTGGTTATGATCCTGTGGTTCAGAAGAAATTGAAACAGTTAGCCATCTCTTGCTATGTTGTAAATTTAATCAAGAATGCCAGAGTTCATTTTGTATCCTGGAATATAATCTAGATACAATTATTACCTTCTTTTCTTGGATACAAATAAGAACATTGCTGTAATGCTAAATTTGTATTAAGAGCAATGATACGAATTAAAATCTTCTGCAAATCAATGTAACCACCTTTTCTTAACTGTTAGAGAGGTTCCATAACCCTGTAACTTATGTGGTCTGTTGATTGGCTCAATGATTGATCAATAAAACATCTGTGCCACTTTTGTATACCTAAAGAAGTATACTTAAAAAAGAAAAGATTAAATCAATCCAAAACATCTTACACCAAAAAACCTAATTGGAACAGTAAAACAATTAAAGCAATCAAATCAAAGAAAAAAGGGATAAAAATAACAAAATATTTGTAATCAATTTATAAAATGCATATATTTCAAGTTGTGTATAAATATAAATATACAAGATAATATCCTTTGAACAATGATAACACTGAGGGACAACACAGATACAAAACTGTTAAGCAGAATGGAAACCATAAACAGTAATTAAAGTGTCAAAGTAAATAAAGATGTCTTAAGTTAGCACCAAGAAGATTGGAGTGGTATCACAAACTTGGGGTGCTACCACTGTGTCTAGTACTTAAATAACATACTTCACCAACTCATGATATAATGGTTTCAGTTGAAGAACTTAATGCACAGAAAGGCTCAATTAAAAGCCACCTCGGGGGAAAAAGGGAGATCTTCACCTGACATCTAAAGAACATCACCATTGGTGTCCCACAAATGTTCATCATGAATAGAAAGAGTGTTCCATAAACAGGGGGGCACCACTGAAAAGACCCCTTCTCCAGTCGCCACCTAACCAGTCTGTGATCACCTCTGGCTTAGCAATAATCCATCAGCAATGTCTAGGCAACATGATGACCATGTACATACGCAATAGACAATCTTTATAGAATTCCTTCAAACCATAACAAGTACAAAATGAAATCTTTAGTCTCAAAGTCTCTGAAAATCTTTAAATGAAGCGAAGTACCAGACTTTGTACGATGAAAGACAAGCTGTAAAGCTTTGTGTATTCAGCAAATATGATGTCCAACACTGAACATTGGATATTGACTACTGTTTTGTAGAATTCTTCGTCAGCGTGGTGGGAGGATATAGAATTGCTTCATAAACCCATCTTATTTCAAATGAATGCATGTAAATGAAAATATCAAATGCTATGGAACAGTGCTCATGTAATAATAGCAATAATCCAGACACAAGAGTCATAAGCTGCAGATATACTAAGTAAGGCACCAGGTCAGGTTCATGGCTCTGACCTGACTGCAGGAGATAAGAGGATCACTGTGCTTGAGGCTGTCAAACAGGAGCCCACAGAGCAACCTTCCAGACTGTCAGAGCCTGCAGGGCCACACCCCTGGCCCTCATGGACACCTTCCTCTTCTCCTGAGGAGCCAGGTGCCTCTCACCACACACCTCTAGTCCAGCACACCAGGAGAGAGGCTACGGAATGTAGAAGGAATGCCCATCTTCAGGCCACAGTGTTGACCCTTTAGGAGGGTGGAACCTAGAGGAGGTACTCTGGAGAAAGAGGCTTAAAATGCCTCTCAGTCTGCTCCCAGCCCTTGGTGGAGCAAAGTACTCTATTTAAATGTTAGTAATTATTTCTAGACGTGCATCCATAAATATACAGTGGCATATGCTAATTGTATGCAAATCTATGTTTCCATTTTGTTGCCTTTATCGGTGACCCACATCCTCTCTCTTTTTTATCAATGTGTGAGTGGCAATCTATAACAAACTGGTTACTTAGGGTATGAAGCATCCCCCACCCAATCAATATAAACTTGACCATTTTGATTTAATGGTTCAGAAAGGAAAACCACAAAAGCAATGTTTTGAGGAAATGGGTTTCATTTGTGATGTTTTGGAGCAGTGAACTCCATGACAACACTGAATCCACAAAGACTGTGAAAAATACGATGGTATACTATTTAAAATAAAAATCAACATGGAGGAGGGATCTCTGAATACGAAACCTCAATAAAAGAAGAAATGCTAATAGAAAAACAAATAAACGTGCAAGACAAATAGATGCATATTTAATGACTCACATCCACTGTTCCAAAGAACTCAAAAGAAACACAGCACAGTAAGTTACTCTGTCTTGTTGGCTGCCCTGGGAGGGCCAAGTCCCTCTGAAAGCAGGGATGGATCACAAATGCACTGCCCCGTGGTCAACCTCATGGAGCAAAGGCATGAATGTTAAACAGCACTTGAATCGATACAAGCAAATATAGCTCAACTACACCATTTATTCAGCCATGAGAGATGTCAATAGACAGATTAGGGTGATCCATCTTTTTGATTTCCTACTGTCTTCTTGCCGACTACATGAGAGGGCTTTTTTTTTTTTTGCCTGTATTAAAAAGTGTTTGCTTTCTCAACCATAAAAATTCCAATTATGGCTCTAAGTGCACTAGAGTTAAGTTGCTTATTGGGAGCGACCTTGCTTTGCCTGACCAAAAACAAGCCAGGAACAATCACGCTGGGAGAAAAACAGACATCTGATAGGTTTGCAACAAAAATTATGAGATGACACCCTTTTTCTAAGTACCCACATCACTCCCACTAAACCAAAACACCTTCATTGGAAGCTTCACATTGCTATTAACAAAGTTTTCACTAATATATGCATTGCTTGGTTGGAGAACACCACTGCATTGCAAAATGCAGAGAAGTGCAGATTTTTTTGGGTTGCTGTGTTTCAATTCTCGTATTGTTTAAGGGAGTGCAAATTAAGGAAGTTTGCCTCAAAATGCAAATTTATTCAAGTTTCTCCCCCATACCTAGATAGGAGGACAACATTTTTAGGGCATTTTCCAAAGTCATCATGTATTAATGTGGTCATGGAAATAGGTCAACATTATGCTGGCCTTTCTTCTAGAATTGCTTTGAATTAATTAATTAATTAATTTCTTACATTTATATTTCACCTTTCTTCTGCCTTGGAATCCAAGGCATGTGACCCATCCAGCAGTGGTCCTTGAGAGTTTTGAAGAGGAAATATTTTCCTAGCCATTCCTGTAGATGCCAGAAATCAAGCCTGGAGTCTTCTGCATTAAAAGCAGGAGCTATACCACTGAGCTACAAGGCTTAGCTGAGAACCATGCTTCACCATGTTCCACCAGTGACAGAGAGTCTTCTTGCTGAAATGCATGAAAAGTATTTCTTTGTGGTCCTCCTAAATTATGGAAGTCTCCAACAAGGTCCTTCTCCAAACAACACAGAACCTGTACCATTGAGCTATGGCTTTTCCCAAATGAATGAGTGTAAAATATAAATGATTGAAACTTGCCAGTAAGTATGATTAAGGATATGGACTGAACATATCACTTTCTTCCCCCTAGTACAGGATTACTTTACACATCTAAAACATCTCTCTACAGGTCAAAATATCATTTCCTATTGTCTTCAGGAAAAGGACAATTGACACCACTGATTTCAGCTATTTGACTTCTCCCCTATGTTTTGCTGCATTATTCCATTTCTCGATAACTAATTGCTGCCAAGATTTGGTGTGATGATCCAATATTTCTTGTCAAATCAGATCATTGCAAATGGTTTTCTGCAATTGATTCTTACATTTCACAAAAGTGTGGCTATCTGGTTTACGGTCAAAGCACATGTAGTGGTGGGATATCTACCCCAAACCTACTGGCCTCAATTGTTTCTTGCTAAGCATGTGATAAACTGACTCTAATGGTTTTGCTTACATTTATATTGCCTTCCCAAGAAGGCTCATCAAAAGTTGAGGGATGTTAATCTGCCCAAGTGAAAAATGTTTTCCAAAAGGTCTGTATATACTTCTGACCCACTTGTAGCAGCATCTGGCTACTGGGCTGACTTGCTTATTGTTGTCCCCCAAATGCTGACCAATTCGCTGTTTTGCACAGTGCTGGGTTGTTGCTCGAAAGAACACACTGTGGTGCAACAGATCAAGGTCTGTGGTTTGTAAGTAGGGGCTTACAACAGGTAAGACTGATACTCTTCGCACAAATATTATGTCTCCTTTGGCCCATCATGTGGTTGCTTCAATGGGCTAAAGACTTGGCCGCTCAGAGAGAGGCCTAGTGTAGAGAGGCCAACTCCCTTATAGATGGTAACTTCCTCTGAGTGGCATGACCTCTGATACCTCAGGCTCTGCGGTCTTGTTCTTAGAGTCCTGGCAACACCCCTTCATCAACTCTGCTGAGAAACCAGCTCTATTACACTCCTCCCTCACAGAATTTGGCAGCAGTCATTCCATCAAACTGCAGCAGACAGAGAGAGGAGATGTAGGGCAGCTCCATCGGCTCATCTGAGAGAGCAGCAACTTTTGTCTCCTCCTCTCCTTGAGCTGTTTTCAAATCCAGCTGGTTGTGGTAAGAACTTTGTGACAAATGGCCGTAACCAATGTTCTCCAAGCCCTTGTGCTACTTGATGGCAGAGTAAAGGCTGTCATGCAGGATCTGGTTCTGGTTGTGTAATCCACTGCACAACAATTATTGGTAAAGTACTTGTGTTTGCCCTTGTGCAGCATTGAGCCAGTGCAACAAGTATACTGCTAAGTGATTTTAACTTAGTGCTGCATTGGACACAATCCTAAGAACAAGTGCCTGAATTTGTTTGGGGTCCCCCCCTCCCAATCCAATTTCCTTTTGTGCCATGTGCTTGAGATAGTAAGCAGAGAAAAAAATGACTGTCTTATTATTGATTCTTTGTAAGCTGCTATGGAGGCCTTTTTAAATTGGGGTTTTTTAAAGAAAGAAAGAAAGAAAGAAAGAAAGAAAGAAAGAAAGAAAGAAAGAAAGAAAGAAGGCATGATAAAATTTGTTACATAGTTAAATAATAGTCACTGGGTGGGAATTGGTGGGTTGCACCTTGCTAAAGAGATGTTCATATCATTGCTACAGCTAAACATTAGGTAGGATGGATGGGGAATCGATGGGGAAACCAGAAGCTGGGTCTGGGTTATTTTCAAAGGGATAGGAGCTTGGCCCAATAGTTATGACTTAGTCAGCGGGAGGTAAGACATATTGACTCACACTGAGTAGGCAGCTATCCAGCCAGATGCTGAGCCAAGCGCTCAGGGACTGCTAGATAATTGCCATGCACTGGTTGCAAGAATTTAGCTAATCCTAGGAAAAGCACGCAAACACACACACAACTGCAAATTGTCTCTGCAGGGACAGCCAACTGTACACACTGTCCCTTGCTGTGTTGTTTTCACAGACACAACTTGTTCATGTTGAGATGGCAGGCACTATTTTTAGACAATCCTCCTGGTATTCAAATGAAAGAGGAATTGTGTATTTCTGCACAACTGTCACACTTTGGGCTAATTAATGAGTCAACTGGGACTTTATGTTTTGGGGAGTTTTGTTTTTGGGGGGAGAGAAAGGAAAAGAGAGAGGGGGGGGTGGTTTAAAAACATTGTACAACTGCTTGGAATTGTCCCCTTATAGATTTTTGTCTCTTCTGGTTGCCTTCTCACTCTGCTCCATTTTCAGGTTAGAAAAGAAGACTGTATGGTTTTTGTTTTCGGGAGTTGGGGGGGGACCATGAAAATTACGAAAAAAGCCCTAGTAGAACTCAACCAAGGAGCACAACAGTATGATAAAGACAGCTGAAAGAAAATACTTCTCACAACACATAATTAAGATGTCTGGCTTTAATATGTCAAGCTGCTGCTGAACTACAACTCTCATCAGCCCCAGCAAGCATGGCTAATGGGATGATGGGAGCTCTAGTTCCAAATCATTGGGAAGGCTGAAAGCTTCCCCACACTTGCATTAAATAATAGATATCCTGTTTATTATGGGACATTAGTGCATTCAAACCAACAATTCATGCCTTGCCAGATGGGCATATGAAGAGACTGAGGGTCACAGAGCTTTCCTGTAAAATTTGCTAGAAAGAATTGTGAGACCACTTCCTTTTTCTGCCTTGGCAGGAAACTGTAACACTACATACTTCCTGTCTGGGCAGTTTCTCTTTTCTTCATCATGCTTCCAAGCTGACCACATGTGCATGTCAGGACTCTGCAGCTCAGACACCATTTTTAAACTTACATTTTGAACCTTTGTAACTTACATGGTAGTTATAAACCTGCCTTCATTTTGCTACAGTAATTGCTGCTTTGAGACCTAGATTATGTACGTAAATACTACTTTTATTTCTTCACAAAACAACGCTTTGTTTTTAAGGGGGAGATAAGGGGTAATACCAGGAAAATCCAGTCTGCCTTGAAGCATCTTGGATTATTGTTTCTAAAAGGTTAAATCAACCTTGTATTAGCTTCCAAATTTAAGCTGCAAAGGATGATATTCTGCTGATCTTGTTATCCTCCCCAGTGTCTAAATCCATTCCAACATTTATCTGGCCCTCAAGACTCTCATTGGTCCCTGTCTCATTATACCAGACCACACCCTTCACCAGTCTTGTTCTATGCCAACATTGTGTGTTCATTCCTGGCTGAAATGTGTCGTTGAACTGTGATAGTGTCTGGATGGAGGGTGGAGAGTCTGCACAGAGGATGGACTCCCAGTCATTAAAGGAAATTTAGGAATGGTGCCCGAGAGGACTTTTGGAAATAACTTATGGTTCAATATGGGAAGCTGCTGTAGAAGAAACTAAGGTGTAGACACAAAGTCAAGGAAGGTGCGACCTCATATATATATCTATATTCACATATGTACACACGCAGGATATCATAGGATGGGGGAGAAATGTGTTCCTGTTTGCATTTTAGTGCAAAATTGCTCTATTCACACATTCCAATCCAATAAATGAACTAAAACACAGGTGTCCTCGATGGAAGCAAAAGCTCTGAAAAAGCTCAATATGGAGGCCAAATGGCCGAAATATTGGGAAATTTTGGAACAAGACGGAGATAGATTGAAATTGCAGAGTTTTGAGAAATTAAAAAACAAAGCGCGAGACTGGCTTCATTATTATCAGATAATTGTATGCAGGCATACAATTTGGATAAGAAAATTGTAGGCATACAATTTGGATAAGAAAATTGGTTTCCAGGTGGAAAAATCAAAATTAGAAACAGAACTGTTAGAACCTAAAACTAAGATTTTGTCAAAAATGTATAACTTGCTGTTGAAATGGAATACTCAGGATGAAACGGTGAAATCTGTTATGATTAAATGGGCACAAGATGTTGGATATAACATTATGTTTGCTGACTGGGAACAGTTGTGGACCACAGGTATGAAGTTTACGGCATGTAATGCCTTGAGAGAGAATATTATGAAAATGATTTACAGGTGGTACATGACCCCAGTCAAGCTTGCAAAAATCTATCATTTGCCCGATAATAAATGTTGGAAATGTAAAGAAACTGAAGGTACATTCTTTCACCTTTGGTGGACGTGCCCAAGGATTAAGGCTTTCTGGGAAATGATATATAATGAACTGAAAAAGGTATTTAAATATACCTTCTTGAAGAAACCAGAGGCCTTCCTCCTGGGCATAGTCGGCCAATTGGTGCCAAAGAAGGATAGAACTTTTTTTATGTACGCTACAACAGCAGCAAGAATACTCATAGCAAAGTACTGGAAGACACAAGATTTACTCACTCTGGAAGAATGGCAGATGACGTTGATGGACTATATGGAACTGGCAGAAATGACTGGCAGAATCCGAGACCAGGGAGAAGAGTCGGTGGAAGAAGACTGGAAGAAATTTAAAGACTATCTACAGAAATATTGTAAAATTAATGAATGTTAGAATGATGTTGGATAGAAATTAAGTGGTTTCCAGCTGTAATGCTTTAAGGGAATATGAAAAATGGGTTGTTAATAGGGAAAAATCTAATGTTACTATTTTAAGACCAAAGATTAGGATAAACAAAGAGGCTAAGGATTTGCTGAGCCAACAAATTGAACTGGAATACAAAAAAGGGAGATATGAGGAGGTCCGGGAAACAAGCTAAGGAAAATAAGTAATAGAAAAATGGAGTGATTTTGTTTAATCATTTTTATTTTGTGTTTTTTTTTCTTTTTCATTTTGTATTGTAACATCTTAAAAAAACCTTAATAAATATCTTATAAAAAAATAAATAAAACACAGGTGTCCTTTGAACTGTGCACTTCTCAAAATTTTGTGATGAACTTTCCCCACCAAAAATGTGTTCACAAAAATGTATATATTGGTAAAGGAATTGCACACCAAGATGCATACATCAGAAGAAATCTGCACAAAAAGGCATGCACATTTTAATGCAGAGTATTAAAAAGAAAGAAAGAAAGAAAGAAAGAAAGAAAGAAAGAAAGAAAGAAAGAAAGAAAGAAAGATTGGTACAGAGTGAATTTAAGATTGGAAAAATGAGAAGCCAAAAGAAACCAAAATAGCCATATTTGTCCATTCCTAACACACTCATTGCTGCATGCTGGCTGCTTTCCATTGTATGTTCAGAAAATGTTGCACCATTTCAAAGCAGCCTAAGAATACAGCACATTTTGCTTAATCTCACAAATGCTGTCTCCCTCCCTCTCTTTCCCAAAAGACCAAAAGCAAACATTTGTTTAGCCACACAAATGGATATGTACAAAATTCAGAGGTCTTTGATTGCATAATGCACTTTTACAAAATAGCATAATACGGGATCAGCTTGTATCTGTGTCTTCTTGTCTGAGGAGTAGATTGGTTAATAACCCATCAAGGCTGTATGTAAACCAATCAACCAACAGAACAATGGTGCAGATGTTGACTGGTGCCCAGCACATCATAGACATAATTAAACACAATGAGGCATTTCCCCATCCAAATAAGAGAGGTCAAATGTGGTTTGAAGAAAAGTACAATCTTAACACAAAGCCTCATTTACTGGACACCTGCCTGGTGATATATATACTGTTTGTCCTGTGATGAAAACATGAATTTTCATTTTCTTATCTGAATTCAGCTATCACCACCAAGCGTGAAGGGGGGAGTCCACACCCCAAGCAAATATATTCTTCACATTACCATATATCTTCTCACTGCTGCTGAACACCACATTTGCTAGCTCCATAAAAAATACAAGGCAATCAAATTTCCGAGCCATATAGAAAATCTGGATATTTCTGCCTTTCTCTGCAGTTTAAACCAGTGAAAACAAACACAATCTACATTGTCTAATAAAGGCTTTAAAATGCTACACGATGTTGCCATATTCCTTGCAATGTAATCTCATCACCTGGAAATGAAAGTGATATATTAAAAATAATATAAAAAGGAAATATGTATGAAATATATATTTGCATCTAAATAAATATGGACTTCCATATGTAATATTTATTTTCTTTACTAAAATTTCTATCCCAACCTTCCTACAACATAGTCTAAGGTAGCTCACAACATATAATAAAAACCATGCAATATTTCTATGCTAATCCTGTTGTGTGTTACTCTATGTCTGTTGGATAAATTTTCAGTATGACACATGTATACTTATTTATGTATAGTTAATATGTTTGTGCCCTGATAGGCAAATAAAGAGGCAGACACATAAGCTGGTGTAGAAGAAGAAGAGTTTGGATTTGATACCCCACTTTATCACTACCCTGAGGAGTCTCAAAGCGGCTAACAATCTCCTTTCCCTTCCTCCCCCACAACAAACACTCTGTGAGGTGAGTGAGGCTGAGAGACTTCAAAGAAGTGTGACGAGCCCAAGGCCACCCAGCAGCTGCATGTGGAGGAGCAGGGAATCAAACCCAGTTCACCAGATTACGAATTCACTGCTCTTAACCAATACATCACACTGGCTCACTGGGCCAATTTTTCTTAGATCAGGCTTCCTCAGCCTCAGCCCTCCAGATATTTTGAGAGTACAATTCCCATCATCCCTGACCACTGGTCCTGCTAGCTAGGGATCATGGGAGCTGTGGGCTAAAAATATCTGGAGGGCCGGGGTTAAGGAAGCCTGATTTAGATCTTAAATTAAAATCAGCATAGGGAGATGTTTAAAGGGCAGGAGCTAACTTAACTGTATAAATATAACCTTTGGGAATCCTCGTGTGCCCCAATTCCCCAGCCACACCCTGAAGGTCAGAAGGGAGGCCTTTCTTCTCTGTAGCAGAAGGGGCTGCAGCTCAGTAGTAGATAATTTGCTTTGCATGCAGGAGGTGCCAGGTTCAATCCTCAGCATCTCCTTGTAGGGCTGGGACAGACCCCTGTCTGAAACACTGGACAGCCACTGCCACAGCAATGTAGGCAATAATAACAAATGATCTGACTCGGTATAAGACAGCTTCCTATGGTCCTGTGCTGGATTTTCTTAGGAGTAGATTGGTTAATAACCCATCAAAGCTGTATGCAAACCAATCAACAAAGAAGAAGAAGAAGAAGAAGAAGAAGAAGAAGAAGAAGAAGAAGAAGAAGAATTTGGATTTGATATCCCGCTTTATCACTACCTGAAGGAGTTTCAAAGCAGCCAACATTCTCCTTTCCCTTCCTCCCCCACAACAAACACTCTGTGGGGTGAGTGGGGCTGAGAGACTTCAAAGAAGTGTGACTAGCCCAAGGTCACCCAGCAGCTGCATGTGGAGGAGCAGAGACGCGAACCTGGTTCCCCAGATTACAAGTCTATCGCTCTTAACCACTACACCACACTGGCTCTCCAACAATCACACATAGTTGCCTGACATAAGGGTGACACCATGGCCACTTTCTCCACCTGCCTTACTCACATTGGGCCCATCCCAAATACAAGTGGGGAAGGGCTGTAGCTCAGAGGTGGAGAATGTGCTTTGCATGCAGAAGGTACCAGGTTCATTCCTCAGTATCTCCAGGTGGGACTGGTAGAGACCCTGTCCAAAAACCCAGAGAGATGCTACCAGTCAGCATAGACAATACTGATAAAGATCTGATCCAGTATAAGGCAGCTTTCTGCATTCCTAATCAGCTGATAACCTGGAGCCAGTTTTGGTTTCATCTCATAGTCCAGTGCAGCTTCCAGACACCAAAAAACAGACTCCAGTCTTCAAATGATGCCTGCCCATGTTGTCTTGTTGCTCAGAGAAAAGGCTGAAGTAGTCAGAGAAAGCATGCAACCTCTCTTTGAAATCCTCCTTTTCTCTCTCATTTTTTTAAAGGTGTAGGGTGAGGTGTCAGAGAGCATCCAGTCCTAATTCCATCATTGGCAAGAGTGGTGTTTGATTCTTAACTGACTGCACACACATTTTCTAGAGGAGTAGATCAGGAGGATTCCAGAGTCACCCAAAACCCAGTTGTAAGACTTGTGCCATTAGTAATACAACCACTGATAATCAGATGCACCAGCAGTGAAAAACCTCCCTCAGGCTCATGAAATTAACACCTGGGATAGTTAATAAAAGACGAGGGAGTCAGAGGGTTGTCACGGATTTTTTTGCAAATAAAAAAAGCATTACCCTAATTTTAACATGTGCATTATGCTAAAAACGGGTGCCCCAGTGAGTGTTATGGCATTTTTATCTTAGCTAAAAGACACAATTACTTTGTTTACTGCAAACGTACATTTCCTCAGCGCATCCCCCCCCCATGGCTTATGCGTTAAGGCAAAGGGAGTCGCAGCCTAATACAATCTGCATCTATTTATGCTAATAACCCCCCCACCCCTGCTTTCCTCCCACCCCCACCAAGCCAGCCTATTTCCATCGACAACACCGTAAAGCAGGAACATCAAATCGAAAACTAATGGAAGCATTGCACCAGTGTGAAGAAAGCCAATCAACCTTAAAACAGCTGAGATAGATCTCATCCAGCAGTTCATTCATTCTTTATAGAATCACAATGAAAATATTCCTAGGTGAATCAGAGTTATATAAAGAAAGAAAATAATAATAACAATAACAACAATAATACTTGGTTTTTTCTGAAAGGTTGTAAAGCATTGGGTTCTTTTGATTTATGGAGGTAGCCAGCCAGCACATTAAGCAAAACAGCTCAGTGTGCCAAGGGGGCCCTTTTCTCCCACTCCAACCCACAACTCCCCCTGAAATTCCCTTTATTAACCCAAACCAGGCCCTGCCAGCGAGCAAAGAACCGGCAGCACAGGGTGTATAAATCATTAAAATTATGCTGTGAAATGGCTGAGGTTCCCTTTGCAAGCTGGGAGACCTTCTTGCACAACAGGAGCTCGAGGCCCTGGAATTGGCTGCTATGAAATGTAGTCCATCATTCTCGGAAGCTGGCAGATTTCCACTTTCCCCTCTCTTACTGCCCCCACCCCAAACCCCCCAGCTCCACTGACAGAAATGCAGGGCTCTTTCGACTATAGAAAGGAAGGCCGTATGACTTCTATCGTTTCATAGATGGGAACAGGGGCACTCTGGTGTGCTTTAACACCACTGTTCTTGTACACCAAGGATCACAGTGTTTCTCAGCGCCTTCACTTCCCCATTGCCAAAGGACTTTCTCTGCTTTCTGGATGTCATTCATCTACCCTTCTGCAATAGTCAGTCCTGCAGTGCCTTCTGAATTCTGGTGTGCTGGTCAGCAAACCAGAACAGTGAGGGGGGGGGGACATGTAAGCTATTTAGCTATTTACAGCACAATCCCATGCATATCTATTCAGAAGTCACTCCCACTGGTTACAATTGTGATGGGGAACCTTTTTTTCAGCCTGAGGGTGACATTCCCTTCTGGGAAAGCTTTGGGGGGCTGGATGCCAGGGGAGAGTAGAGCCAGGAAAAAAGTGGGAAGAGCAAATAAATTTTAATTTTACCTTTTTACAATAAGCTAGTTTCTACACCATGGGTAGGCAAACTAAGGCCCAGGGGTCGGATCTGGCCCAATCGCCTTCTAAATCCGGCCCATGGACAATCCGGGAATCAGCATGCTTTTACATGAGTAGAATGTGTCCTTTTATTTAAAATGCATCTCTGGGTTATTTGTGGGGCATAGGAATTTGTTCATTCCCCCCCTTCAAAATATAGTCCGGCCCCCCACAAGGTCTGAGGGACAGTGGACCGGCCCCCTGCTGAGAAAGTTTGCTGATCCCTGTTCTACACACACCCATCCTCCATCCAGATGCACAAAAGACATTACATGAGTTCAGGGACACATTCCAGTCATGCAAGCCTGTTTGCCCTCCTTGGGTGGGCAGTTTTTCAGGTGGGACCTAGGCCTCCCCTGTGAACCAGCCTATTGCAGGCTGGATCATCCTCCTGCCACCAAATTGGCCAATGGTGGCAGGAATTTAGGGGGTGATGTGAAGCAAGACCAGTGAAGAATGTGACCTAGGAGGGCTGAGGGGCAGATACAGAGGCCTGGAGAGTCGCATTCAGCCCCTGGCCCTGATTACAGCCCTAAATTACATCAGGGTTGCCCCAAGATATTTTGCCAACTGAAGAGAAGATGGCACTCTCCATTTCCATACAAAGAAGCTGATGGTGCTAGAATTTCAACACCGCCGATGGGATGGATTCTCTGCCACACCTGAGGACAGTAGGCTAATTTGTGGGGAGTGCAAGGCAGGTTGTATGGCACACTGAGCTCTATTCTCCAACACTGCACCACTACTTCCCTTCCACCCCTAGCTTATGCGACCTACAGCAGCCACCTCACTTCACATAATGGTAGGGCCGGCCCCGTACATCTTTAATATCCCAATGGATCTGGTTGTCCCTATGCTTACAGAGAAGTTAAGAGCAAACACCCATTGGTGGCAGCAGCCCAATACACTTTGATCTGTAAGTGGACATGAGCTGGCCCCCTCTGCACCTTCTACTAAGCTCAACACTTTGAAGAGCCTTGCTGGGCTATTCAGACACTAGTTCCTATGATTATCTACCTGCCCGCTCGCTCCATGGTGCTTGGGTGACAAACCTGTATGTTAAGGAGGGCCATGGTTTTGTGGTAAAGCATTTGCTCTGCATGCAGAGGGTCCCAGGTTCAATCCCTGGTGTCTGCAGGTAGGGCTAGGAATGTCCCCCATCTGAAATCTTGGAGAGCTGCTGCCAGGCAGTGTATAGTGAGTTAGATGAACTAAGGCAAGGGTTATCAACCTTTTTTGAGTACAGTCATACCTCGGGTTACAGATGCTTCGGATTGTGTGATTTTGGGTTGCGCACTGCGCCAAGCCCGGAAGTACCGGAATGGGTTACTTCCGTGTTTCAATGTTTGCACATGGGCAGAAGCACTAAATTGCGCTTTGCACATGCGCGGAAGTGCCAAATTGCAACCCGCACATGCACAGACACAGCGTTGCAGGTTGCAGATGCTGCGGATTGCGAACGTGCTTCCTGCATGGATCACATTCGCAACCTGAGCGTCCACTGTACTCATGAGCACCAAGCTGGCCACCCCCTGAACTAAGAGATTGATTCAATATGAGGCAGTTTCATATGTTCTTGTTGGTCTTCCTTTCGTAGCATTGTTTGCTGCTCCAAGTCTGGTTTAATGAACCATAAGAAGGGCAAAGGCTAAGTTTCCCATCAACAGGTAGCTCTTTGCCTGCTCAGTCTGCTGTCCAATAGCTTACCATGTCACAGTCATCCCCACTGTGGTGAGATGCATTCTATTTAAATTAAAATCATCCGCCTTAAATTTGCATCTATATGCATTAATTAGTATATGTAAATTTCATGCAAACTGGTGCCTTCTCCCCCCCCCCGGCGATGCTTTCCTCTTTTCGGTGATGCATGTGCAGCTATTCTGCATGTTGCACCCTGCAGCAGTATGCTTTGCCTTGTTGTATGGCAGGGTGAATGGAATCAGTGGAAGGGAATCCATATGCTAGTCCTTCATGCTATTTGCAGTTGCACACTAGATTCAAAGTGCACCCGTCCTCCACTTGGACTTTTGATGCACAGATGCCTGGAGGAGGGAGCTGAACTCTGAAGAACAATGTATTAAAAGCTGCCCCCTTGAAGGACCCCCCTCAAGTAAATACAAAATAAGGATGGTGATTCATAAGGGTAGGTATTGGGAAAATCAGGGCAATTGGATTATATGTAATGAAGATCATTGCCTGAGCACCCTGACTCTCCTCTGTGTACGTATTGCTAAAGGCTGTCTTCTGTATGCCATATGCTTCTTTCACATGACACTCGCCTGTCCTGGAGTTGCTTTTGAAGCAAGTCTGTTAGTAAACCAACCATCGCATCGCCCTTAAAAAGAAAAGTGTGTTTAACAAAATGAACGAAGGAATCTGGTTGCTCTTACCGCAGAATGCCTATGGTTAAAACCACATTTAGCACCATAGACTCTCCGGATAAGCAGCCAACAATGGATAGGCACAATGGGTACACATTTTAGTACACATTGTTTGGTTGGAGAACTGAATTGCAAAATTCAGAGAAATGAGACTTCCTAGGGATGCATGTGTTTCGGTTTGCATTTTGTTTTTTTAAGTGTGAATTATGTAGGTTTGCCTTTAAATACGTACTGGATCAAAATCCCCGCTTTCCCATTTATGGCGTATGCTTAATTTATTTATTTAGGGTCATTAACAAATAGTTTCCATTGAAAGATGCACCAACTCTCCCAAATCCAAGGACCTAGTGATATATTGAGAAGCTAGAACTGACTCCCTCCTTGTCCTTCTGCCATTTGGGTTCCAGCAGGCTTTTTGGGAACTGACTGCTTTTAATGAAAGGGCTGATGCCATGCTGGTATTATTATTGTTGTTATTATTATTATTATTATTATTATTATTATTATTATTATTAGTTTTTAATAGATTTTATATATGCATACAATTGATAGAATTAAATCTATATTAAAACTACTTGTTTTTAATTATTCCACCCCCACATGTTTTTAGTGCTTCTAATTTTTATCCATAAATTGCCTTGAGTCCCATGGGGGGGGGAGGAGTTGGGATCTAAATAAATAAATAAATAAAGTCATTACCCCACTGTGGCCTTTGGCCCTGAGATGGCACATTTAGCTTTCAGAGTGAGTCCATGTGGCAGATTTCAGGGCCCAAAGTCTTGGCAAACTTGAGATTATTTAGCTGCAAGAATATTTGATTGTGTTTAAATGTTTTTTCTTAAATGTTTAGTTTCATACTGCATTGTTTTCTTGTTTGCCACCATGAGCTCCTCTGTAAAGAAGGGTAGGATAGCAATCTAGAAAGAGGAAGAAAATGTGGACTGAGATTTCAAGTTCCCTGCTTGCTCAGAGTGTTCCAGTGCAGTTCTCTGCTTAAACAAGAACAAAACTCAAAAGTATCAGCAAAATTTAAAAACACGTATTCTGAGAGACAGGATATCTAGAAATTCACACACACTTAGAAGTAAGATGTTTGAAATATGCATTCAAATGCAAATATTCAATAGAAGTTTTGCTTGATATTGCAGATTAATGTAGGAAACTGGCTGGAACAGATTTATGGGTGAATGCATGCAAAAGTGACACAGTCTGGAAACAGATTGATTCGCCCATCCCTACACTTCTCTCTCACTCCCTCTCCCCACCACCTTATGTAACCAGAAAATGAAATCAGCACATTCTAGGCTGACATCATCATGAAACAGCAGTTAGCATCAGGTGGTGCATAATTTTATTCCTGGTGAGCACCTTTGAGCAATTTGTGAATAGGAAGAAAGCAATCTTTCTCTCCCACTTCACCTTATCAGGGGTTTTCTGTTCCTTGACTCATTCACAGTCCAAAAACTTTAAGAGCTGCCTTTTTGAGCACTTTCTTCTTAAACTTCTTTTAAGTTTGCGATTCACCCCACCACAACCAGATTTTACTTTATTTATTTATTGAGGCACTTCTAACTCAATCTTCATTAAATTCAATCCCAGAGCAGCTTAAAAAATATTAATATGAACATGCAATTCATAATGAAACCCATATCTATCTATCTGTAAATCTATTAGGTAAAGGTAAAGGTAAAGGACCCCTGATAGTTAAGTCCAGTTGCGAACGACTCTGGGGTTGCGGTGCTCATATTGCTTTACTGGCTGAGGGAGCCGATGTTTGTCCACAGACAGTTTTTCTGGGTCATGTGGCCAGCATGACTAAGCCACTTCTGGTGAAACCAGAGCAGCGCACGGAAACACCATTTACCTTCCTGCTGGAGTGGTACCTATTTATCTACTTGCACTTTGACGTGCTTTTGAACTGCTAGGTTGGCAGGATCTGGGACCGAGCAACGGGAGCTCACCCCGTCGCGGGGATTCAAGCTGCAGACCTTCTGACTGGCAAGCCCTAGGCTCGGTGGTTTAGACCACAGCGCCACCCACATCAATCTATAACATAACATTAAAAAAACAAGCAAGTTAGCCAAAGGCCTAGACAAATATGCTTTTTTAAGTGGTGCTGAAAACCCATCAGGGTCACAGAGTCAAACCTGAGAAGTGCATTCCACAATCATGGTGCTCAAGAATGATCTCTCATGGGTGCAGTGAATGCAGCACAGTAAAGAGAGTGTCCTTTCCCTACATTGTGAGAGCTGCGCTCTTTGCTAATATTCCTTTGCTAGCACCTCTCCGTGAGCAGTCAGGATGGGAGCAACTAAGCCCCAAGCTGTTTACATGTGAAAATGTGTCTAAGACAATCATTTCCTGAAGCAAATTAAGTTCTCAAGGCAAGTAGAATTTCCTGCCTTTTCTCCAGCAAATGGTTGTGTGTTGATATCCCAACTCTGAGACCACCAGTCTTCCCTGCCCCCCCCCACTTTGCTTCCTTTCTTTGGTGATGGGATCCAGTAGCAGTAGCAGCAGTGAGCAGCACCACTTGGTGGAAAGTTGTCTCTGCGTGAGTATGAAACAGAGTAGCACTTAACAAAGGTTAAAAGGCAGGAAGGCAAAATAGCTTGGGTTGCTGTTGCGATAGTACTGCCTGCTAGGACTGTGTAAGCAACCAGTGGAACTTTGCCTGAGGTTGCTGATGTCTGGGTGTCTTAGATAGCCATTTGGTATTTTGCGGTTCCTCTCACCTTATTGCCATGGCAACCTCAAAGTGTCAGTGGGGTGTATTAGTTTGAATGCTGGACTGGGAGGAGGGAGGGGAGAGACCAGGGTTCAAATTCCCACTCAGCCATAAAGCTTCCTGAGCCTCCCATCTCTGAGTCTAACCTACCATCTCAGGGTTGTTGTGAGCATAAAACATGGGGGGGGGGAGGGAAACCACATACTTCTCAGAGGAAAGGTGGAATATAAATGTAACACGACTAAATGAATAAAATAGGTAACTAAACGGCACGGAGAGTTTCAGTGACAACCTACGTCGGAGTTCCTGGCATGGGAACCAAAGAGCAGAAGGAGAGAGAAAGCTTTTGTGCCCTGCTTGGCATGTGTGTGTGTGTGTGTGTGTGCAGACTTCATGAGGCAACAGTACTAGGCCAAAATGCACAGGCCACCAATGGAAAATTGAAACCTTTACGGTGAGCCACTTTGCTCTTTAAGCAGTCATGTAGCATAATAATAAAGATTAGGAGAACAGGCCTTGTATGCGTGTGCAGGTCCCTGTGCATTACGGAATAATGACATTCTGAGCGGAAATAAATGAAGGCCCCTGCAGTGCTATTCCATCAGCTTTGAAAAGTAAATAACTTCACTTCTGACGAGAGAGAGAGAGAGGGAGGTTTTCTTCTTCCTTGCTCCTCCTGCTACAGAGATTAATTGAGCTACACAGCCAAAGACAGGATTAGCACATGAGTTAGAGGAAGAAGGAAAACTTCAGAATGTCACACTCACCACAAATATTTAAATCTACCTGTAGGTATAATAGCCACTTTCCAACATTCTCTTGGTTTACCCCCATGCAGTTGCTATAATCTCTCTCTCTCTCTCTCTCTCTCTCTCTCTCTCTCTCTCTCTCTCTGTGTGTGCGTGTGTGTATTAGGGAAGGATGGTAAAATTCAGTTCACCACACCTTTAAAGATGAATCTCCTTAATTTGCACTTCCTGAAACAATATAGTAACATTTGCATATCCCCAAATTTTGTAGTGCAGTTTTCCAGTCATGTAATGTGTACGAAAATGCATATGGTAGGGTGAAAGTGCAAGGGGAAAGGCAACAACTAATGGAAATAACATTATTAACATTATAATGCAGAAAATTGCCATGTGAAAATGAGTATATGGGGGGTGTGCATACAAAACTTTCAAGATTTTGCACTAAAATGCTGATGAATTTCTATGAGGACTTTCTAAAATATATATATTTTTTAATCACATAATGATGAGAACTGAACGCAAGAAGCAGAAAAATAAGGAGGTGAGAGAAGCTGAACTTGACTGTTTGTGTGGCTCAGTGTCTCTGCGCTGGGGGGAATCACAATTGCACTTGCTTGTTCAATAGCTCTGACTTTATATACAGTGTTTTTAGGATTGCAGATTAAAAGTTCTGATAGTGATGAAGCTTGAAGATGGGATTTCATGGATCACAGCATTGGCACTTAGCCAGCACTGGAATGATTTCAAAGGTTGGTATGGATGGGCATCTGCAAAGGGCCTCTACTGGGTGCACTATGAGTTCTAGGTTACAGCTTGGCATTGTCTGCAATGACTGGCAGCAACTCTTCAACTCTGCAGCCAAGTGACAAGAGCCCCCTGGACCTGTTGCAGGGAGGAGGACCTGTCATATGGGAACAGATTTGTTTGTATCTAGTCCTCAGACCACCCTGATTTTAATTTATAAGTAGAAAAGAAAGCTGGTCCAACTAGCTCAGTATTATTTATGCTGAAGATGCTAGGGGTTGACCCTTGGACTCTCTGCATGTAAAACAGATGCTGTACCCCTGGGATATGGCCCTTCCTTATGGGGAAGAAATGGCAAGGACTTGTCAGATCAAGCGGGTGATTCAGGACACACTGGAAGATTCAGGTCTGATGAAGAAAGGCACTTTTTCACATAACATAGTTTAACTATGGAATTTGCTCAAACAAGAGGTAGTGATGGCCAGCAACATGAATGGTTTTAAAAGAAAATTTATGAAGTATAAGGCTATCAGTGGCTGCAAATCAAGATGACTATGTTTCCCCTCCACAATCTGAAGCAGTGCACCTCTGAATACTAGTTCCTGGGAATCACAAGTGAGGAGAGCACTGGGCACTCCGGTCCTGCTTATGGGCTTTCCAGAGGAATCTGGTTGACTGCTACAAAAACAGGTTAGCCTTTGGCTTGATTCAGCAGGGCTCTTCCTTTGGCCTTAACAATTCTGATTTGAATCTGGAGGAAAATCAATCACACAAATACCTGGAAGAAGCAACAGCCCACCAGCAGTAGGACACCTTTGTATGTCCACTAACACCATTATGACTCTGAACATATACACAAGTCTTTAGCTGTAGCACCTCTGGATGCTTTGGCTTCCTTCTGTTATCTGATTCAAAATGCAAATAGTGCCCCAAACAAGAAGGAACTCCAAATAGGCCTTTTCTTGCAATTCAGAAGCACTACTACCCTTTTTTTTACAATTTAGACACACTAATAGTTCATCATGCAATTCAAAATCACTCCCTCTTTCAGAATACTAGGCCACTAAGATGAAACAATCTACTCCTTCAGAGGGCTCCTTAAACAAAACAAAACAGAACGGAAAGGTGGCGGCTCATTCAGCATCCATGGCCACACAAAAGGGCAACATCTTTTCTACTGCCAGTAAGGCAAATTATTCTGTAAATACCATTGAAGAACAGGCACATGCAGGAAACCAAAGAGGAGAATAAGAGGAGGAAGCCAAAACCCCAAGCTCTTAAGATGTTGAAGAGCTGAATTAAAGCAAGGGGGCAATTGCTAATTCTTTTTCATACACTGACCTGCCTCTCATTTCCCAAAGCATGTTGCAAACTTCTTTAACTGATATTATATTCTTAGCATTATTATTACCACCTGCTCTCCTCTCCTTTCCAATCCTGGCATTTAGAAGAAAGGAGACACTTCACTAAAATGTTTTCATGCTATTGTGGCTGAGAAGTGACCCTGTTTGACATCGCTGTAGTCAAAATGTCCTAGGTAGCTATTATTCAGAGTGAGAAACACACAGCGCTTGATCTCTTAAACAGCCACTTCACATTAGGCTGCTCATAGGAGAGTGAGAGGGTGGGGAAGGGAAGGGAGGGAGCTCAAATGGTTCAAAAATGAACTCCAGAAGACATTTAATAATATATAGTTAACACCCAACTTTACATTTTACTTCAGAGGAAGACCCGAAGATTTATCTACAAATATAAAGCAACCTGGTTCCTGTTAATTAAAAGAAACAGGAGATCACTCATTAAGGGCTTGTCCACACTTCTGCTTGTCCCATGCCTAGAATGGGCAGGTCTGAGCAGTTTTCCGCTTGACCCAGGCTTTTTCCGTGTAAATCCCAAGTGGTTTTCTCCATGAAGCTGTCCAACCCTCTTTTAAATTCACCCAAGTGGGTGGCCATCACTGCCTTCTCTAGGGGTGAGTTCCATAATTGAACTCTGTGCTGTGTGAAAAAGTAACTTTTGAATAACATTGCATTATTTAGGGGCAGATAAAGAAGAGCAGGCATAAGGTCCAAACACATGAACAAGGGAATAAAAACATAAAAAGAGCCTTGCTCGGCATATCTAGTCCAGTATCCTTTTCTAAGAATGGCCAGCCTGATGCCTAGGGGAAGTTGGAATGCAGGACCCATCAAAGAATAATAGAACTGTAGAGTTGGAAGGGACCCCAGTAGTCATTTGTTGCATGCAGCAACTTTTTGGTTCTGCTGCATTCTGTCCAAACACTATGTTATCTGTCTCGCACTCCATTTGGGAGAAGTTACATAAATTTCAAGGGACGCGGGTGGCGTGGTGGGTTAAACCACAGAGCCTAGGACTTGCCAATCAGAAGGTTGGTGGTTCGAATCACTGCAATGGGGTGATCTCCCATTACTCGGTCCCTGCTCCTGCCAACCTAGCAGTTCGAACACACGTCAAAGTGCAAGTAGATAAATAGGTACCGCTGCGACGGGAAGGTAAACGGTGTTTCCGTGCGCTGCTCTGGTTCACCAGAAGCAGCTTAGTCATGCTGGCCACATGACCCGGAAGCTGTATGCCGGCTCCCTCGGCCAATAAAGCGAGATGAGCACCGCAACCCCAGAGTCGGTCACGACTGGACCTAATGGTCAGGGGTCCCTTTACCTTTCCCTAAATTTCACAATTTGGTTGGATTTCATGGAGGATAAGACTATTAATTGCTACTAGCCATAATGGTTTACACTCTGCTTCCATGGTCAGAGGCAATAATGCTTCTGAATACCAGCTGCTGAAAATCATGGAAGGGGAGAGTGCTCTTCTGCCCGTGTCCTGCTTGCAGGCTTCCCATGGGCATGAGGTTGGTCAATGTGATAAGAGGGTGTTGGACAAGATGGACCACTGGCCTGATCCAGCAGGACTCTTCTTATGTCCTTGCTGCTATAACTTGTTTGTCAGAATGACAGACTGAATTCAAATACTAATAAATCCACCCCCTTAAATTATTTATGCAACAGAATCAGCTTTCAACCTCTCTCTCCACCCACCATTGACAGAACCAATGCAGGCTCCAGCTCAGTGGGCTTGGGTTCAAATCCTAGAATCAAAGGGCTTGGGTTCAAATCCCAGAATCCCTTAAGGCTTGGAAAGGCCCCTGCCAGAGCCCTTTGCAAGCTGCTGCTGCTGGTCAAAGGAGAAATTATTGGGTGCAGGTACAAAGAGCAATGGCTTAGCATAGTAAAAATCAGTTCCACATGTTGCAGGCTTATTGATTCCAAGAAAAAGGTGCTTACAATCTTGTGAAATATCAGTTCAGAGATGCACCCATGACACACATTTTGCCTGCAATCTACCAATTCTGGTCCCTGACATTTTACTTTTAAAATGTATTTGGGTAGCAGAGCTGCCCTGTGGGCAAAACCTATCAATTGCCTGACTCAGTAAAGTCTGTTGTCCAAGTACTCACTGCCCATGGGCAACTTCAAGGTCCCTGCAGTATCCCTCCTTAGGGCTCTTGTTCTTTTAACTGGATTTGGACTGGACAGATCTTCAAAGAGAGGACTGTCCCCCCGTAAAGCAGGACCCATGGCCACCATTTCATGCTGGTGTGGTGGCTCTGGCTATCATTGGCTCTCATCCCACCTACACTTGGGTCTGCCTGCCTCCCAACTCACCAGTCCCAATGAAGCATGTTGGAGAATTCTGACAGAAATGGGAGTGGAAATGACCAAAGGTTGCTCATTTGCATAGAATGGAAATGAATCCAACAAATGCAATCGGCATTCACTGTTGTTGCTTTCCCCCTCTGCAAATGATACATAATTGTTTATGGTTCTTCACCACCCCCTCAAATGCATTGTATTTCCTTTGCATTGAAATGAATGGCCTTTGCATCAAAATGAATAGGAGGGGGAAACCATAATTAAGTAAAGCTTTGCTACAGCAGACAGTGAGATGAATAATGCAGTTTTCTGCAGAAGATAAACTGTAATGGAATGGAAACAGGGCTGCATGCAGAACAGAAAATGATGTCTTCTTATATCTCTAGTTCTAATGGGCAGCAGTCACCACTGCTCAGTGTAAAACAGTTTCATAGGCTCAAACAAGACAGATTTCCCCCATTGGGATGTGCGACAATCTCCCCCACCTCTCCAACACACACACACACATCATGCTTTTCTCAAGCTGATTATTTAAATATAGCCAGCCATGTACATTGCGCTTTCCTAAGCAACATAAACAAAAGAAGGGTATTTTCCCCAAATAACTAACAAGCTAACAGCTGGTCTAGATAGCACTTGAATTGTGTGGTTTACAGCTGGGGAAGGGCTATAGGTCAATGGCAGAGAATTTGCTTTGCATGTAGAAGGTTCTGGTTTCAATGCAAGCATCTCCTGGTAGGGCTGAGAGAGAGCCCTCTCTGAAATCCTATATAGCTATTGCCAGTCAGTGTAGACCAGGAGCGGGGAATATTTGATCATTCAGATGTTGCTGAACTACAGCTCCCATCAGCCCTAGCTAGCTTGGTCAGGGATGACAGGAGCTGTGGTTGTCTCCATCCAGAAACCCTGGAGAGCCACTGCTAGTCATGTAGACAATAGGAAGCAAGATGGGCCAAGGGTCTGACTGAGGAAGGTTCCTAAGATGAGCACTGCTGTTTTAGCAATGAGTAGAGCAGTCTTCCTCAGTCTGGTGCCCACTTAATGGCCTTTCTGGCTGGGGCTAATGGGAGTTGCAGTGCAAGAACAGTTGGAGACCACCAGGTTGGAGAAGGCTGCACTATGACATGAGAGGCCTGTATAACACTGTGCATTCAACAACAGCAGCAGCAACAACAAAAACAAGCTAGCTAGCTGTCAGGGCTATTTCACTGAACTAGTTAAAAAAGAAACAAAGTTATCCAGGATGAAAACTGTTGTCTTGAGCCACTCTCTGCCCTGCAAACTACTTTCTAGTTAAAGACAAAGCAGGCTGATATTGAAGTTTCAGTTCAATTGCTTTCGATCGGCTGGTGTCCGGCATGAGAAATGGCTCCATTTAAGAGGAATTACCCTTTGTACAAATCACTTCACTATTTAAAACAAACCACATGTATCATCATTAAGTGAGAGAAAATTTACCAATCTTTTGGTATCGACAACACCATGGCTGTGTTGTGAGATAGCATTGCATATGGCATTGCAACAGTTGACTTTGCAACTCCATGTGGGGGGACTGTGGCCAAACAGCATAGTTTGTTGCATGGTATAGGAGGTTTTCCTGGCTGTGCTCAGATGAACCCCTCTCATGAAGGGTTGGGCTGCAAGACAGCCTTGTGGGGTGGGGGACACTCACAATATCACAGTCTAAGCCCTAGCTATATTATTTGGTTTAGTTTGTTTGCTTTCTGAAGTCAGATCAATATAGGATGTCAAAATCACCTCAAAGGATATCTAGTGCTGCTAAAATCTTTCTTCCAAACACCACTGGTCAAAGTAGTGTCTGATTTTAAGGCAGGGTGGGGAGGGGATCTGGGGGCCTCCAGATTCTGTTGTCCTCCAATTCCCACCAGCCCCTTCCAGAATGGCTAATAGTCAAGGATGATGGGAGTTGTAGTACAGGAGGCCATAAGCTCCACACTCCTGATTAGAACAAATTCTGTGGAGCTGGCATATATGGATTTTATTCATGTGCTGCAGAGGTGAGAGGTGGTGGGATAAGGGATGCCTAGATACTTCTACGTTGAGTTTTACAAATGTTAGTTACCGTCTTCATAGGCCAAGATTGATCTCTAACCCATTTTCACCACACCTACTTTTACAGAACATGGGATATTCTCTAATCAGATCCTAAAGCTGAAGGCCAAAGCTGCAATCCTATGTGCGCTTATTCAGCAACAAGTCCCATTTGAATTTAGCATTGAGTTGCTGGAAGGTAAGCATTTGTAGGATCTGGCTACAAATTTGGTACTAGGCTTGGTAAAATGGTTGACAAGACATCTAAAGACAAGCTCCTCTTGATGGATGCCAGCACCAACTTTTGACACCCCCTTTCTGCCTTTTAATGAACACATGACTTGCTGTTCATCTATAATATAGACAAGGCATAAAGAAAGGCCAGGCTTCCAAATTTAACCATTTCATCAGTCAAGCTTCCCAGTGCATTTATATAATAAACTGCCGTGTGCTATTTAAAGTTCTCTTTTGTACAAGGACACATTTGCATGCTCTGAAGGATTTCTTAGCAGCATTTGTAAAGCATTGCTTGTCATTAGTGTGAAAAAGGCTGCTTTGTTGACACCATTTAAAAGTATTTCAGTGAATGCAAAGAAAACTTATAAACCTCACAGGTTCAGTTCAATAAGTAATAAATTACAATGGTAAAGCGTAGCACACAGAGACATATTTTACAAAATGAACTAAATAACCTATTTCTCCACCTAGGAATGGAGGGGAATATCAGATCAGTCCACATTTAAAGGCAAACCTCCCTAGTTCGCAGTTCCTGAAACAATATGTGAACCAAAAAGCAGCCATCCTCCAAAATCCGCACTACTCTGGATTTTGCAGTGCAGTTATCCAGCCAAGTAACATGTACAAAAATTGCACGTACCAGGGTAAACTGTGTGTCAAAGAGCATATATAAATGAAAACAGCATGCAAAGATGTATTGTATTAGGCAAAAATGTATGCAAAAAATCTGTATATTAGGAGAAATATGCACTAAAATGTTGAAGAATTTTCATGAGGACTTTCATAATAATAATACTGGTAACCATTGTCATAAAATGTAGAGAACAAGGCTTTAGGTTACAAAAAAGGCAAAAGTGAGAGAAACAGAAACTGTTAGATTAACCCGTCCCTACGACCCACCCTACAATTTTTGCATTTAAGGGGGGGGGGTCCACACTAAAAGCAGCTTCTTAATTGCTATAAAGTTGAAACCAAGACGCTTGTGTTATATCTACTCAACAATTTTCTGCTGTGTGTGTGTGTGTGTGTGTGTGTGTGTGGATAACATGGAAGCAGTTTGGGGCAACAAACGATTGTAGGGGGATAGGAAGTAATTGTGACTTGAGCATTAGTTAAAGTAGATCACCACACAAGTAAAAGAACAAGTTAAGAGGACAGCAACCTATTTTCTGTGTTTCAAGAGAAGAATGTTAGCGACATCTAGTTAGTGATGTTATGTTTACCACTCAGACTTAATGCATATCAATAAAAACGGGGGAGGGTGTAGTAGGATCCAAATTTTCTGCTGTGAATCTAGTTTGGCATTATGCATCCCCAAAGGACAGGGACAGGGTTTTGTATTATGCAATTTATCCCCCCCCACCCACCTAAAAAAGAAGGCTACCAAATCATAGCTGTGACAGGTGTAAAATTCTAGATAACTTATCATTACCTGATAAACAAAATGACAGTTAAGACAACACTTCATTAAATGCAATAGAAATGTCTGTAGTATTGCAAAACAAACAAACAAATTATCTGAACAAAATCCTAGTTTTTTTCTATGCAGCTTCTACAGACCAAACTGTACCCAAAGGGCGGGGTGACAGTAACAGACCTAGAAATGTATTATTTTTTTTTAATTAAATCTCCCCACCACATGTATCTTAAATGTAGAAATCCAATTCTACAAGGGAAACGAGAGGGAGACTAGAGAGTGTTAATAGCATGAACCTCTGCAGCGGAACAGGCATCTGCAGAAGGGTTCAGGTAAAACCTTCAAGATGCAACACTTTCCAAAGTGCATGATGGTGGCAACTCTCCTAATTTTGTCCAGGGCGGAGTGAGAGCCACCACTTTCAAGCATATCATTGTGGCAGCATCTATTTTCTTAAATCAGAAAGTATCTTCTATACAGAGGCTGAGATTGCACAATGCTATTGCAATTCTACATAGAGGAAAGAGATGATTCCTAGACCCCCACTTCTTCCCCCTCCCCTCATCCTCCAACCTCGCATTTATGTAATCTTTTAGCAGTTCCTTGTGTGCCCAGATTGACCTCTAACCTTAAGTCACATAAGCCCTTTCAAAAGCTACTTCCTTAATGTTAAAATGGTTGCCTTGAAAAGTTCAAGAAACAACTGGAGAAAATAGAACTTGCTTCCGCTGGTATAGTACAGCTATGCAGAAAGACAATGATCTTTTAAGGGTGATTCCCCAAGCATCTAATTTTTAAAAGGCACACAGAAGTAGCATTGAGACTTTAAGTTAAAAACAAAGGAGAGATTTGGTAGGCTTACTGCTAATTTAAATTGCATGCAGATAAAGCCCTCCCACGTAACAACTATATTCTAATCTGTACACATGAACCTTTTAATATATAATTTGTTTGTCAATCCCAGAGCCAATTCCCACTGAATGTCTGGATACGGAGGAGAGCTTTGGTTTCTTTTAAAATGTGAGGCTTTCGAGCAACTGCCCACATCTTAAAAGGCACCAACGCTTGTATTCTGAGCAATTTCATTTTTTTTAAAAAAATAAGAAGATAGATCCATTGCAAGAAATCAAGAATATATTAGAACATTGCTCTGTCCCCCCCCCCCAAAGAGAGACAAGGAAAGAAAGTTCTGTATTGCTTTGCACACATCTGTATGTGACATCTAAACTGCCGTAGCAGCTGAGTGTTAATAGATAAATGCTCCTGTACCGTACGCTTCAGCTGAGTTATAGTAAATGCAGAAAGGGGGGGAGGGGGGCAGATGACACTCTCAACAGAATAAATGCAATTACATTTGCATGACAATATATTTTAATCTTGCTCCTTGCACCCAGTGCATATCCCCTCTGTAGTAAGAGGCTCAGTTTATTACCCACAAAACTGTACATTTATAATAAGAATTCTAAGCACAGACATGCCATTGTGAGATGCTGACACTTTGACGCTTGAACATTTGCCTGGGAGAAATATCCCCCAATTGATTCCAATGGATTTACTTTTAAGTAAATGGACTCAGATGTCTTGCTATGCAGCCCTAATTTATTTTCCCTTCTGAAATTTCATGGACAAAAGGCAACAAATCCCAAAACTTATTTGCAACACCAGTTAGGGGGAACCCCTAATATTAAGATGCTGAAAAATAATAATAATGGGGGAATCACTGATTTCTAAGGTGGAGGTAACTGCCTATGCCTTCCCCCCCTCCCCATAGTAAACCCTCAATACGATGCCCATTGATAAATATCAAGATGCAAATCACAGATTTCCAAATGACCCATCAACTGATCTGGCAAAGTTCTACCATCTACACTGCTCTCCCCCCCCCCTTTATCCTCCACTGGCATCTAATTCCAACGAAAGACTCACATGGCAAATTGTGAGTTTAAACCAAATTTGCACCAGGACTGTACTTTGAAAAACAAATTTGATTCCCAGGTGCAAAAACGGGGAGGAGGAGAAGAAGGATTTTTAATAATAATAATAATAATAATAATAATAATAATAATAATAATAATAATTTTGTGTGGCTAAAATCTATCTATCTATCTATCTATCTATCTATCTATCTATCCATCCATCTAAACCTTGCATACATATTGTTCCCAGAGCAAATACAAAACCAAAACCACAGAGGCGGGGGGGGGGAACCATCCTCAAAACTTCAGAATATTTGAGATCACATGCATTGAAGCTGTACCATTAAAGAAAACAGAGGCGCAGAGGCGACTTTCCCGTACGAATTAATTTCTTTTGCTTATTTGGATGCATTCGTACACAGGCAAACACACACAGGCACATGAAAGAGACAATTACACATTCCATTCAGGCAGAAAGCTGTTTCCACTTCATGGGGTACAGACAATACAGTGACAAGAAGAGGGAATGACCAAACCCGGGTGAGAGTGGTGGTGGGGGGAGAGAGAGAGAAGCAAGGGTGGGGGAAAGAGAGTTGGAAGAGACAAAAAAAAGTTGCTGCGACTTACCTGCTGTAAATACATAAAAGTCAAGGCACAGGACAGCTGGGGACACATGCCGACGTTCGGCAGCGCAACGCAGGTCGTCCCCGTCAGAGGATGCTGCATGTTGCTGCTCTGAACCCGACGTAGGACAAGTGAAGGGGGTTGCATACACGCACGTTGCTGCTGCCTCTCCGGTGCAAGCTTGCTTATTTATTTCTCTCTCTCTTCTCTCCCCCCCACCCCAAACCTGCCACCCCCAACACCACAACTGCCAGCACTCTCTCTCTTTCTCTCAGATGTGTGGGGCTTTTTGCTTTTGTTTTCTCTCTCTCAAAAAGACACACAACCTCTCAAAAACATCCCTTCTCAGGGTGTTTCTTTTTCTCTCTCCCCCCCTTCTTTTTAACAACGAAACCTTGCCAGCCTCCTCACCTCCAGCTCCCAGTGTTAAAGCCCCACTACGTTCAATTGTCAAGGCAAGGCCATTTGGTACAATTTTCGTTTGGGAGGGTAATCCCACCCAACGCTGCCAAACAACACCCCCCCCCAGCTCACTCGAACGAAACAAAAACAGAGAGGTGTGGGAAGGAGAGAGAGAAAAAAAGGGGTGGTGGTGAGATTTAATAAGCAAAGGAGAGAAGGCAGCCGGCAGCTTCTAAGCTGAGCTGCTGAAACTCCCCCTCAGTGACAACCGCCGTTGGAAGGGTTTGTTCCACATTAAAAGCCTGGCTCCCTTGGAGAGAGAGAGAGAGAGAGAGACTCCTTCTGGTGTGGCTGATGCTACTCCGCTCCTCTCATTTGTCAAATGGGTCCTAACCAGGGCAGGGTCTCTGTACCACTCACCAAAAATTCAAATAACTGCATTTTAAAAATCCCTGGAGAGGATGCAGAAGGAGAAAGACAGGCATCATATACAGTCATGAGGTTTGGGCAATTAATGTCACTGCCCAGCTGGGACGAGAAAGGCTGTTATGATTCACCACAGACACCCCTCCTCTCCAGTGGTTTTTTTTTTTATTTTCTTCCTCAGGCCCCACACCTGACAGTCAGTTAGGGAATCCCCCATCGAAGGAATCAGGCAAACAGAAAGAGAACAAAGTCTCTCTCTCTCTCTCTCTCTCTCTGTGTGTGTGTGTGTGTGTGTGTGTGCGCGCGCGTTTGGAAAAACATGCATTAAAAGTATAGAAGCACAAAAGAAAGTTAAAATACTCTAGAAGATACACATGGCTTTGATCTGTGCCTATTTCTCTGGCCATCCTTCTCAACACATGTTCCATACACAGGGACACACAAACATACACCCCCATCACACACACAGATGGACTTTACATGCCTGACTTGAAAGGAAAGCTTGAACTCACATTTTATACCGAGTCCTATTGCACCAGAAGTACAATCTGATGCATGAAAGCCACAGGAGCGAGGGGGAAGTATTTCTTATTCTTAATATTAATTCTAATTTTAAAACCGCTTGTTTAGATACCATGTAATGTATCAAAATCACTCTGGGTGAGGTGAAATGAATATACATATACCATATATCTAGGAAATAATATGTGTGCACACAGACATCTTCCAAATCTTTTTATTTTTATTTTCCATAATATACTTTGCACCTATCTCCCCTTCTGCATTTCACAGAAGCTTGTAAAATCATTAACTGCTGTGAAAAATTAGATTAGGAACCACAGCAGAATCTCGTGGAATAAAGATCATGGTGTGGCACAATCCTTCCCCTCCCTTTCTCTCCTGTCCTGGGAAGAAAACATCTCTCTCTCTGTTTGTGTTTGTATAGATACAGATAGATACAGATACAGATACAGATATATAATTTCATTTAAAATTATAAAACGTGTCAGAAGGACAATCTATTACAAGAGGCTATTCTGTCAGGTTACATGAACAAACACCATTAGTCACTAGGGGGAATGTAATGTTTACTTTTTTACTTAAGAGAGAGTAATGTCCCTCATTGGAATTAGTATTCAACTGTCGCAAACTGTCTCTCCCCCCCCCCCTTTTATTTTATGGAGTAATAATTATTCATTAGTAGATCTAGTTAGTCTTCATGTAATAAAATCGGATGTGATCTGCAAATTAAATCATTTATGCTCAAAACTTGTCCTTGAGGTCAAATTTCTTTCCCCACCTCCCTTCCACATGTTACTAATATGTAACAAAATATACTGGTGTTATTCAAAATGGAATTTGACAAATGCATTGAATTATTAATTCTTCCATAAAAAGGCTGAATCTCAGCAAATTACTCTTCAGGATTCCCCTCCATTTCCCTTCCCTCTCAAGGTTCCTTTTGAGGAGCAGAACTTTTCAAACATTCAGAGGGAACCCAACTTAAAAAAAAAAATAAGAATAATAATAAAGGGGGGGAGGCAGAATAGGCTACAATCTGTACCAAGTGAGGGAACATTTAGAGTTAGTGGAAAATATTTCTCACAGAAATATATTCTGTGCCATTTCTTGTTGTTTTTATGTGGGTGTATTTTAAAAAAAAAAATTGGTGTTGGGAAGGTTGCAACTAAATTGATAGCACATATTTCCCTTTACATAAAGATTCATTTCTTTCCCAAGCTACTATTGAACTAAAATGCAAACAGATCACTAGAGAATTCCTGTGATTCAGGCAAACAGCTCTCAACTCGGAAGGTAATTAGCTGTTGCATTGTGAGACGTGCACACATTTGAAAAAGCTCCTTTAAGAGACAGAGAGAGAAAGAGAGAGAGAGAGAGAGAGAGAAATCTATAGCAATCTTACTGCAAGAACCCCACCCACAGGACTGAGACAAGGCCGGGTGTTACAACCAAAAATACACTTCTTCCCAAAGCAAGACACCCCTCTAACAAACCCGCGCCACCGAACACACACACCTATTAAATTGCTAAAAATAAGGAAAATGCTTGGACTTACAAAACAGGGCTTGCTTTCATGCGCAGGGAAAGTCCATGTATCATGAGGTTGAGGTTCTCAGATAGCACTCCTACACTGAAGAGCACAAATTAATTTATAACACAAAAAGGGGGAATATAAAAGGGGGGAATAAAAGCCTACGCATACACAAGAAAGGAAGGAAGGAGGGTAAAAATAAAAGCTAACATAAAAATGAAGTCCCTTATAGCCACTTTCTCATATCCTCCCCCTTCTTCATTCTATCCCTTTGCCTTAAGCAGTCCCTTGTTCTGACAGGAATATCTCATGCTCCTCTCCCCTCTTTTTCCAGAACACTAAACATGTTATTCAGCAAATGCCCTGAGCCGATAGAAAGAAAGAGATTTCTTTCTTTCTTTCTTTCTTTCTTTCTTTCTTTCTTTCTTTCTTTCTTTCTCTTTATTCTTCAGCCGACTCACAGAAACACCCTGATAAATAAAACATGGCCCTCTAATAAGACCCTATCATAATGGGCAATGAAAAACAAATACGTTGCATAAGAGATGAACAAACCCATTTTCTCTATATATTATGGGTGGTTTCATTTCATTGTTTTAGTTTTGTAGTCAAACGGCACTAAACGCTTTGTGTCTGGACAGTTTGGAACTGTCCATGGTTCCTAAGCTCTCAAAGCAATGCTTTAAGCAAGCAAGCAAAATGTGTGCTATAAATGAAGCACTTCAGGCTCCCCCCAGCAACCAAGCTGCTTTCAAGAAGAAGAAGAAGTTGCAGTAAGGTGTGTCTTCATATGTATTTACATGATCAGTAACACGTTTATTAGTCAGTGATATTTATAAACCAACTTTTGCCACAGGAAGTCCAGGCTGGAAGGAGATTCTAGGCCACCCCCTGAGCAGTGGCTTCACTTCTCATTATCCCCCTTCCAACAAATAACATATTCAGTATCACTCAGAATATCAAAAGTACATCTCACCACAGTGAGTTTAAGAGGTCTTAAAGGTAAGGTAAAGGGACCTCTGACCATTAGGTCCAGTCGTGGCAGACTCTGGGGTTGCGGTGCTCATCTCGCTCTATAGGCCGAGGGAGCCAGCATACAGCTTCCGGGTCATGTGGCCAGAATGACTAAGCTGCTTCTGGCAAACCAGAGCAGCACACAGAAACACCATTTACCTTCCTGCCAGAGCGGTACCTATTTATCTACTTGCACTTTGATGTGCTTTCAAACTGCTAGGTTGGCAGGAGCCGGAACCGAGCAATGGGAGCTCACCCCGTCGTGGGGATTCGAACCGCTGACCTTCTGATCGGCAAGTCCTAGGCTCTGTGGTTTAACCCATAGCGCCACCCTCCTTAGTAATTTACAATTCCAGTCACAGTAAACCAAAGCACGTGATCTGGATGGGTTGTAGTTCAGTGGTAGATCATCTGATTTGCATTCAAAAGGTCCCAGTGGCATCTCCACATATGGCTGGGAATGCCCCCTCTGAAACCATGGAGAGCCACCACCAAATCATTATACTGAGATGTACCAAAGTTCTGACTATGAGGCAGTTTCCTGTGTCCCTAAGCACAGAAAGTTTTCTGTGGATACACATATTACCTATTTATGTAGCCAAAGCCACCACTTCTCGGCCTTTTAGCTAAGATCAGGGGGTAGGATGTGGGATGCAGCTCCCCTCCTTTCAGGGGGGAGGAATTTGCAACACCCATCCTCCTCTGGAAGAAGAGGGAAGGTGGTTTACTTATTTATTTCATAAAATTTATACACTACTTGATTGTAAAAACAACAACCCTCAAAAAAGTTTATGAAAGATAAAGCTGTGAGATCAAGAAAAAAAAATCACAACCCTACTTTAAAACACCCCAAACATAAAACACTAAAACAGATTAAAATTACCTCAACTTGTTAAGTGTCTGGGTAGGCTTCTTTAAGCATGAATGTTTTTAGCAGGCACTGAGAAGTTTAAAGTGAAGGTGCCTGCTTGATCTCAATAGGAAGATTTCTCCCAAAGAGGAAATCATTATTTGGCATCCACCCTTCAAACCTTTGCAGTTCCCCATATGTCCTGATATGAAAAAAAGCTTAATAGGGGAGATTTAACTGAAGCAATCACACCTTGGAAGGCTGCAGAGTGTAGACCTTGGCACCCCATGATTCTGATATGGAAAGCATTGATTTGAGAGATTAAACATAAGCATGGGCACCTAGGAAGGCTGCATAATGTAGCATACAGGTGAGGTGATTTGTAGAAAGAAGGAAAAGGCAGTCACAGAACCTCTTGGCCACGCCACATATAAACTAAACACAATTAATAACCAGTGTCCTATCCATAATGTTGTCAGATTTTTCTCTCCTCTCTGGTAATTACTGAATGGAATTTATTTTCTCAATAATTGAGAATGGTAAAAAAAAAAATACAGGAGAAACTTTCAGCACAACACATTAGATGTTATCACTTGGGAAGGGGTTGTCAGGGGACACAGAGCTGCTTTTGGCAGTAGCCACATAACACTTTTAACGTTTCATTTCAGCCTCTATATGATTTCCATTGGCCTCCCATCCAGAACATGCTGAGGTCTATATGACAGCATCAGGTGCACTCAGAATATCCGATAAGCTCTCATAACTGATTGATGAAATTATGGTTCAACATCTGCATAGGTAGGCAGAGAAGTAATTTAAAGCATGGGTGCCCAACTTTAGGATGAGTTTACACACAACTGAGAGGAAGAACTATAGCTCCATGTACAGGGCGAGTCTTTTAAAAGAGGCCCTGTGGAACATGTGTAGTCTGTATCCATGGGGCCTCTTTTAAAGGACTCACCCTGTACATGTATTGTATGCAAAAGGTCACACATTCAATTTATAACATCTCCAGGTAGTACCAGGAAATAATCCTGCCTGATACCCTGTAAAGACACACTGGCAACTAGTATAGACAATACTTTAGTAGAGAGTCTAATCCTATATTACTAAGAGCACAAGAACATGAGAAGAGCCTTGTTGGAGCATCCTGTTCTCACAGGAGCCAACCAGATGTCTATGGGAAACCTGCACCACAAGAGCACACACACACACCATGGCTTTCAGTAACTGATATTCAGAAGCATTATGACCTCTGACAGTGGAGGCAGAATATAGCCATAATGAATAGTAGCTATCAGTAGCCTTATCAGTACTCTGGGTTTGTCAAATCTCTTTTGTCAAACAGGTGAGCTCCCGTTGCTCGGTCCCTGCTCCTGCCAACCTAGCAGTTCAAAAGCACATCAAAGTGCAAGTAGATAAATAGGTACCGCTCCGGCGGGAAGGTAAACAGCATTTCTGTGCCCTGCTCTGGTTCGCCAGAAGTGGCTTAGTCATGCTGGCCACATGACCTGGAAGCTGTACGCCGGCTCCCTTGGCCAATAAAGCGAGATGAGCGCCGCAATCCCAGAGTCGGTCACGAATGGACCTAATGGTCAGGGGTCCCTTTACCTTTACCTAATCTGGTTATCTATAAGATCAAACTAAAGGGGGGGGTAAGAGTGTCTTCACTACATTTCCACAGCAGATTATTAGTCCTAGGAAGCAGGCGGTGGGAAAGATTCTCTTTCTCATTTGGCAGGAAAAAAGGCTTATCAAGTTGATTGATTAAAATGTGGATGAATTATTTGCTACTGGATGAGGTCTGCATGGTAAAAGCAAGCTTAATCCAGAGGCAACAAAGGTGTTGCCCTCCAGTTGACACCTGCTGCAATGTATTGGTCTAATTCAAGGACAGGCAACATGATGCTTTTCAGATGCTGATGGACTACTACTCCCATCATTTATGACTATTGGCTGTGTGTAATGGGAATTGAAGACCAACAATATCTGCGAGGCCACAGGTTCCTCATCTCTGGTCTAATCCAAAGGCACAATCCTGCACATTTTAAGTTTCATAATCATTTTATAGATAGATAGATGAAAGATAGATAGATGATATAGATAGAGAGACAGATGATAGATGATAGATAGATAGATAGATAGATAGATAGATAGACAGACATATCTATCTATCTATCATCTATCTATCTATCTATCTATCTATCTATCTATCATCTATCTATCTATCTATCTATATCTATCTATCATCTATCTATCTATCTATCATCTATCTATCTATCTATCTATCTATCATCTATCATCTATCATCTATCATCTATCATCTATCATCTATCATCTATCTATCTATCTATCATCTATCATCTATCATCTATCATCTATATCTCTATCTATCTATCTATCTATCATCATCATCATCATCATCTATCATCATTTATCATCTATCTATATCATCTATCATGATGTCCCTTTATCTTTTATAATGGATAAAAGCAGATCCCATCAACCTCAGTCAGTGGGTGTTGTAGTCAGGGGAAACCTGAGTTGAGAAGTCCATCATCAACCAGTCATCCCACACTCCTTATTCATCATTAATTGATCAAATCAAGCTTGCAATAATATTTTCTTTTGTTTTTATTGTTGTTTAGCAGGAACAATGTGGTTGGAGGAAGACCTACATTATTCACCCTGTCATCCCACAGGCTATGCAGTCACATCATCCCTATTATCATCACCACAACAGACATTGGCAGGGGGGGTTGAGATGATGCAAAATATATCCAGCCTGAGTCCAATGGATAATTCAATAGTCTTGCAGAATTGGTAACGGGGAGAGATATACCAGACACACACACAAAATATATTTCTTCTTAAATGGCCAAAGGAGAACAAAGGGAACAGTAAATCTTGGGTTGCTGTTTTTCTTTTGATTATATATTTTGTGGTTTTATATTTTGATTTTGTTCTGTGAGCCACCCTGGGACCTCTGGGTATAAGGCAGTATAAAAATTCAATAAATAAATAAGTCACCCCTTAGTTATTTGGTAGTGGAAGACTCTGTCCTGGCTCTCACTTGATGATGAACTCCAGTGATGTTCCCCCCCCCCAAAAGCTTTAATGCTCAGATCAGTGTGATACATATGCAAAATGCTGTTCAAAGGCACAGCAGGTAACACACATTGCTACACATTGCACAGCAGGTGATATGGCTGCTCAAGTGAAGACATTCATCCAACAATGGTACACAACAATGAATGGGGCAAGCACAGATTAGTGCAGCAGGTGGTTCTTTTCCTTAGACTGGGCAAGCAATCCAACATTCTGTCTGGAAGGCTGGTGGACCTTCTCCACCTATTCATACTTCTGTTGGCATCTCTCATCAGAAGCGGTCCCTCTCACTCCTGCTGGATGAACACCAAAGGTCCATCTGGTCCATCATCCAGGGCTGGTCCAATACATTTTGGGACCTGAAGCAAAGCACAAAATGGCACTGGTGCTACCTCCCCACTAGGAAACAAGGAATGAGTGAATATCTACATTGGGAATAATGGGGGAATGAATATCTGCATCAGAAACAAGAGTGGAAGAAAACCAGCATCACCTCCTATTCACTAAGTCTTCTGTAGAATGGCATTGGGCAGGGCCTGCCAAGGAGGAGACAGATCGGTCTCCAAGGAACATGCCACAGCTGTCACTGCCACTGCAGCAGCAGTGGCCAATGCATACCTTTGCGGCCAGATCAGACAGAGGACTTTAGGTCCTGCTACCTGAAGCTGTTGCCTCACCTTGCCTCATGGGTGGGCCAGCCCTGCCACCATCCTATTATTGTCGTACCCAACCAGATGCTTATGGGAAACCCACAAGCTAAACCTGAGTGCAGAAGCACTCTCCCCACTTCAATACATCATCTCCACATCAACAGGGTCACTCTCCTTCGGTCCTTCTGTCAGTAAAGGTCATCCCATAGGCCAATGAGCAGATTCCTGTTCCAATACCAGGTCAAAACCCTAACTGAAATGGCTATAATAAATCAGTGTCATTCAACAGTGCCTGAAATTGTCCAGTAATAATAATCTGTTCAAGCAATTTAACCAGGAAGGGGTCTATAGTTGTCATCATAGGTCCAGAAAAGTCCCCCCCTCCCGGAACAACCTTATCACTGCCTCTTTCAAAGAGTTTGGGGAAACTCCATCTATCAAGGAGAAATTTACCCACCTCCTGGACTCAAGACAGACACCCCTGCCCCTATTTGATGCAATAAGTCAGTGGTTCCCAAACCTTTTTTTGGGCCACAGCCCCTTTGGTTCCATAAACTCATCCTCAGTGCCCCCTACCCTACCCTATTTAAAAACAACAACAACAACCACAACCACACATTATTCAGAATAGTGATTTGCACCACCTACTAAAAATAATAATAACAAAATAAAATTCAAAACAGTAACAATTAATTGCACATTTATTCAAAATCTATTTTGTTTAATTAATTCAACAAATTGATGGACTTGATCCAGTGCTACCAATTTCAGCTGGTTGGGTGAACTTCCCCAGGTACTTTGTTCACATTTAGAATTTTTGCTGCAACAGGTAAAAACCTCCCCGGAATTTCCCCAGGGAATTCCACTTGACCTGACGAATATTTGCCAATGACAACATTCAGAGCAAAGTTTGGGGGTTGCTTCTCAAAATTATTTTCAGGGAGATGTACTGGGAAGCAAAAAATAAAGTTGCATTTTTATTACTGTTTTTTTTTTTTTTTTTGCAAGTGTGACATTTTCACATTTATTTATTTTTGCTCAGGACCAAACTCTGCAGTTTCTGGAGGCCTTTTCAGAGAAACGGTACTGCTCAGAGAACACCCGAGAGAACATAATTTGGGGGTGGGAGGCTGGGGGGAAATGTGCAAGAAAAGTCCTAAAGAATTCACACTGTTCATCACTCTCCAATCAGCATAAAACTAGACAGGTAATGCAATGTCAATAGTGCCCTTGCCCATACATCACCGTTAATGTGTACCAAGCCTGATCTGGTGGGACCCTGACAGATCCACACACTACACTGTGCTTGATCCTTGGCTGCTCTGCTGAGACGGACGACTAGGGAGCCAATTAGTGTCAATTGCAGTCGGGTTCATTTGTTAGTGACTGGACTTAGCCTTCCGATTTATATCACACACACCACACATACACACACAGCAAAATGAAATGACCTGTACTGGATTTGAATTGGAAAACTCGGAGGTGAAAAAGGCTTTCGTTTAATGACAATGACTGAGCTGGAGAGATTAGTTGGGGCCCTTTCTTACAAAAGGAACAATCAATGTTTCCACCTTCCTTGTTCCAATTTGGAATGTCAAACTAATAACGGTAGTAGGCTGATGCCTTTAACGAGGTGCTGGACCTGCCAGTTATTTTCAAGGGTGGGGGGAAAGTACAGTAGGACAGGCAGACCTGCTGTTCATTCCTGAAAGTCCAGTGGCATCATTTTTTAAAAGGGAGAGGGAGAAAGAGAGTATGGTAAAAAAAGAGAGAGAGAGAGAGAGAGAGTTTTGCAGGTTGTGGAAACTGCAGGACAGCAGACACTTCAACAGGAATAAAACACACGGTACTGGCTGAAGCTATCAGCCAACTCCTGTCATGTGCCCCCATTGTCTGGTATGCAGTAATATATTGCATCCATAGGGACATGATTTATACTGACTCAGACCATTGGTAAAGCTCATTCAGTATTCCAAATATTGACTGGCAGTGGTTTCAGGCAGGAGTCTTCTCCCAGCCCTACCCAGGGAGCCAGGGGTTAAACCTAGGACCTTCTAAGGAAGAGACGATGCTCTGCCACTGGGCTACAGGCTTTCCATGTGTATGGAAATCTTTTTTCTTCTTGTTGCTAATAACCATCAATAGATTTATCCTACATGAATTTGTCTGTCAAAGCGGGTAGGTATTGCTCTCACAACTGTAATGTAATTAAAAATTGTGCAAAGAAGTACTTCCTGTGGTCAGTCCTGAATCTTTTGCCAACAACATTTCACTTCTCAACACTTCTCAACACTTTTGGTTTACGGAATGTCTGACCAATATACTATTTGCCTTCTGTGGTTGCTCCTGTAGGAAAGGGGTGGGGAACCTGCAGCCCTCTAGATCTTTCTGGACTCTGTCTCCCATCTCCATCTTCCACAGCCAGCATGGTCAGCATTAAGAACAATGGGAGTTGTAGTCCAGCAATATCTGGAGGCCACAGGTTCCCTAATCCTGCTGCAAATGAGTATTTAAATGCTCAAAACAACAACAGCCCTAATGTGTCTCATAAGAAAACTGACGTGTATAAAGCTTGGTCATTGGCCAATGGAGCTCAATAATGTCTACAATGGCTGACAATAGCTCTCCAGAATTTCAGACAGTAGCATTTTTCTTTCTCCTGCCCCTGGAGATACCAGAAATTGAACCTGAGCTCTTGTGCATGCAAAATATGTGCTCCACCAATGATCCCTTCTCTAAAGCATGTGATATTAATCCACACACACATACAAGGTATATGGCACAGACTGACAAATTTGATGCATTTAGACCAATGCAAGTTGCCGAGGTCATTGAAAAGGTGGAAACTCTATATAGTATCACAAAAAGGTTGTTCAAAAATTACACTGAGCACAGGTACAAGTTGTTTCTACAAATCTACAGTGTTTGTGTACACAAGTATACAGACCACATGCTCATTGAGCATGATGTGTGAATTACTGTATGAGTGTACAGCTCAACTTATTGTGTACACTTTAAATTTATGGTGTGATTTTGACTAGAGTCACATTCAGGGCAAACACACAGTATTTTTCTTCCTGAGCCAAAGATCAGAAGCCCTCCACACCCCATCTTAGGCATGTAAAGTAACCAGATTGGCAGCTACATGTTATTTCAACAATGATGACAGGAGTGTCTTCCTGAGTGAGGCAGGCTGGTTCAGGTGGCTGAGGCAGCGGCCTCACTTTGCCTCAAGGGAGGGCCGGTGCTAGTCACACTGTTTCCATCAGTGTTGCTTTCTCTGCACCATTTTGCTTCTTCATTGACATCATGGTCCTCTGTCCCCTTTGCCTGCATTGCTTACTGATCAATCCTACCTGTTTGTGATGACCAATGCAATTTTCCTGATGACACTGGCTTTGACACAATGCTGTCACAGACACATATAAGCATAATGTTGTGGGTCACTGCAGCCAATCAAATTAAATGGCAATGAGGGCAAATGAGGCCAAGGGCAGAGAGGACAAAGGAGAAGAGGAGGAAATGGGTGTTGGAAAGAAGCATCTGCCAGAGAAACAAAAGGACACGGACAACAACAAAACAACAGGAGAGTATATTTTTAGTAATTATTTCCACTGCATCAGATTTATTACTTCTGAAGTCAATGGGTTGTATTCAATCTTATGCCTATCCAGTGAAATTAATGAACATGACCTACGTCCTAATTTCACATTTATTGTCTCCATGTATAACTTCTCCATGATGCTAGGTGCCAGTTTGTTTGCTTCCACACAACACCATCTTTAATTTATTGTGTGTGTGTATATATATGTATATAGATAGATGATAGATAGATAGATAGAAAGATAGATAGATAGATACTTTGATTGTAGTAAAACCTCAAAGCATTTTACAAAACCAATTTTTTTGAAGGTGACCTATATTTGACTACTTAAATTATTGCTTCTATTTTTAAACAACAACAACAACCTGTGATCAAGTTTGTATGATTGATATCTACTATGATGGGATGGGGAACATTTTCAGCCTGAGAGCCACATTCCTTCATGGGGAAGCTTCCAGGGGCCGCATGCCAGAGGGGACTATGGGCAGAGAAAAAAGTGGGCGGATCAATAGATGTGACTTCTAAGAACATAAAAGTGCCCTGCTGGATCAGGCCAGTGACCCTATTCATCCAGCACCCTGTACTCACTGTGACCAATCAGATGCCCCAAGGGGAAGCCAACAAGCAAGACCTGAGTGCAACATCACTTTCCCCACTTGTGATTCCCAGGAACTAGAATTCAAAGGCATACTACCTCTGATAGTGGAGGAAGAACACAGCCATTGTTGCAAGTAGCAGCTGATAGTGTTATTCCCTCCATAAATTTGTCTCAACCTCTTTTAAAGCCATCCTAGTTAGTGGCCACCACTCCATTTTGTGGGAATCAATTCCATAGAGTCAGCTGGGGTTCAGCCACACAACAGACAGGTGTTCCTAACACACACACACACACACACACACACACACACAACTCCATTGTCCATCCACAGAAGCAACTTCACAGATCAAGGCCACGTTCCAGCTAGGTAGAAGCTCCAGAGGAGGATGCAAAACAGGGCTTGTGGGGCATGCGGCCTGGGAAGAAGGAATGTGGTCCAGGAATGGGGTTTGGGGAATGGCTTAGAGAAAGAGGCCTACAGAACCACATTTGGACCCAAGATTGAGGTTCACCACTCCTAAACTATAGTTTTCAGAAGTCCAAGTGTGACTACATATGGGTCCAAAGGAAGATTGAAGCCTGTCAGCGAGGAAATGTTTCAAAAGACTCTCAGCAGGGCTCACCGTAAGTACATGCCTCCTGGTCTCACCTCTATGCCATAGAGATTTCCATAACTTTCATTTGAAGAGCTGACGTGTTTTTCCTTTTCCTGAATTCCATTGCCTTGAAAGCACCGGATGAGTACTTTGCAAACAGGTGAATAACAGGGGCATCTTAAAGCAAGTCTACTGTATTGCAAAGACTAATTAAAAATACAAGATGGCTCTTTTCTCTTCCTTTCAAAATCCCTAGGTGACAGTTCATCATGCCAGAGGTATTTTCTTGTTATGAAAATCCTGCCTCCTATTTTAAGGTTTTGTATTAAGTCTGCTTTTCTTTACCAGCTCTTTGCACAAAGATCAAAACATTACAGAGGCCCCCTGCATACCTCAGGCAAATCAAAATTGCTATTTTCTTTCTTTCTTTTTGTTAAGCATGGTGTTATTTCTATTGACTTTCCTAATATTTCTGTCACCAGATCCAGAGAAATGCAGTGCCAGCATTTATGAATCCAGTGCCACTTAATGACAAACGCCCACGGCTGTACAGTTACTCCAAAGCAAATCCCGCTGCAACCAGCGAGATTTACCTCTGAGTAAACATGATCAGGATCAGGTTATAAGTCATGGTAGCCAATGTGGTGCCCTCTAGATGTTGTTGGTCTACAGTTCCCTGATCATTGACCATGCTGATGGAGGCTCAGGAGAGTTGGAGTCCAAAACATTCAGAGGGTTGTGCATATTCTGTCAACTTAAGTTGCCATTCTTCTTTGGTTGGGAGTCACTCATTTTCCATTTTTGGGCTAACAAAACACGGGCCACAGTAGTAGCATACATAAATAACCTTTTTTTGACACCTGGAGAATTTCAGTCTGAATTATCCCCAACCAGAAAGGACTCTGGATTTTTTGGGGAAAGTACTTTTGAACATCCCCCCTCCAATTCATTATGGATGTTTTCCCCCAATGCACAACTTGCAGACTTAACATATAGAATAAGAGAACAAGAAGAACATACGTTCAAAGAAGGTTGAATTTATGGTTTATTGAATATATGGGAAATAATTGCATGCAGCTGAAAATGCTGGCAGTATAAAGATAAATTCAATAGCGTAAATAAGTTTTGATGGATGCAATAATGGAATACGGAATGGTATTTTTTTTGTAAAATATGCAGGGATTTATGATATGTAAAATGAACCATGGAAAGAGAAGAAGGGGAGTCATCGATATCTTAAGGATGTAAAATGAGTATTTAAAATTCTAAAACAGAAAATTTAATAACATTTACACACCCACACACCTAGAGGGCACAATGTTGGCTTACCTCTGTTATGTGAGTACAAACAGAACCAAAATATCAATGCATGAAAATAAAACACAACTGAGTGAGAGTGATAGTAAAGTACTTAGAACACACTGCCCAAGTTTGGGGGTTAGGTTGGATCCAAAACACCATGGGTAGAAGTGTAATGACCACCAGTACCACTGAACAAATGATGAATAGCTGATGCAGTGCGGTAGTAAGTTGGCTAGAGAAAATGTTTTCTCTCCCTCTCTTATAACAACAGAATTAATGGAAATCCAATGAAGCTTAATGTTGGAGCATAGTTAAACTATGGAACTCACTCCCACAAGAGGCAGTAGTGGTTACCCACCTACCAATGGTCAGTAATTGTCCCCTGCTAGAAGTAGTAAATGCTTCCGAACACCAGCTGCTAGAAACTGCAGGAGAGGAGAGTACGCTCACACTTGGTTCCTGCTTGGGGGTTTCCCATAGCTATCTGGTTGGCCTTGTATTGCAGAGGGTTGAACCCCATCCAACTCTACAATTCTGTGATTCTATAATTCTGGACTAGGTGGGCCATTGGCAATATCCAGCAGGCTTTCCCTATGTTTTAATGGCTCTATAGCAATCCTTCTGCTTCTGCTTGTACAAGAGGTTTCACAAAAAAGAACACCATATTTACATGCAGTCCCACCCATCTCATGTAACATTCTAATGCAGTGGGAGCCAATAGGTGCATTCTTGGTGTTGTTTGACTACAAGTTCCACCAGCCCCAGCCAACATGGTGCAGGGCAGAAGGCGAATGCCCCCCCGTGACCAGAAAGCTCCTTCTGTGAGCAGAGGAGCACCTTTGGATCCAACCCTATGTTGTTGCATAATGGCCTCTCAATTTAGTGATGATGTCATGAGGGGGGATTGGCAGTGCCCTAAGGTTCAGTTAAAGTGTAGTGCTAGGTAAGTTTACTCAGAAGTCAGTGCCCTTGTGTCCAGTGGCTTTACTCCCAGGTAAATGTGTTTAGAATTTCAACCATAATAGCGTTTGAGGTCAAAATTCAAGGCCAAGTCTGTGGAGTTAAATGCCAATATTTAGAGTTTGGAAAACCAACTACCATGCCAATATTGTAATGTTCTAAAGTTGGGTTTAAAGTCTACATTGTGTTAAATTGAACATCTGAAAATCCAATTTTATTAAACTTGTTTTTCATTTGAGGGTCCATCTTACGTCTTCAGACAAATGGAGACTTTTGTCTGAAGACTTTTTGGAGCCCTGCATGTCCCAGATCCACAAGACTGACATCCACAATTACAGAAGGCTGCCTAACTCCCCCACAGCCAGAAGATTCAGCAGGGCACAGCAGGATTAATTAGAGGACATTAATCTTTGCAGATCCATGTCCTGGTGTGGCCTGCAGGCTTTATGAGTTGAATTTATTCGGGCCATTTCACTCTGTCTAGAGACTGACGGTTGGCTCATCAGGGATGTGGAGGTAGTCACTACATTAGCTAAATATTTAAATGCCTTGTAAGTTCAGCAAGTTTTGTAGAACAAGTGAATAGATTCTTGATGCCATGAATCCTAAGCCCCAAAAATGTGTGTTACACTTTCAGCAGTACCTCCCCTCCCCATGGGAAAAGCCATCCTTTTCAGACACTTAAAACTGCCATGTCTGGATGGGAAGCTTCATGGTGTCCATGGCCAGTGTGGGAACTCAGTCACAGAGTCTTGGAGCTGGCCACTTAAGCTGGCCACTAAGGAGCTCAAAAAGCAGCTATTACAACAAGAATCCAGAGGAGACTGAGATTTAAATCCTCTCTACCAGCTCCTCCACTTCCTTGTTGGGTCACTGTTTGCAGGCGGATGCTCTCCTGCCTCTTGAGTAGACCCCAGCAACAGAGCCTTCTTGAAGCAAAACATACACTCCTGCAACTAATCCAGGATTCTCACCAAGTTCACTGTTATTTTTGCTCTTCAGGTCTGGTGGAGTGAAGGGGAGAATCAATTATCAAGTATCTGGTCAGAATGGCCACTGTGGGAGCCTGGATGAGACATCCAAGAGTTGAATTCACCTTAACTATATCTCACGGAACAGTGTCTGGAATGGAGGTAGAGCCACCTTGGAATTTGAGCTCCTACTGGTTTCTATGGCCTGGTGATCCAAGAGCTACTGATTCTCTCTCCCTACACTTCCCATTCATTTTAATTTTTATAGAGAGCAGATGCCTATAGCACCTAGGATGCACAGTTTTTGCCAAATTTGAAACACAGCTGCCATTTCCACTGGGAATAACTGGAGCTTTTGATGTGCCGTCAGTTGCAGGAAGGTTGTAGCAGAGGTGGCTTGTTTGCTCCCATGGACAGAAAGCATTATGCAAAGGACAGGAGACTTTTCCCCTTTTCTCCAAATACAGGCAGAAAGTTTCAAAGTTCTAGGTGTTGAAGCCCCAAATGACCAGGAGTCAGGGTACCTCCCTGTGCACTTAGATAATCTTGTGAGGTTCTGCTTCTACTGCTGCACAGGTCAGAGGCAGCACAAAGGCAGATTAAAATCATAGAACTACTAAAGAGTTGGAAGGGATCCCAAGGGTCATCTAGTCCAACCCCCTGCAATCCAGGAATCTCAACTAGTTCATACATTGAATCATAGAATTGTGGATTTGAAAGGGACCTTACAACTTCTGCCATTTTTAAATTGCTTTTTGTGCTTCTAGTTGGTTCATTAGTTGGGGGGCGCTGCTGCCCTGTTTTTGGTCTGTGTTTTATTTTTGGAGGGTAGATGTTTTGGTGTTGCTCTGTGGCAGAAAGGGTTTGAAGATTTTGAGCTTTTCTTCTATAAAATGGATTTTTTGTGGTGCTCATGACATTTTTTAGGTTTCTAAATCAACCCTCAGCCCCACAAAAGTTGTGAAAATGCTTGTGACTCAGAAGGCCTTGTGATGTTGTTCTTTTGCCTTGGTTGTTTATATGGCTCTTCATATTTATGATATTAATTTTATTTAGTTTGAGGGTTCAGAATTTTTATTTTTATTTTTATGAATTGATATTTCATTTTTTCTCTCTGTATGTATGTGTATAGAGAGGGAGAGGGAGGAAGGGGGGAGGAAGAGAGTCTCTGCTTCCAGGCAGAGGAGCAGGCTGTGAGTTAAACACATCAATATAAATACATACTAGACAAGAGCAAAAGGCGGCGGAGGGAGAAATTAGTTACATCTGAAGAAAATTGTTCTGGATAGAGTTAGTTTGGGCCAAAAGTTTAGACTGACTTCTCTTGAGAGCTTTACATATACAGGGCAGATGTTTTATCATTAATGAACTCTCAGCTAACTAACCCATTGCAATCAATCTTACTCATTGACATGAGGCATCTTCGGGACCCTTCGGAAGTGATCCTGACATATCTTGTCAATGCGCCATGTTCGAAGAAGTAAAGCATCAAAGGCGATCATTTGACACTATCTATCATGTCAAAATTCTGCATCGTGGCACTTGCCAGGATGTGTTGAAACGTGGAAAATTGGCTCATAATACACACCTCAGCACAGATTGAAAGCCGAGGGCACGGCAGCAGAGAGAGAGAAGTATGTTAATCCAGCAGATGCCTGCGTTGTTCTAACAGTCTCAATACTTAAATTAAATGACGGAATTAGTAAAAACCAAACACCACATTTGTTGTGTAAAAAGTTACTATTTGTATGCATTTTCAGAGTATCCCCAAACCCTGAAGTTTACGATCTTAAATGGTTTTACAAAATTGACCAGAATTATCAGCTCTGTATTTCAGATGGGAGGGGATATTAACTGGCCTAAGGGCACCTTGTATATTCCTGGCTGTGGTGAGATTGGAACCAGGGACTGCTATTTCCCAGTTGCCAGAAACCTCAGTGTGTGACACTATGTGTGGGGTGTTTATAGACTAGAATGTGAATGGCACTTGGAGGGTATGGTAGCTGCTTCTGCTTCCTTCAAGTGGGGCTTTGTACACATCAGTCCAGCCCCGAATTACTTAGCATCAGCCATAACGTATCATGTTTAGTGTTGACGGTACAGAAGAAGTATTTCAAGTTAACATAGAATCTTCTTCTTCTTCTTCTTCTTCCTCGTCCTCCTCCTTTTCCAGAATTATGTAATTAATAACAGCATTAAAATGAGGAGGACAGAACTCACTATTAGCCTCAGCAGATGAAAGAGGGATCAGTCTACTGCGTTGGGTTATTATTTACACCTGCTTCCCTCCTCGGGATGTTCATAAATACTTGTCATTGCCCTTACCACAAAGTCAGGGCATGTTTTCATTTGCTCATCAATCCCACTTAAATATTTTATAAGTCACTGCTAAAGAATCCACAGGATTTTTGAAGCTTGAAACCATAGACCAAAAATGTGTGTATGTGCGCGCGCGCACACACACACACACATGCAAGAAAGAAGAAACACAGCCCAATTGAAAAATCAAACCCTGACCGTCTTCATTACCTAAACTGTGCGAGAATAATTCAATTGCTTTGAGATAAATTTAGTCAAGGAACAAGGCAGCCAGGCTGCATAATTCATCAGCCATTTTAATCCTGTGCGGGCGAACATGAGGTCCCTTTTTAGAGAGAGAGAGAGAGAGAGAGAGAGAGAGAGAGAGAGGGAGAGAGAGGGAGAGAGAGAGAGAGAGATGCTTCTTAAGAACATCTAAGAAAAACATGCTGTGAGTTGGCGATTTAGAAAGTGCAGGGGCTAAGAGATAAAACAAATAGAAAATAAGAACGCCTGTACTGTTTCCTTGGGAATATTGTGCAATTTTAGTACAAATAAAAAGACAGAATATCACCACATTACAAATGTGCATGCCATCATAACTACTTTTTTTTGTTTTAAACACATTCATAAAGGAAAAGAAAGGCTTAGATTGTAAAACTACCTTGAAATGCGTTAACAAAGCACATCCCCAGAGAAACTATGTCTGCCTGTGGCTGAGAATTAAAACAGCACTGTTTTAAAAAGAGTAGATATTTATCTATATCATTTGGATATTACGGTGGCACTTTCAGTGGAAGAACCAAAATATGAAATAAGAAATTCCGGGTGTTGCAGCCCATCCAGGATCATAACGCTGCTCAAGTCCTGCTTACGGATTTCTAGCAGGCATTTGGTTGGCCACTGTGGGAAAAGGTTAAGAACATAAGCACATAAAACCACAGTGACCAGATACCTGTGGGAAGCCTGAGGGCTGAACATGAGCACAACAGCTTTGTGTCTACCTGCAAGTCTGAGCAATTGGCACTCAGAGGCATAATGGCTCTGACAGTGGAGGTAGAACATAGCCATTATGGCTAGTAGCCAGATGCAGGAGTAAATGGGCCATTGGCCTGATCCAGCGGGCTCTTCTTAACTACCACATTAAATAAATAAAACTACCACATTAAATAAATATGACCTGGGTGGCGCTGTGGTGTAAACCACTGAGCCTTGGGCTTGCCGATCGGAAGGTCGGCAGTTCGAATCCCCACAACGGGGTAAACTTCCATTGTTCAGTCCCAGCTCCTGCCAACCTAGCAGTTCAAAAGCACGTCAAAGTGCAAGTAAATAAATAGGTACCACTCGGTGGGAAGGTAAACAGCGTTTTGTGTGCTGCTCTGCTTTCGTCAAAAGTGGCTTGGTCATGCTGGCCACATGACCCGGGAAAAAACTGTCTGCAGACAAATGTCGGCTCCCTCAGCCAGTAAAGCAAGATGAGCGCCACAACCCCAGAGTCGTTCATGACTACACTTAACTGTCAGGGGTCATTTGCCTTTTTTTGCTACTAAAAATATTATCCCTGACATATTCTTTTCATGTGCGATGAATAAGAAAAAAATGGGAAGCCCTCTTTGAAAACATGGCTTCTCTTCTTCATTCTTTAGTTCACCCCAGCGATCTACATGGTGCTTTACATAGCAAGATAAGCAGAAATCTTTGCAGTCCGATACTTAGCTCTGTGAGAAGGGGAAAAAAGAAGTCTATCCTTGCCAGCTTTCTGGTGGCAGATATACCGCACAGTAGTGTGCCATGCAGCAAAGTCACAAACTAGGGTCAGATAAATTTTCATTTCCCAAGGACCTCTGGAATTCCACTGGATTTCTCAGCCATCACTGGTGGCCTCACCTGGTCAATTGTCACACAAGGAGATGCCAACATGGTCCTCTCCAGAAATGGTTGGACTCCAGTTCCTATCAGCCCCAGCCAGCATGGTCAATAGTCAGGGTTGATGAGAGATGGAGACCTAGCAGTTGCCAGGTTGGCTACCTCTGGTGAAGCAAGTACTGGGGAAGGAAGAGACTTCTCTTCCTGCAGCTTGCCATAGATTGCTACTGCCACAGGGGCTGAATCACCAATGCAGTAAGTGGCATGGAAGAAAAAAGGAAAGGAAAGGGGGAGCCTCTGGCGAAGTTGGGAGAGATAGGATTTGGGTGCTCTCAAGGGGCAAATTCAAGTTGACACAGAAAAGTCAGATGTTTATCTGATGGAAGGGGAATAGCTTGGCTTGTTTCTGAACAAGCTGAACATGTGCTAATTAGAGCTAGGTGGGCTAAACAAAACAAATAAAATTAAAAATAACTAAAATGCAAGCAACAAATCAGTGCTGCTCTTTCCTTGGTTTTGTGCTCACGATGGTTAACCAAGAAATAAGTTAAATGAAATAGAAGCAAAAAGGAAAGAAGAAAATACCCCTTCACCAAGGAAAGCAAGCCTAACCTGTACCTAAGCAAATTAGTCATTATGGAACAGTGACTTCTTTTTCTTTCTCCTGAAAGCATCCTACACCTTCAGGAGGCCTTTCCAGATCACTGCAAGTAACAATTATTCTCTCTTAAATTTGCAGAATATTGCAAGTTCCATAGAGGACCGAAGTCGTTCACTGTTTATTTCTGCAGTACCGATTTGAGGAAAAAGTATGTCATGCAATCTGCAGAACAGGACATAAAAGCTACTTACGGCCCTGTCTTTTCCAATAGCTTAATGCTCGGATGGGAAGCTTAGAAGTGTTTATCACGAAACGGTTTACACTCAGAGAGATCAGCTGCATATAATGAAGGCTAAGGGTGCACACTGGCCATAAATAATAACTTTGGTAATTTACTGGGAAGTAATTCTCTCCCCCTCAAACAGTTTCCATAATGTTGAAGCAAATTTGATAAGAACTTCTATAATTCCCAAACCTTATGGTATTTTTAAAAAACAAACAAACAAAGTTGAAGCACTAGGATTTGGTTGCAGGAGCTGCTCTGATATTCTCAGCTGCCCCACAGAAGGCAACCAGTTACTGTCCACTCCCATTAGTACACACTTCCTTCCACTTCCTCCAAACCAAAACAACAATGGACATTCTGCTAGTATTCAAATTCTGCTTTAGCTGGAAATCCCACCCTCTCTTTTCACAATGCCATTTTCATCTCCATAGATTCTGCACCTTACAGAATCACCACTTCACCTTTCTTTGAAAAATTAGGTGGGATCTAGATGCTTAAAGTAAATGAATACTACATGCATCACCTCATCCAGTTTGGAAACAAAGCAACTGGTCACCTCACATCAAAAATGGTATCATAGAGCTCGAAAAAGTTCAGAAAAATGCAATCAAAATCAACTCACTTATGATGAAATATTGCAACATTTGGGACTTTTAATTTGAAGTGGGAGGTGAGTGTAGGGGAACATGATAACAGGTGTATTAAAAAAATGTGCATTGGGTAGCAAAGGTGGACAAAGAAAAGTTTTCCTTCCCTCTGACATAATACTAGAAGCTAGCACCATCTGAAAGTTGGGAGATTCAGAACAGACAAAAAGAGAGAGCATACTTCTTTACACTACACATAGTTAAACTACAGAATTCACTCACACAAGCAGAAGAAATGGCCATTGTCAGATGGCAATGGTGGTTGCTTGTGAGTAACCAGTCAGGACTCCGACCTGTCTTTTACAGGTTTTATTTTGGTGCAAAACTATTTGCGTGTTGAGTCCCACAATGCCACCCACCAAATAATTCACACATCACTCCATCAATTTTTGTTTATGGTTTTTGGCATAAATTTTGACCACAACTTTATTTAAATACAAAATGTGAGTGGTTGCTTAGGCATTGGTTATGACTATCTGCCCTTGCCCTCAAGGACAGTGCTGGCCCTTCCGTACACCAACGGAAGCCAGCGTGGGAAACAAGTATTGGGTGAGAAAGGAAGCTGGGAATCAGTCCCTCCCTTCTCACCCTCATGTTCCGGTGGGGCTTGCACGGCCGCAGGTCCGACTCCGGGGACAAGGACAAATTGTATGGCAAGCCCCTGGATTCCTTTAACGGAATTCCCTTTCGCATCATTTGGAGGGGTAGGCACTTACCCCTCCAAGCACCAATTTAACCAATGCCTAACCGCCAACCTTACAAGTTGTGACGATTTGCTACGTAGTAGGCAAAAACCAAATGGCACCAGCCAATCAGCCAAATGGCAAAATTCCTACTAGGCCCCCGCACTAAGGCGGACGACCCCATGACAGGCAATAGCAAGGTCAAGCGAACAAAACAAAAAACCACCCTATAAAAGGGCGGGAGGGCGGGTGATCCGATGCAAACAGCCAAGAGAACGTTCTAGCCTCTGGCCCCTATACTTAAAACCTCTGACCCCTCCTCCAAAATTGGTAACAAACAAAACTGCCCAGTAACCCAATTAACCCTTAAGGGCTCGGGTCCTTGCCAAATCTGCCTAGTCACTTCCTGGTGGCCTGTTTCCCCAACCGCAACACGTGCTCTCTGTTTAATGGAGAACACGCTTTACAGTGCAGAACAACAAGTTCATGTCTGCCTCAATTGCTAGCAGAATCCGGGAGTGGTCATTTCTGGGTCCTCCCCCAACACAATAGCTTAGTCACCCCCAGCCTTTTCCTTCCTTCTTTGTGTTTTACACCTCTGTGCAGGGTGGGCGACCGAAGAAGCGTACTTCCCTCCTGGCCGGCTTGACCAGGAGCGGTGCTGAGGCTCCCAGCAGCATCCTCTGGTCCCTTCCCCTCTTCCCCACTGGAGGTGTGGCTTTCCTCACCACAGGAGGAGGAACTGCTTCACAAGATTTTCGGAGGTTCCCTGTAACCCAACTGGCCCTCTGTTTCCCTTTCCTGTTCCGATGGCAGTCCCCTGACAGCCACCAACTTGGATGATTTAAAAGAGGATTAGGCAAATTCATGGAAGATACATCCACCAATGGCTACTAACCATGGAGGGTATGCTCTATCTCCACTCATAGGTCTATGAATGCCACTTGCTGGGAGTCCACAAGTGGGAAGAGTGCTGTTGCATTCATTCTGTCTGCAGCCTTCCCATAGGCATCTGGTTAGCTACTGTGAGAAATGGATGCTGGACCACATAAGCCTTTGGTCTGATCCAACAGGCACTGGAAAGAGCTCTTTTAGTATATTATGCGCATTTTAGGACTTTTCTGGAGACAAGAGAACACCCGGGGCTCTGAAGTTGGGACCCATAGTAGGGGAGCGGAAGCTCTCATAACGTATTTTGCAGGGGGAATGCAAAAATACACATTGTAGTTGGAAAACACATACAGAATGCAGATAAAATAAAATACACATTTTAGGGGAAAGTGTGTAGAATATAAACACGAACTCTTTGTGTATTCAACACCCCCACAAAAGAAAAAAAGAAAATGAGATGGAACAGGTTTAGGATTGAGTAAATGTGAAACTAATATGGAACAAAAATAGCTGATCTGCCCATCCCTGGTCTCAGCAAATGAAATGTTGTAAGTCTTCCAGAATTGTTTCCCATATCAAAGGAAGCTGTAATGTTTAAGGCTAAGAACAGCCAAGGTCAGTAATGGAAAGGCAAATGTGATTAAGTAATCTCCAACACGATAGCAACTGTGACCTTTGCATTTCATTTCAAAAATCTGCCTATCGTGTTAGCAAAATAATATAGTGCAGGACAGATACTGCTTCATTTAATACACTAAGCAGATTAATGACAACCTAATATTTAACGTGCAAATTACATGTGTGGCAATAACAGTGGCATATTTTAACATGGGGGCAATATATTCTTTTTAATTTGTTTTCAACAATTTTGCCATTGAGTGAGAGATTACACACACCATTCCTTATGTTCTGATTTTTTTAAAAAAAATAGTCTACATTGAACATTTTGCCAGTCATCTGTTTTGCCACATAAAAGGAATTTGCTCATTCATTCCAAATTACTCAATCTATTCTTTTATATATGATTGTGCTGCTAATTGATGTAGCCATTGACTCATTTCTGCCATGAGCTCACTATAATGAACTTAGGGTGCACACACAACATTTTATTAGGGAATCAATTGAGATATAGTACTTGTTGTTTTCTATGTAGTACACACACAAGCTAGATCTAGTCCAATAATTTTTTTTTGCCCCTGAAAAGTATTACCTGAGAAAGTGTTTTCATTCAGAAAAGAAAAGCTTATTGCAGATTGATTCTCCATTACCCTGCAGGGCAGGCATAGGCAAACTTGGCCCTCCAGATGTTTTGGGACTACAACTCCCATCATCCCTGACCACTGGTCCTGTTAGGTAGGGATGGTGGGAGTTGTAGTCCCAAAACATCTGGAGGGCTGAGTTTGCCTATGCTTGCTGTTGGGTGTCCATTTGAAAAAAGATGAAGGTGATTCCAGCAATGGAGTATGTATATCCACATGTCCCCAATAACATTGTGGGTGAACGTATATCAAGATCACAGTCACTACTTCTTTCTTCATTCACCAGTGGCTTGTCCAGGGAGGAAAAGGCATGGATAATTTAATCAAAGGGAGAATTTTTCAAATATGCATTAAGTAACCAAACCCATTATTGTGGGTGGCAGAATCTAGAATCTATCTATAATAAAAGCAGCATAAAAGATGAGCACGAATGCTTTCAGACTGAGATCCCCGCCCCCTACAAACAGGTTAGTGTGTACACAGCCTTAGGATCTCACTGAACCTCAGTCAACCCATCGGCAACATGGAAGACAACCATGCTAAGTTCATTTTACAGGGTTATTGTAAGAAAGAGATGGCAAATCTCTAGCTGTCCCCATATTGTTGAACTCGAAATCCCATCAGCCCCAGACAACATGATCATTGAGCTATGATCCTTCCCTTAAAAATCTGGTGCAGCCACAGGTAAACCCCCTCCAGCTGAATCTTGTTCTGCAATGCATTGCACAGCCATCTTCAGTAATGTATTTCTGTTTGTGCAGCAACATTCTGCCAGCACAATATAGCTTAGCATTATGCTGGGCACAACCCTCAGACTATAAAGCATACATCATTTTAAATACATCTTATCTTCTGGGGGAAAACAGCAATTGCACTAGTGCCCTGCTTGGGACTCTGTCAGGGCAATTTTTGTACATCCCCCTTCCCACTACAGATCTGTCCAGTTCATCCCACGCCCAGCCTTCTCTTTTCTTCTCTCCCTTTCACTTTCATTTTCATGCCCAGGACTCGATGGCATTTCATTCTGACCCAGCCAGGCTCCTCTTCAGTAATTTCCCACTCAACTGCAATTATTATTATTTTTGCTTAAGATCCTAAGCAGTATGTTCATTTTTGCCAGCAGCAAGCTTCAAAATCCTCCTCCAAACAGAGTTCACTGCTACAAAACATAACATTTCACAGACTAACATTGCTGAAATGGAGCTGAATCGTTGCACGAGAAGGTACTAGCAGTGCACATTTAGGACAGTAATCTGACTACTCCCCCCCCCCTCCTTATTTCAAATAGGACTAAGTAGCTCACCAAATTAATGCATGCTCCAATTTGGTGTACTGCACACACCGCGTCTACTTTCATAATGAGTCAGGCTCAAGGGCTGGAAGCCATCTTTGCAATGGGCCTCCTCAGTTGCATAAAATACCTGGAGGTAGATCCGCTTAGTAACCATCCTTCCCTGATTGACAGATGTTTCCCTATAGCTCGGAGGCATGTCTGTTCCGCTCCACTTTGCGTACCGGAGACATACTTTCAAAGCAAAAGCTATCTTGGATCCAGCACTAATTAGAGGCCCTGAGAATAAGACGAGCATGGAATAGAGTTGCCACTGCCAAGAGTCCAACATTTGGCAAGATGCTCCATTAGTGAAGGCTTGCCCCTCAATGGAGGCATTCTAGTCCACCACCCCCCATACCCGAAAAAGCCAAGCATCCAATCAGGGTCGTATGATTTATAAATACACATCTGAGATGCCCCCGGAGCCCTGGAAATAGGAAGCCGTGAAATTTTAAAGCTGTGCCGAAATCTGCACTCTCAGTTCCTCACAACATTTTCTTCAGCTGCAACAGAGGCTTCGGCTCCCCACCACCACCTCTTTCTAAAGGTGCCTTAACATCTCTTTACACTTTCAGGGGCTGTGGGATTGTGATGGGAAGTTAACTTAATCATTGCAAAGTGGCCATGGGTGGTGGGTTGCTCCCCTCCCCTGTCAACAGTCATTTTAAAAATCAGTCCCTTTTAAAAGTAGGGCTTCACAGATCCTAGGATGTGGTGGGAGATTTCATAAATATTTGCACTTCCTACAAAAGTGCAACTTTTGATTTCTGGACATTTCTTTCAAAGCACTTAAAAGACAGGAAATATTTACAGGGGGATCTCATGACAAAATATTTGCAGGCCAGAGATCTCTCGCCTGCAAATATTTTGTCATGAGATCCCCCTATGTTAAGGCATCTTTATCTATATATTTATATATCCAGTACTCATACATTGATAAAAGCTCTTTGGCAGCCCCACAAGATGGCATAGGTTATAGGGCACCCCACACACACACCCTGCCAGCTTCACCCTTAGAAACACACCCCGTGAATGGGCAGCAGTCACACACACAGTTGCTTACCACAATGCCTGTGGTCAAACCTTCACATCTGTAACCAACAAAGTTGTAGCCTTATTTGATCCCAAACCAATATGCCATGTGTTGTCTAGTTATTTGCACCTTAGGAAACGGGGTGGCCACGGGGCCTTGATACACAACTAAAATATACATACATTGCCATCATTAACAAAATAGCTTTTTTATTTATGTGACAAAACCTTTCAGCATTTGTGTGACTACCTCACTATACACAGCCATGGAGTTTATAATATAAATGAAGGAAGCTGTTTTATAGAGAATCAGACCATCGGTCCATCCAGCTAATTATTGCTTAACCTGACTGGTTTTAGATGGGGAGTCTTTCCCAGTTTTACCTGGAAATGCTGGGGATTGAATTTGGGACCTTCTGAATGCAAAGCAGTGTAGAATAGGCAACTTTGCATTAAAAAATAAAATGGGCCACATCCCCCCCCCTCCCTACTGGCAGTATCACCTCACCTTCCTCACTTTTTAGTCTTCAATTTTGGGTCATTCAGAAGTTGTTGTAATCCGATGTCTGATGTCCTTCACATTACAACTTCCATCACCCCTGAATATTGGCTACACTGTCTGGAGATGATGGAGGCTGCAATCTAGCAACATATTGGGAAACAAGTTTGAAGAACTTTGATCTAGATGCATTGAGATGGGTGAACAGGGAACAGTGAATACAAAAGAGCACTTGTCAGAGAAGAGGATGGGTAACTTTGAAAAGGGAGGGTTGGATTCTTGGCCCTCTAGCCTTAACTATTCTTAAAGTGAATCTCCAAGTAACTTAGTTGCTGTTGACTCCATGTCTGCTTAAACCTTTATTATCCATTTATAGTGAGACACGAAGCTGGATGTGAACAGTCTCCAAAACAACAACTAGTAGGAGTGAGCAAGGATTTCCACCCAGATCTCTTTGCTCTTTACACAGCTCTAGTGATACAGACTCTAATCAAGCCAAACCAGAAGCCAGTTATTTCCCAGCTCCTCCAGGGATGTTATTAACTGCAGGAATGTTTCCTGGCAGTCCCTGACTTGACCCGATCCCTAAAATATGGTGTGCCAAGAATCTGTTAAGAAAGCCAGTTGCCTATGAAAATTTAATCCCTTTTAAAATCTCGGGTAATAAAATGCTTTGGTAATGCAGAATGAACCAAATGCTTTAATTAAACAACTGTAATTATGTGTTTGAATCCATAATTTGTTCAGTGAACTGAAAATCCCCAAACGCCACCAACTATTCTTGGTCTCTGCATGACATAATTTGAGAGTATGAGTGGAGAATCAGACTCCAAATCACCCTCTTTTTATATATATATATATATATCTGAACAATCCACAGCAGTGACAAAAATCCCTATTGAGCATCCAACTTCTAATCCATTTTGCAAGGGGGGGGGTACTTTAAATGTAGAACTGAGATGCCAAATTTCTGCTAATGAGTCTGATGAAAACAGTATTCTGAATTATATTAGAAGTGTGAACCTACTGCTAAGTGTTTTGAATAAATAAACCATCTAGTGAGCTGTTAGGTTTCCAAACACTGTGGATAATTGATGCTCTGTGTTATTGCTACTTAATCACTGTGGATTCACACCCAGCTATGATCAGTTTATATAGCCACCCCCTTGGCACTAAATCTGCAGTTGTCTTATTATTACATCTCCTGTCAATTTAGAAATACCTCAACATTGAAAATCAGTATGATCATAATAATCATGAAAAAGTTGTGATTACTTAAGAGGAACAAGAAGTAAACAGTCAAATGATTTAAAAATAAATAAAAAGTATCAGAGAAATAATTCAGTATTTGAAGCCAGAATAAGAAAAATTAAGCAAATGTCCACCAGTTCCCCAGCATGCAAAATTGCTCACTGTTTCATTAAAAAAACAAGTGCTGAAAGTACTTATCATTTTAACGATTCCTAGAAAAATGTCCACTTATTCATTTACAAGTGTAAATGACACTGTCCTTCCTCTTACTTTTAATTGCCTTCACTCGCTTCTGTGATGTCATCATGTATCCCAATCTGATTGGTTAAAAAATATCATGACAGCATTTCATTTCCCAGATTAGCTGGCACCATCTATGATTGACCTAAGAAGGGGATTGGGAAGCTGTTGCCAGAGATAACAATGACACCAGATGAATATCCTTTTTAAACAACAGATATTTATACCAAGATGTTTCCAACTCTCCCAGAAACATTTCTTTTTCACAGAACCTGCTATTTTTTTGCCCCCCAAATTGAAGTAAGTGAATATTTTGCACAGCTCCATTTTCACAACACACTCCCATTCATTTCCCCCCTGAAATGTCAGTGTAACAGACGTGGTCAGCAACAGCTGGTGGGGTAGTGCATGTAGGGCAGGCATGGCCAAACTTGGTCCTCCAGCTGTTTTGGGACTACAGTTTCCATCATCCTTGACCACTGGGCCTGTTAGCTAGGGATGATGGGAGTTGTAGTCCCAAAACAGCTGGAGGGCCAAGTTTGGCCATGCCTGATGCAGGGTAACACTGCACACCTGGCTTCTGAATGGTGAAATTTGTTGCTGCTCCTTACTGAGAAGGCAAGGGGCAAGGAGCTCAGGGCAAGGGGCAAGGGGGAGAGTAGCAAGGACATTGGCTTTGTTCTGCCATGGCAACTGCACTGTGTTGAGCTCTCTGGGGCTTGTCCCCTTCTTTTGGTAAGTGGCAGCAATGCCCACCATTTGGAACCCAGATGTGCACCATTGCTCTCCCTGCATCACCCCACAGACCACCACTGGATTTGGTGCAGAAGCCATATCAACTAAAGTGTATGAGAGATGATACACAAGATACCCTCTTAATATATTCCTATGCATGAACCATCAAGGGAGCATAAACAATGTGACGATGCTGTGACTTGTAAGATAGATAACACATTTTAAGGGATCCCTAATTTCCCTCCCCTATAGGACCAAACAAGGACAGTGTTCTGCCAAGAACAAGTAGGCAGCAGAAGCAGGTGAACAGAGACCACCAGAGCATTCACAATTGAGCAAACTGGCATCACATATCACTGTACATTAAACAAAAATCAAGCAACAGTCAAAGACCACTTTAATTACATTTCAAATTATATTGAAATATGGAACAATTTACTCAAGAAACACAGTTCCCAGATGCTCTTCATTAAAATGGAATGATCATCTGGCGGGGGCCCCAGGCCCACCCTGTGCTAGCCTCTGAGGGTGCACAAGACTCTTGTTTGTTTACAGAATTTATCAGGGTGATGTAGAACATTTCCACAGCAGTATGTGCTGCTATGCCTAAAACATGCTACAAGACTGTATGCTTTCTGGGACAGAGACCAACTCATGTCTGTATTCCATTCTGGGTTCCTGGTAAATGTTCAACAGCAGCAATATGCCAAGGCTAAGTTTGTTTAATGTTGAGGCTAGGAGAATGTAATGACCAAGAGTGCAATCACAGATGTCCCCTCTTGAAATCTTATCACACTCTCCAAATAGAAGTCAGTATTTTCTCTCTCTCTGTCTTATTTTACATAGTTATTGTGAGGATTACAGGGTAAAAGACTTTCATCAGTTGTAATCTGCCATATAAATGGCACCATTATGTTGCTATTATTAGGGTTGTGTTATGGCTCCAGATCCTAAACTGTCAAATCTGGTTGATCCGGGATTTGGCCAGAGCAGGCTGAGGCAGCCCTGGATAATCCCCATTCAGAATCAGTCTCTGAGAATGTTCCAGGACTGGGGCCATGGTCAGATGGTGTTGAAAAGGGATGGAGACAGATGCACACAACCTGCATGTATCTACTTTTCGTCTACTCCCCATAGCTGCTTATTTAATGAGGATTTCAAACCCTAATTAAAGATGGTGCAGTGCCCCCCCCAATTCAATTTTGGACCCAGATCCAGCTCAGGTCCACTCTGGATTGTCATGGGTCAGATCAGGACCCAAATTGGATTGGGAAGGCTTTGTTGTTTAGTTGTTTAGTCATGTCCGACTCTTCGTGACCCCATGGACCAGAGCATGCCAGGCCCTCCTGTCTTTCACTGCCTCCCGCAGTTTGGTCAAACTCATGCTGGTAGCTTCAAGAACACTGTCCAACCATCTCATCCTCTGTCATCCCCTTCTCCTTATGCCCTCAATCTTTCCCAACATCAGGGTCTTTTCCAGGGAGTCTTCTCTTCTCATGAGGTGGCCAAAGTATTGGAGCCTCAGCTTTAGGATCTGTCCTTCCAGTGAGCACTCAGGGCTGATTTCCTTAAGAATGGAGAGGCTTGATCTTCTTGCAGTCCATGGGACTCTCAAGAGTCTCCTCCAACACCATAATTCAAAAGCATCAATTCTTTGGCGATCAGCCTTCTTTATGGTCCAGCTCTCACTTCCATACATCACTACTGGGAAAACCATAGCTTTAATTATACGGACCTTTGTTGGCAAGGTGATGGGAAGGCTACACAACCCTAATTATTAATATATTGCATAATATTTTGAATACTGGTATCATTAGTATTGAGTCTTCTACTATGGCTGTTACAGCTGCTGCTGCTGTTGCTAACAACATTGGTACTGTATTATTATTAATAATACTATTAGCAGTATGGTGGTGATAATGAAGAAAACCGCAACAAGTGTAAGCATTAATGTTAGTCTTTTGCCATCTAGAGTGAAAGCAACACCTCTGACCTATTTCAGAATTAGCTTTGAGTAAATGGTTACAAAGACAGCTCCAATTGCCTATGTGGTATTCTGATGTCACCATTCTGGCTGGGTGATCCCTGATTGACTGGGATTGACATAGCCAGGAAGAGGTAGTAGCTGTTTTTTAAAAAACAAACAAACAATATTCAGATAGATGACAATTATTTGGCAACAATCTAAGAGTTTTTATAGATAATAAGTTTTTCAGACTTTAGCCTGAAACTTCAAATCAAACAAACAAACACTGGCTAAGAAGAGTTGCTGCTTCACCATCTATTGCCCATTTATTTCTTCTTTAAAATACCAGTAAATTTGTACAAAAAGATCCTCCCTCCTTCCCTCCTTGCCTTCCTTCCTTCCTTTTTAATAGAGTAGTACTTTAATAACAGTTTGAAGTAAATTAGGTGAATGATGAGATGCACACTCATGAGTTCGAATCTCATCTCAGCCATGAACTCACTACATGGCCTTAGGCTAGTCTGTATTCCCCCAGCCTCAGTTTTCTCAGCTCAATATGGAGATAACACTACTACTTCTGTCTTTGAGACATGATGAAGCTTCATAATGCCAGAATAGCCAGATGTCAATGTCAGATAGTCCTTTATGAGAATTATGCAGGTGGCTGGAGCCTCTATCCCACACATCAAGCTTCCTTGATTGGTGTTCTCAGTTCATCATTGATGAACAGAGACAAGACAGAAATCAGGGGAGACCAGAGACAAGGAAGGCATAGGAGGGCTAAAAGGAAGAAGAGGAGTCAAGTTTCTTGACTGTTCCCCCCTTTCTTTTAAGTTTTTTTTTTTTATTTTCAAAACCACCTCTGCCCCGTAAACCAGGAAGATTCCAAAGAAAAGGGAGGAAATGAAAATTCAAACCCTTTAGGTTTTTTTTATACTTTGCAATAAAACATGAGTCCAATAATCATGTTATTCTTGCTTACAAATTTGCAAATCATATCTATTTCTATTTTTAGGTATCACATGGAGACAGCCAAAAGGAAATCAGAATCAACAGGCTTCTTGGTTTCTGTAGCATTATTCTGGTCAAACTATGGTCAAATGGCCCAAAGTTCCAGAGCTTGAACCAATAGCTTTGTGGCCTCAGGGAAGATCTGGCCTACTGAACCACCTAGATCAGTGGTTCCCAACCCTTTTCTGGCCATGCCCTACCTAAGCATCTCTAAAATCCTGACACACACACCCCCGTAACATATAACTCTTATTATTCAAAAAGTGAACTCCTATTTATGTGGAGGAAGCCTAAAAGGCCATTAACTGTTAATAACTCATTCTCAAATTGCCCCCCCTTAAAAATAAAATTCAACCCCCATAGGGGGGGGGGGTGCCTCATGTTGGGAACCACAGACCTAGATCCTTCTGTGCATAGAATGATCTTCTGGAAACAGGAAAGTTCAACATTATCCCCTGTGACTTGCAGGCACTATGAAATCTCTGCATTGGCCGGGTCTGATATGAATAATATTAGCAGCATAGTTGTCCCATGACTAGTCAACATAGCATTCCTGCAAAAGACCCCCTCAAACCCTGGGTGATAAAACACTGTTCCCAGGTCCGGATTCTATCAAAGCTTCTTATGTCCCCCGCCTAACCACAGTTGAGCAAATAGTTTGAGTTTACTCATCTGATTTAGCATCAGCACACACCATCCTCAAGCATTTGCTATGGCTCCAGTGCAGAAGGGCAAACCCCTAGCACAAATCCCTGAAAAAGGTCTAATTTTCACATGTTATGGCTGGTATTGTTTCTCTTTACAGTCATCACTTTATTTTCAGTTGTAGATTCTGTGTTGCCTTTTACATTTTGTACTGTTTTTGCTGAAACCAAAAAAGATTTTAACAACACAATGTTCTGCAATGCTCCCAATGTCTGGGCATTGTGGGAAATTTATCCAGAAACTTCCAGCAGGGATAGTCTGCACGTTATCATTTTATTTTCTCTTTACACTCCTTGAGTAGTGTTGCTCAAAGCTAAGGTATTGTAGGAAATTAAAATGGCACTCCACCAAAACACTGCTATGTGGATACTGACGAACAAAGGGCCTAGCAGACACATACTTTGCCAAGTCCTATCTCACGTGTAGAACTAGCCCAGCAGTCATCACAGGATAGCCTGCACACAAATATACCCAAAGGAATCATTTCTCCTCACTGAAAGCATGAGCAGTAGATTTGGGGATACAGAAGCACAAAGGAGGGTGTAGTTAAAGCAAATTATTTGCAACAGCACTTTGATTTTCACTTGCAAGTTTTATAGGAAGCTGTGTTATACTGAACTGGGCTATTGGTCCATGTAGCTCTGTATTTTTATGCTGACTGGCAGCATAACCTCCTGCCAGGTTTTCAGGCAGGGGTCTTTTCCTAGTCATACCTGGAGATGCTGGGGACTGAACTGGGGACCTTATACATGCAAAGCAGATACTGTACCAGCACTGAGCGAAGGCTCTTCCCTGCATTTACTGCAATTCACAGGAAAGGGCCTAGTGAATAACAAACTGATATAAGATGGGGAGCTTAAAATTCACAGCCAGTCTAGTTGTGAGGGTAACTATAAAGACGAGGAAGCCACCTCTATACTCCCAGAAATACTGCTGTTTGCCCAGTTTTCCCTCCAGTTTGGATGACAAATGCAGAGCCCAGATGCCAAGCTGTAAAAGTTATTTTTGAGGGGCTGGCATCTGGCACTTTGGCAAATGCCATGGATGCTGTGTTGGCTCCTTGCCAATTGCCTCTGGGTTTTGTCAATGGGTTAGGATGTTGATGGAATTTTTGTCTGTCTTTGAAATGCAGGGCATTACCTGCGGTTCTTCTCTTTCTAAAAAGAAAAGTGACTTCCCACTTTCGTAAAGAGACACTGCTTTGAATCTGAAGAGAATGGTCACACAAACTTGATTTCAACAACAACATTACACTTCTGGCTTCTGTTCTATTTTTACTCAGTGTGAATCAACACAAGAATGAAGAAGAGGCGGAGGAGGAGTTTGGACTTGATACCCCACCTTTCACTCCCCTTAAGGAGTCTCAAAGCAGCTAACATTCTCCTTTCCCTTCCTCCCCCACAACAAACACTCTGTGAGGTGAGTGGGGCTGAGAGACTTCAAAGAAGTGTGACCAGACCAAGGTCACCCAGCAGCTGCATGTGAAGGAGTGGGGAATCGAACCTGGTTCACCAGATTATGAGTCCACCACTCTTAACCACTATACCACACTGGGGATTGAAGGAGTACATCTAACTAGAGAAATGAAACCAACACATTCTTTTGCCAATTCAGTTTAGTTTTGGGTTCTCTGCAGATCAGTACTGAGGGGTCAGTTCAGTTTGGGGAAATTTGCACTAAAGTGTTGGTGGATATTTTATTGTGACTCAAGAAAATTATCACAGGGTGATGTGAAAATGTAGTGAACTGAACTTAATATTGTAAAAATTAGAAACTGAAAGTAATTGACTGGTTTGCTCAGTCCTGACAGACACCATAATTTAAAAAACAAAAACAAAACTACATTTAAATAAATCCAGTACAGTATAAATTTAAAACAATTCCTAAATTGCATTTCAGAAAAAATCTTTTAGGAAAAGGTGACTTCATTTCAGAAACTCAGGGTGAATCTTCCAGGTCTAAAATCAGAAAACAGTATTCAAAGTTAGCTCTGCTGATATCCTGAGTAAAAGTCCAACAACCTGAACAGCTCTATGTTTCTGATTACTCATGTTGATCAGATACATGTTGCATGCATTTCTTAGAAATCTTCCTGGCACCCTTGATGAATCATATGTACTGTACAATCTAATCAGGTACAGACCAAGGGTCAAATAACAGTGTAAAGGGGAATTGTAATCCTCTGCTGCCTTTAAAACAAAAACAAAACACCAAAATTGCTTGAGGCAGACTGTGTTGATGGGAAAAGGGTGGGGTGGATGCTTCCTCTTTTTATTCTTCTGTAATAATACCTTTCAAATTTTCAAAACTCATCTCCCCCAATTGGGCTTTTCACCACCAGAAGAAAACCCTGCAAGCCAAAAACCAGCAAGGTTTTTTGGGTGGGTGGGGTTCTGGAATAGAATCTGAGGTGAATTGCAATCTGAGGAATCTCAGACGTAATTTTTTTTAAGATTTGAGTCTCTTTCTGACTAATCTAAAGATATGTGGTTTTACTTTAGGGATTGTCTGTAGACCATTTATGCTGTGTTATTTGTATAAGTATGAGTAGCAATCACTAGGCTTTCTGTGTAAAGTGCTGCTTTTATGTTCATAATATAGTTGCACAATTTTGCACCTGAAAATACTTAAGCTTATACTAGGGTTACCTCCCCTTTGGGAAGTTACATCTATCCAACTAGACCTTTAAGATATCTAGCCATAAGGTATCTTTGTTGTAATTGGAACATAAGAGTACCCTGTGATGTCAACTGAAGTTACCCATGAAGGTAAAAAGGTAAAAGTAAAGGACCCCTGACAGTTAAGTCCAGTCACAGACGACTCTGGGATTGCGATGCTCATCTCACTTTACAGGCCGAGTGAACCAGCGTTTGTCCACCGACAGTTTTTCCGGGTCATGTGACCAGCATGACTAAGCTGCTTCTGGTATAACAGAACACTGAAACCAGAGCAGGGCACGGAAACGTCGTTTACCTCCCTGCCGGAGCGGTACCTATTAATCTACTTGCACTTTTTGGCATGCTTTTGAACTACTAGGTTGGCAGGAGCTGGGACTGAGCAACAGGAGCTCATCCCGTCGCAGGGATTCGAACCACCAACCTTCTGATCAGCAAGCCCAAGAGGCTCAGTGGTTTAGACCACAGTGCCACCCGCATCCCTTACCCATGAAGGTTGGTGAGGGTAATTGATGGCCCTAACCAATTACTAAAAAGCTTCCTTGGATGGGTTCTGTTTGCATCCCTAATCCCCACCTCAAAAAATTCAGCAAAGAAGGCAACTCCAGCTGGCTATTTTGCAACAATGTGGTTTCCAGATTCTTTTTGTTTTTTTGTTTTTTTAAATCAAATCAGTTTACATGACAGTAATTACTACAACAGATGGGCCAGAAGCCAGAAAGTGGCATTGTACAGGCAATGGGCTCAAAATGCACCTGGGAGCTTATGTGTGTGTAGTGGGGGGGGGGAGTAGGATGGGAGGGGGGATAAAGCCAGATTGTGCGCCAGCTGAGAATCATGCCAGGGAGCATTTGCTGAGCAATCTTAGAAGTATCGGGAGCAGCCACAAAGCAGGAATCTCCACTGAATCTGTGCTAAAATGACAGGGGAGTGGGAAGAAGTGAGCATCCCCATCTGAGTTTAAAACCATATTACAAAATGACACAACTGCTCCCCCTCCTCTCTTGCTTCTCTTTCACAGCAATTCAGGATTTTGTGTAGGTGTATATATGTGTGGTTTTGCTCCTGGTTTCAGATCAATCATGTCAAACTTTGCATTAACTACTGGTACTCTGTGGGTTAAACCACAGAGCCTAGGACTTGCCGATCAGAAGGTTGGCGGTTCGAATCCCCGCGACAGGGTGAACTCCCGTTATCGGTCCCTGCTCCTGCCAACCTAGCAGTTCAAAAGAACGGCAAAGTGCAAGTAGATAAATAGGTACCGCTCCAGCGGGAAGGTGAACGGCGTTTCCTTGCGCTGCTCTGGTTCGCCAGAAGCGGCTTAGTCGTGCTGGTCACATGACCCAGAAGCTGTACGCCGGCTCCCTCAGCCAATAAAGTGAGATGAGCGCCTCAACCCCAGAGTCAGCCACAACTGGACCTAATGGTCAGGGGTCCCTTTACCTTTACCTTACTCAAAACATATGAAGGAAGCAACTACACACACAAAACAGTAAAAGCGTTTGTTCACTAAAGAACCTAGATAGTGGTAGATTTGACATAGGCTACACCATACATACATTTATCATTGTGCTCCATCATACCACTTTAAACAGTAATAGTTTCCCCAGAATAATTATGGGAACTGCAGCTTGTTGAGGGTGCTTAGAGTTGCTGGGAGAACTCAATTCCCTTCCCTGTATTACAGTTCCCAGGGTGGCTTAACAATCAATCACTTTACACAGGGAACACTGGGCATTGTAACTTTATGAGCGGACAAGCGGTCTCCTAACAACTCGTAGCAACCTTAACAAACTATAGTTCCCAAGATTCTATTATTCTCTGGGCGAAGCCACAACTGGTATCATAGTGTTTTAAATGAATAGTGTGAATGTGGCCATGCTTTCTCCTTTCCATTTACATCTATTGAACAGGACCATATGAGAAGAAGGGAGTGATATTTTTAATGGAAGGGTCAAATAAGGGTTATTGTGCTACTATTGATACCATTTTGAACTTGCATATACATCAGAATACCCAACAGTGGTCAAAGCATGGACAAGTGTTTATTTACCCATAGCACCCATTTTGAAGGATGGACATTCCGTTCAAAGTGGAAAACATTGCTGGACACACTGAGATGCTGGTGAGTGGGTGAGGTGTATTCATAAGTATCCATTTATTATCAAATTATGGGATCTGCTATATCTATCTCCCTCCCAAAATCTCTCACTAAAATGAAGATTTACCAAAAGATGTTATACATGAGAACATAATATATATACATATATATAATATAAAAATAATTGCAGCACTTTGGAGACCTGCTGCCTGACTTTCTTTAAAGAATGCTTTCAATTCTGGATTGCTCTGGATGAACCCAATTTGCTTCAGAGTGACCTGGGACTGCCTCAATCTGATTTCCACCCTGTTTTGGTTCTAACTTTCTGAAATCCTTTGGTTCCCTTTGCATTTCAGGAAGAGTTGAGGATTTGGAGCTGATTGTGACAGATTATGCTCATGTGTTTTTAAGAATAAAAAGAATCACAGGGGCAGAATCTGGCAGGAGTGTACACAGGGGCAACCCAGCCAGATGGGTGGGGTATAAATAATTAAATTATTATTATTATTATTATTATTATTATTATTATTATTATTACCCCCGACATGAACTATAAAATTCATGTGGAAACATTCTCACAAATTCTTTCAGCAACCACAGCAAAGGCATTTATTTTCTAATTAATATTGAAATCAACTGTAATTAAGCAGAACTCTTAACAGGCCGGGTGAGGAGATTAAGATCAATATTCATATGAATCATGCTGCTTCAGTGATTAATAGTCTTCAATTGTCAAAAGTAGTACAATGATAATAAAGCATTTATAAAAAAAACCAGTGGAGATACATTATGTTATTTAGATATGAAGTTTTTCATTATGGGCACATCTTTAAGGAGCACAGAGCAGGGATCAGTCGGAAGAAAGAAGTGGGGGGTGGGGGGGTGTGCGTCAACAGGATATTCATAACACCTTTCTGATCACCCTGCAATTAATCTTAGAAGGTCCACACATTTCTCAAATATAGCCTATTGACTCCTGCAGATCAGAACTCTGTATAAATCTCCAATACATTAATTAAACTAAGGGAAGTTAACTAATTAAAAATATCATTAACCTTTTAAAGCAAATAACCAATTTCATTGCAATGTTACACCATCCAAGAGTCCTGCTGGATCAGATCAAAGATCCTTCTAGTCACTGTAGCCACTGAAAGCATCTCTGCCACAAGTTTACACTTTTCTCTTCAAAAGAGAAAAGTCTCAATCTAGCACCTAAGCGACATTAATGTGGGAGTCCTTGTGAGAGTGGTTAAAAAAAAAAAAGCCACTCAATCAATTGTGAGTCTCCTAAAAATAAGATATGCTGGCAAATGTGACTTGCTGATCCCTGGCACAGCCACCTGCCACATTTCAGTGTCATGATTGAGACAACAGGCAAAGAATCCTGGGCACTGTGGCTTGGTAAGGGTGCCGACAGCTGTCTGGACGCTCCTATTTCCCTCATAGAGCTGTAATTCTTGGGCCTGTGGCAGAAGGGGTTTCCTAACAACTCTCAGCACCCTTCACAAACTGCTCTTCTCAGGAATCTTTGGGGGAAGCCATGGCTGTTTCAAGTGACATGCTATTGCTTTAAATGTATAGTGCAGATGGGCACAGAGTCCATATGAATTACTGACTTGGTGCCAGTGCCAGACTAACACCCTGCTTTATTGTCTTGGCATATATAGCAGATGGTGGTGGTGATGACGATTTGCTGGCGTCTAGCAGCTTAATTCCCACTCATTTCAATGCCAATACAGTGGTACCTTGGTTCTCAAATGCCTCAGCACTCAAACAACTTGGAACCAAACACTGCAAACCCAGAAGTAAGTGTTCCAGTTTGTGAACTTTTTTCCGGAAGCTGAACGTGCTCCGTTTTGAGTGTTACGCTTCCGATTTGAGTGCCACACTTCCATTTTGAGTGTTACACTGACGTCTGTCTGATTTTGCTATTTATTATTGTGTTTTTGTTTCTGCAGCTCTTTTTGTTTTGTTTTTGTGACTGTGTGGAACCCAGTTCAGCTACTGATTAATTGATTGTGTGATTGCAGTACATTGTTTATTGCTTTCATTTTATGGATCAATGGTCTCGTTATATAGTAAAATTCATGTTAAATTGCTGTTTTAGGGGTTGTTTTTAAAAGTCTGGAACAGATTAATCTATTTTGCATTACTTTCCATAGGAAAGTGTGCCTTGGTTTTGGAATGCTTTGGTTTTGGAACGGACTTCTGGAACGGATTAAGTTTGAGAACCAAGGTACCACTGTATTTAACTTCATACTTTCAGGTTTTCTTAACTTTTCCTGTATTTTACTTTGCCCTGCTTCTTTGCCTCATGTGTCCTATTGGTTTTAAGCCAAAATAAAACAAAATAAAATATCATCAGCAACAGCAGCATTTGTCTTTGGAGGACAAGGTAAAACTGGTCAATACAGTGAATTATCCAGTAGCTTTACAGGTAGAAAAATGTCCTGGAGAGTGATGATGGACCCCTCACTTATGTTCAGCAGAAAGGAAGCTAGTAATTAATCAGCTCTCTTCTCCTTAATAGTATCAGTTTGCTTCAAAAGAAAAGCAGCGGAAAGCTGAACAAGGCAATTGAATGCTCTGCTAGCTGCAGAAGTGAAAGGGGCCCCATATAAATCAGGGTCTGATTGGCTTCTAGACAACTCTTTGGTTATCTGAAAAGTCTATAACAACTTTCTGTTTCAGTGAAAACCTGTGAATTCTTTTTTCAGTATTCTTTCAAGACCAAGAAGAGGAATTATACAGTGTAATTTGTGGGCCTGAATTTGGATGCTGGATTCTTGTTGAATTTTTAGGTCCCCGAACTCATCCTTCTTTGAGTTCAGAGGTTAGAAGGAATGTCGCCATTTTATGGCACAGACAAAGGTAGACCACCTACTAATCACTGGCTGGGAGATGCTGCTCATTGGTCCAAGTATTATTCCCATCTTCTCCCCCTTATAAATCCATCCCAGTTCTGCTCAAAGAGGAACATATTGATCTACCCTGCAGGCCACCTTGAGAAAAATTCAGCAGCAGCTCTTGTGTTTCCTAAGACTTATTGACTCCAGTTCTTCTGCCTTCAATTCCAGACATTCACTGTCTGCTCCTCACTCTCTGCTACTGCTGGGCCGGGCAAAAAATTATCCCTCCACCCACAAATCCTCATCCACTCTCCATCAATTAATGAGAAAATTCGTTAAAGAATTCTCAAAGAGGAGAGAACTTTTTGGTGAAAATCTCATGGGTTCTATAAGTGTCCTTTCTTTCATTCTTCAAATCATATCCCTGTGCTCTGCAGCCTTCCCAGGTGCTAATTCTTCAGTTAAAGCTCATGGCAAAACAATGTGAGAGAATTATCCCTATGGACATTTTTCAGATCAGAAAGCAATGACAACTGAGGAGGCTGCAAAGTGCTGGATAAATGTTTACTGGGAAGAAAACACACACACACCTCACGACAATAAGATAGATTAAAATCCCACACTGTCCAAAATTTCTATAATGCCCTGAGGCAGAAAAATACCCTGAAAGCCTCTTTCTCAGGGAAAGAAACTTTTGAGAAAATGGAGGACAGGTTTTGGAACAGCAGAATGCACTGCTTCCCGAAGTCTATACAAGAATATCACTTCTGACCTACAGTAGACGTGTCCATGATTTTTAAAAAAGAAACAAGCCACAATAAAATAATATAAATCAGAGAATTGGATTTATTTATTATTAAATGAGATGAGGATATATTGAGAACTCCCCTTGGGTTTTAGGACTATTTCCAAACCAGGGGGCAAAGAAAAGATCCACCAACCTGGCCCAATTTTTCAGCCTCACACCTTAGACACAGGTACCCCAGCTGGCTAAAGTCCTGATAGGCTTAATGCAAAAAGTAATTTTTTATTGAGGCAGGGAATGGGAAATAGCAGCAGATATCTGAAAACCTGTTGCTATCTGGATATTGCTGGGCTACAAAAGAACACAGGAATTTGCCTTATGCCATTGCTCCAACTAGCTCAATATTGTCTACAACAGTGGGGAAGCCTTGGTCCTTCAGATGTTGCTGACTACAACTCCCATCATTCATCTTAATTGGCTATGCTGGCACTGGAGTTCAACAACATCTGGAGGGCCACAGATTTGCAATCCCTGAAAACACAGATGACAGTCATTGATAGTGCTTAAGGAAGTCAAAACACAGTAGCCTGCTAAATCAGTCAATGGCCCATGCAACCCCTAATCTTGTTCTCATAGTGACCAAGCAGATGCCCTACCAAGAAGCCTGTAAGCAGGACCTGAGTGAAATTGCCCATTCTCTGCTTGTGATTCCTAGCAATGGTATTCAGAGGCAGAGAGGTAGAATGTAGTCATGGCTAGTGGCCATTGATGGTCTTTCTTCCGTGAAAGCTATACTTCACTGAATAGCTTTCTACAGCTGTTGCTGTTCCGTCTCCAACCTTATTTACAGTTTTTCAGTACAAGGATGGCATTTACACAACTTAGCTTTGTGTGTAAGCTTGTCTGCCTACATAGCTTTTGAAATAAAACACCTTTCAGCAACTCTCTGAACACTGTAGTCCACACAGATATGATCACAGGGTTATGGGGGACCCCTTGAGCCCAGAGGAATGCTGGCCAATTCTTCAGTAAACTGCATTCAGTGTGTTGTATTTCACCTAATAAATACCTGTAAACAAGAGTTCTGGAAAGCTGTTAATATCTGCCCCAGAGCTTGCAATGTGAAGAGACTCTCTCAAAAGCTGAGGCACATGCTGTGGAGGACTCTCCCCCCTACTTTCACCAGACACTGCCATTAGAGTGTTTTAACTTCCATTAAGTTGTCGCTTTCCCATGCCACCAACTTTCCACAAGGGACAATTCGTTCTGACAGAACCACAGGCTGTCACATACACTAAGAATTCAGTAGAAGTGAGCGGGGAAAACCCTCAAAACTGATGGATTTATTAGTGATTAGAGCTGGCACATCCACTACCTACAAACAAAAGGTAGGGTGATGAAGGCTTAGACCTTATTAATTGCATACTGACCACAATGCTTTGGTTTTGAAGGATTTGGCAGGGGGTGGGTCACAGAGAGTAAGTTAGGGAAGGCAAAGGAAGGTAATTATTTCATGGGAATATCATCATCATGACCATCATCATTTTGTGTGACAGTGTTTGTTCTTCCCCTAGAAAAGATCAGACATTGACACTGAGTTGTCAGCATACAGCAGACCCATCTTGTTTTACATTACAAGTTCCTCACCTAATGGCTTTCAAGCTTCCAACATTCAGGGGGTCTGTGTTTGCTGAGGAATGTGTTATCACTACGGGTGCTGGCTTCTAGGGTCAAACCCATTTGCCCCCCTCCATATTTTTTGGGGGGTAAGGGCTACTCCCCCAATGTCCCCAAAGTGAACAGCTGAAACACAGAGCCAAGCACGGTGTGCTCCAGAGGCCAGCTCCTTCTCCTGCCGCAGAGGGGAAGGAGAGTCAAAGCATCCTCCCGTTGGTGGCGGCACCAAGTGGAAGTGGAGGATGAGCTGCCAGCCATTGAGCAGTGTAGCCATCACGTTCGGCTCCACCCCTGGCTCCTCCCGACATCCTGACATCACTAGCGCAATGCTGTCCCCCACCACCACCAATTGCCCTCACAAGCTGGTGCCTCTGGTCATCATCATCATCATCATTTACCTGCCCTTCGCTCTAAGGTCCCAAGGTTGGTTACAACATTAAAACAAAATAATAAAAATAATTATAAACAATGTACAATTACAGAAATAAGGTGGATCCTGAAAATTTGCATCTCAAGTGTCAAAACAGCCAGTGTGGTGTAGTGGTTAGAGTGTCAGACTAGGACCTGGGAGACCAGGGTTCTAGTCCCACTTGGCCATGAAGCTCAGTGGGTAACTTTAGGCCAGTCACAGCTCCTCAGCCTAATATACCCCACACGGTTATTGCAAGAATACAATGCAGGGGTGGAAAACTGTGCAAGCCAAACATCTCTGTGTGAAGGGAGTCACACAATTTAGGGGTTACTACAGAGAATGCCATCTTCTGGGCTAAGCCACCCCAACCTGAGCTTCTGAAGGCAGAGGAACTATTAACAGGGCCACTTCTGTCAGTCTTAGCACCCAATACCAGGCCTGTGTGAAGCTTGTCTGAGGCCTGGGGCAGGAGCCTTGCACCCATAGCATCCTCACATGCCAAACCTACATACCACCAGAGGCAGCATCCACAACGAGAGATAACACAGAAAGCCTCTGTCCCTGGTTCTCACCAGCTTAACAAGTTTTGCTGAAGAATGAGAGGCTGAGGCTGATATGAGTGAAGGCAGTGCTTCAGATAACATTGACCACAAGTCATCTCCCTTTTGGGAAAGGCCGCAGCCTAGTGTTCCTGCAATACTTTGCATGCAGAAGGCCCCAGGTTCAGTTCCCAGCATTTGCATGTAGGGCTGGCGAAATAATCGTTTCTGGGATCCTGGCATGCTGCTGCCAGTCAGTGTAGGCAATATTGAGCTGAACAGACCAATGGCCTGTCTCAGTATAAGAATACGTGTGAAAGTGTCATAAAGGAAAATGGCCAGAAGAGGGAGAAAAACTAAATAAAACTGCTAGGAGAGCCATTTAATATTGCAATGTATTTGGATATGAGTGAGAGAATGCATAAGAATGTACGAGAGGCCCTTCTGAATCAGGCCAATTCTAGTCCAGCATTCTGTTCTCACAGTGGCTAACCAGATGTTCCAGTGGGAAGCCTGCAAGCAGGACGATAGCACTCTGTGAGTCCCAGTGACTGATATTCAGGGATATAATGCCTCTAACTGAAGAATCAGAACATAGCCAGCAAGGGAAGCAGGATTCAACATATACAATCATAGAATTGTAGAGTTGGAAGGTACCATGTTTTACGATATGCTTGCTTGCGCCATTCACCATTTAGATTTTTAGGTGCACACTTGAAATGGGATGCCTAAAAAATAAACAGATCAGCTATTGCTATTTTATGGATTCCAGGTTTGGGTCCTAAGAATGGTAAACCTGAGGCCTGCTGAGCCTCAGTTGTTAGCAAACCCTGCTTAATTGGCAAACGATTCATACAGTAGATGAAACTCAACCCCTGACAATCCCACCCCCATCCCACCCACCGCCCCAAACTTTTAACTAAGCTCATCAATTACTCTTAACAGTCTAAATAGTTGGCAGTGTTTACCCAACATCCTTCCCGATTTCCTCGGCTCGATCTTGCAGCTCATTAAAAGCATCTCTATTTATTTGCTGTGTGTTACAGCCCTTAACTTTGGCACAATGTGCGAAGAGGAAGCCAATTTTGCTTTTCCCTGTGGTGTTAATTGGTAGAGCATGCTGCCTGCCTCTTCATTAATTATGTCAATGTGTATGAAACTTCCATTTCAAGGCGGCGAATTAACAAAGCTTCTGAATGAGATGGACCAAAAAAGACCAAAAAAAAAAAAACCCACAGAAAAAGAAAAAAGAAAAAACCCACCCAGACCAGCTTGGAAAAGATGGGTTGCTGATGGGAGCGATTGGTGGTCAAAGCAAGAGGATCTGTTGCAAACAGAACAGAGTGTACTCCCCTCACCACCCTGTTTAACTCCTCAGATGTTGCTGCCAGCTTTCAGCAAAGTCATGTCAGAAGTAAACAATCAAATTTCTGGATGAAAGTAAATTGCACAGCCACAAATAATACACATGTCAGAGACCTGATTTCAGGAGACTACTGGTGTGTTTGAATGGAATGCTTTAACTGGCTCTTTCTGGGCATTTTTCATTTGGGGAAGGGGCATAGCTCAGTGGCAGAGTATCTGCTTTCCATGCATCTCCAGGTAACTCTGGAAGAGATCCCTGCCTGAGACCCTGGAGAGCCATTGTCAATGTGTGGACATTACTGAGGCAGATGGACCAAGGGATTGACTCAGAATAAGTCACTTTCTTGTGGGTCAATATGCCTTAATCTTCTAATCATTGTATGAATTTAACAGGTAAAGGTAAAGGGACCCCTGAACATTAGGTCCAGTTGCGGACGACTCTGAGGTTGCGGCGCTCATCTCGCTTTACTGGTGTACAGCTTCCGGGTCATGTGGCCAGCATGACTAAGCCACTTCTGGCGAACCAGAGCAGCGCACAGAAACGCCGTTTACCTTCCTGCTGGAGCAGTACCTATTTATCTACTTGCACTTTGATGTGCTTTCGAACTGCTAGGTTGGCAGGAGCAGGGACCGAGTAAGGGGAGCTCACCCCGTCATTGGGATTTGAACTGCCGACCTTCTGATTGGCAAGCCCTAGGCTCTGTGGTTTAGACCACAGCGCCACCCATGTCCTATACTGTATGAATTTAATATGTTTTAATTGGGGGGAAATTCTGAACTCCTTCAGTGGACAAGTGGATAATGACAATATGGGATGCAGTAATAATACTGATGGATGAGGTCAGGCTGATCTCCCTCTTGCCTATATATTTGTTTGTTTAAAGTGGGAGGAATAGTCCATCAATAGTCCTTGATCTCTTGGGCAATGGCAGAAGCCAAAGTGTGAAGAGCTGCAGTTCATTGTTTGAGCAACTGCTTTGCATGCAGAAGATCCCAAGTTCAATCCCTGACATCTCCCAATAGGGAGAAGGATGTTCCAAGCCTGAAACCCTAGAGAGCAGCTGCCAGTCAGAGCAGGCAGTACTGAGCTGACAATGGTCTGACTTAGTATAAGAAAGTTTTCTACATTCCTTCCTATGTTCAGAGCCCCAGTCTCTCTGCCTGTTGTTTGCTGACCAACTCTAGTCTGATACCTAGCAGTTTAGCAAGCCACACCAAGAAAGATATGCAGGCTTTGCACTGTAAGTCCCAGTGTTTCCATACAAGTTCAAGTTCCCATGTTTTTGTTGTTTGGCCATTCTCTGGAAACCTGCCTTGGCTCCCCAAGTTGAAGAACCAGGGTCAAAACATGATCAACCTGATGCTTGGAGTTCCCATTTTGGCTTGCTTGTCATGTTTTCCTGCCAATAGCATGCCCATGGGTGTCAGTGTGTCAACCAGTACCACTTATGGTGCCGGCAAAAGGTCTTAAGAATTGCACCATCAAAATGCTTGAGAGGATGCATGAGCTCATTGGAAGGACAAGCCCTGTGAGATTCCATAAGGCTTCAGACATACCTTTGCTGAAGCAACACTCTTCCAGACTTAGATGGTGGATCCACTTGGAACTGTCTGTGGATGTTCCCTGATCTAAGTATGTTTACTTATCTTGTTCAGGTCTTTCTCCCCCTCTCTTGCACTGAACACATTCCCTAAAACAGACACCAACTCTATCTTTGATTCTAAGCATAATAGGTGCAGAAATGGTGGGTGATGTGGGTGCTTTTTAATTGATGGTTGTGTGTGTGATGCCTGCACCATTTTGTGGCTCTGTCTCTCTTTCTTCTGTTTCAGCTGTGGTGGCCATTTTGTGCTATGTCACACATTTCAATACCCATGCTTTTTTCTCAAAATCCCAAATGTCCCCACTGGCAAAACGAAACCCCCAAACACCTGGCAATCCCTGTCATGCTTCTATTTACAATGGAAATACTTTATCTGCCAACTTAGTTTGGGTTATGATACTGGAGCTTCCTTTGGCTCCCAACTCCAGTGCTGAGCCAGCATGTCCCAACACAATTCTAGACTACATATAATACATGGGTGGGATTTGTTCAGAGGAACACAAACCAAACTTCTATCATTCTTAGGACTTTTCCTGTCACACAACCAATTCATATGCAGCCTTAAAAACCAACAGATTATATTATAACATAAACTTGTATAAAATAAATAGAGAAGAGTTTGTGGGTCAATATATATGAGTCAAGATGGTCTGGAAACTAAAGAAAATCAATATTAATTAGGGATGGATGAATCTGTCGATTTTGTCTTGCCTTCTTCCAGCTTAGGCTTGCAAGGGAGACCAGGTTGATATTGGGGCACTCACTGACAGGCGAGAGGCCACATCCCAAAGAACAGGGTCATGGCAAGGCAAGTCTAGTAGTTTAGTCAAATCCCAGCCAGGGCAAGGTAAGGCAAAAATGCCGCTTATCAGCACACTGGATTGCTCAAAAAATACAGTACTTGCTAGAACTTATTCATGGAGAGATGCTACCTCCACAGGAGGCTTTCACTTTTGGGTTGTAGGAGTCTGATGTGGCCACATCTTCTGGCCGGAATGGTTTGGGACCTCATGGCTCTGCAGATGGTGACCCCATCCCTCTGAATCTGCTTCAGAGCTGGATGGAACGTAAGAGCCTCCTGGACAAGGCAATGTCCATTTTGTCCAGCATCCTGTTCTCACAATAGCCAGCCAGATGTTTGTGGGAAATCCACAAGCAGGACCTGAGAACAGGAGCACTGTCTCCTCCTGTGGATTCTAACAACTGGTATTCAGAAGCTTAACTGCCTCTGTCTATGAAGGCAAATAATTGCCATCATGAAATTTTCCAATACTTTTTAGTCATCCATTTTGGTGGTGATCACTATCTAGTTTAACTATGTAATATGTGAAGAACTTTCTTTTATGTGTCATGAATCTTCCAACATTCAGCTTCACTGGATGACCACAAGTTCCAAGAGGGAGAATAAACTTTCTCTATCCAGTTTCTCCATGCCATGAATAATTTCACAAACATCTGTCTTGTCATGACTTACTTGCCTTTTCTCTAAACAAAAAAGTCCTAAATACTGCAACATTTCCTATTAGGATCACCTTGGCTGCCCTTTGCTGAACAATTTTTGAACCATGACACCATTTCAGTTTCTTTTTTCTTCTTAGTTTTCCAATCTTAAATTTGGTTCACTACATTTCTACATCCATTTGTGATTTATTTTATTTTATTTATTATAAAAAAACTCATGAAAACCCATCTGCATTTTACTGCAAATTTCTCCTAGCATATGCATATTTGCATTCAATTATTGTCAAACACACACAATGTTGCAAGCAATTTTCAAAAGTGCAATGGATTTTTTTCTTGTTATACTGAGTCATAAATGTATTTTAGTGTACACTTTCCCCTAACAGACCCGGTTTGTTGCTGTTGCTGTTGTAGAACTACATTACAAAATGTGGAGAAGTGTGGCTTTCAAATCTAGCTCTATTTTTGTTTGCATATTGTTTTTGGAAATATGCATTTGGTTGGTTGTATTAAATTGTGAACCAAACTAAATTTGTCCCCTGCCCCTAACATAATTACAAGGTTTTATCAAATGGCTGCACCTCTTCTGGTTGTGGGAAAAGTTTTTATTGGGCTGAGTTTATTAGATGGTGTGAGGAAAGAAAGGAATGAGGGCACAGTGATTTTAATCCCATAGGCCTCTAAGGCCAAAGCTCTTCTGTCTTTCTTTCAATTTATGTCACTTGCATCTCGGAGAGCTCAGAACAGTTTGCATATGCTTTCCCAGGTGGTCTCATGTATGGGTGGCATATAGGGGAAAACCTATTACCTTCAGCAGGAAAATTGTATTATAGGCCCTCAGGCCATTCTCTGGACCATAAACATAATAATCTCAACTAAGCGAAGCTCTTTCAGAAAGCTAAGCCCTATAGAGGATGAGTGGATATGTGTGTGGAGGGTGTGTTGCAATGAACCCCAGGGTTCTATGCACACAGAGACATTTTGTGCACTCACATTCACCCACACAAACTGTATCAGTAAAATCCCAATCACTCTGTGTGTGGGGTGGAGGTTAGCCTTCATCACAGTATTGTCCTTTACTACCTATTCCCATGCATGGAAGACAGTAGGTGGTGCTGTGAGTTAAACCACAGAGCCTAGGACTTGCTGATCAAAAGGTTGGCGGTTCGAATCCCTGCGACGGGGTGAGCTCCCGTAGTTTGGTCCCTGCTCCTGCCAACCTAGCAGTTCGAAAGCACGTCAAAGTGCAAATAGATAAATAGGTACCACTCCAGTGGGAAGGTAAACGGTGTTTCTTTGCACTGCTCTGGTTCGCCAGAAGCGGCTTAGTCATGCTAGCCACATGACCCAGAAGCTGTACGCTGGCTCCCTCAGCCAATAGAGTGAGATGAGCGCCGCAACCCCAGAGTCGGTCATGACTGGACCTAATGGTCAGGGGTCCCTTTACCTTTACCTATTCCCATGCATGGAGGACAGTAAAAGGGTGACACTGAAGGATGCTGGTGTATGTGTGTGTCCTGAATGTCCATGAAGTCATTTCCGCTTCCTAAGGTTCACATTATTGGCCTCAGGAGGACTCTGGTTCAGATAGTGTCCCTCTTGAGGTGGAACAGTCATCACCCCTTTCTATGGTGCTCTGGGATGGAGACATCACTCTTGCATCATCAGTGTGTGAGGCTGCAGTCTGCCCTCCTTCACAACCACACAGTACTATACAACTGCAAAATAGACTGATGTCCCTTTAAATATAGCATGGAAAAGAGCACAAAACTGGAAAAGCCAAGCCGTCACAGCCTTTCTAAGGCTTCAGACCTCTCTGTATCTTTCCTGATGCAGCACCTTCCCAAACTCAGCTAGCAGGGTCCACCGGGAGCTGTCCATGTTCCTGATACAATTTGTCTTGATCTACCATGTCCCTGACCTGCACCGGACAAGACCACTAGGTACAGAATACCTGGTGCCCACAGATATTTTGGATGAAATCTTCATTCAGCTCCAATATGCATACCCAATGTCAGAGCTAGTGGGAATTATATTCCAAAACATCTGGGAGATTTAGGAAGACTGCACAAGATGAAGCCTCATTGTATTTGCATTTCCCCACCCTTTGGCCCCATTTGTTGGTCAGGCTAGAGTCTGGTGGGATGTTGAACATAATGGAATGTTTATATACTATTGTGAATATATGTGACACTTCAGACTGAGTGCCTCAAAAGTTTGGGAGTTGGTATGAGAAAGCTGAATTTTATTGCATTCGGCTCCCATAAGTGACAGTATAATTGCAGTAGCTCCATATAAAAACAACAACAACACTGTAGTGAATTTGAAAGGCCTTCTATTCTTCTTGCTTATATTACAAATATTTATGCCTTTTGAAAAATGCACAGCATAGACCTTTCCTGTCTCCTGCAAAACCTCTGAACCAGGGTGTTCATTAAATTCAATCGCATATGCACCAAAGACTCTGAAGAAGAATGGTGAACCACAGTTAGAAAGATGTAAGCAATGTTTACAGAAAACATTTTGACATTGGGAGCTGGAAAATGTTTTGTAAACATTCAGCTTTGCAATAAGTACTTCTTCTTCTTCTTCTTCTTATTTTTAAATCACCTACATTAAAAAAATGAAATGAAGAGGCAAATTTAAAAATGGAAGATCATGGTATCGACCACCAGATATAGTATTTTAGGCCCCTCACATCAACTTGAGTACTAATACCATGTCCAGTAAAGATATGCAGTGGCTGATAACAGTGATTTGGGGTACTTTCTTACATTTCCAAGTTGAAGTGTGATGTCAATAACCACCACCATCCCAAAACAGATCAGGGACCCCACAAGGTTTCATGCCATTCAGCTGTTTTGTGGATTTCAGACCATATAGTTCTATGTTTTCTTTTATCTCTGTGTTATTATCGGCCCATGGACTTGGCAAGAAGTGAGGCTGGCAAAAATGTTACCTGAAGAGAACTGAAGGAATCTGGATTTCTATAATTAGCAAGTTGTTAAAGCCCAGCATTGGAGGATTTTTAAAAAAGCTTATTTTATTTTATTTTATTTTTATTTTCACCCTACACTGCTCTGCTTTAACACAAAGAAACAAATAGAAGTCATCCAGAGCTCTTCAGAATGCTACAGACAACTAGTTAGGCTCACAGTGTAAGGACTATCAGAGGCCTGTTTGTATTATGGACACAAACAAGCACCAGGAGCTGCAAAGTTTTAAAAGATGTTCAAATGCAAGCAGACAAGCCAAGTCAGTGGAGCTTACTCCCACATAATTTAGGATTACACTCACCTCCCACAGGTCTTCAGGAATGTGAATCCAGATCTTTCCAGCCTAATTCCAGCATGCTAACAATTACACTATCCTTTACCAGCCCACTATTATATGACTGCTAGCTTATCCTAATTAATTGTATATTATGCTCTGTACTGCCTGCATTTTTGGACTCTCCTTGAGGGTGTGGCTACGGGAGCTTTAATGATGAGCTCCTACTCCAAAAGGGACCATAGTTTAGTGCCAACATCTATTACTGAGATAATCTAGGCAGTAATACTATCAGCATGTTGTGAACTGCTATTTGGCACTTTTTTTCTTTTTTTTAACCCACAAATCTGGAAGCTTTGCCTTTACTGTGATTTGGCTTCATGAAGATAGGGCATGGTGATGTTTAAACTCTAATAATATTTTACAGGTTAAAAAACAAAGCAAGGCACCAAGAGATCGCTGGGATCACAATCACCACAGGACCCCACAATGAGGAACGATGAAAAGGGAGTCAGGGTGTCAGCTCTGCCCCACCTTCAAGCCAAGAACTGTCTATAAAATGTCAGTGTCCATTTTGGAAAGATAGAAGATGCATTGTTGTTGGGAAAATGAGAGTTGTCTGTCATCATTTCTGTAATTCATTTGAATGGCCCAATACTTAAATGGGGGACAGGGGGCAGGCAAGGAGGTATGATTAAGCTACAAAGCAAATGGTATAACAATAACTTTTGTACTAATTATCATATTTGAGACTTTTGCTATTAGCATTGTTTACATCTTTACAGGAGTTCCCTACAGTCTCTGAAACTTAAGTCGAGTGGCAAAGTTCTGACTCAGGGATGGTGAGAACTCAGACCCAGTGCCCAAATGCAGCTCTCTGCTGGGGGGTGTTCCCTAGGCTATGCCCCATTCCCAGATCACAACTCTCACTGGCCCTGCCCTGTTTCCTCCTTGATTACTTTTGCCAGGCTGGAATATCTTATTGAACTTGCATAATGCTTCTTGCAATGTGTTAATGTGTAGAAAAATATTAATTTTTTGTTCAGCTAGAAAACAAGCTTTTGTACAAGAGTAAGAATACTCCATTCTTCTGGCCTTACCCTCCTTTTGCATATGTCCCCAACCATTACTTCTTCACAAAAGGAATGTAGCCCTCAGGTTGTAAAATAGTCTCAATCCCTGGTCTAAATTGTTTCCAGAAATCTAGAAGCAGAATGGACCCCCCACCCCAAAAAGGGGTTTGGACTCCCCCAGAGAGGACCCCCCTCTCTCTCTATATATATATAATACAGTGCTCCTTTTGTGGTAACTGGGTTGAGTTCACACATCCTGACTTGAAAAACAAAACAAAGAAGATCCTGTTATGCTGAAGTGGGCTATTGAGAGTTTCTGTAAAACAGATTTTCCTTCTGCCAAGAGCCCAGGGATTCTGGTTATTGAAAGGCTCACAGGAATTGCAACGGGCCTTGTGTTTGTCACTCTCTTCAAATCCTCATTCTGTGCTTGACATGATTCGGAGATCACCTCTTAAAGCTTATCTAAGTGAGGGAAAAGGCAGCCTTCAAAGCTTTAACTCTGCCACGATACGGCCAGCAGCAAATGCGGAAACATGACTGGCAGTCAAAAGTTCATTTCCTGAGGTTTCCAGACCAGGCACCACAAAAAATCACACTGCTTTGATTATTCCTACCATTCAGCTTGGGGAAATATTTATTTTTCAATCTAGAAGCTTCAGGTAATACAGAATACAGTGTCCTGCTTCTTGAAATCCCAGAGTTGGGAAAGGTACAGAAAGACAAAGGGCAGTTGTGTCTTCCCTATGAGGAGAGGCTAAATTGATAGGGAGGGTGTATTCATTAAGAGGGGTGGATGTGTTTAAGGGGAAGATGGTACAATAGAGGTTCATAGAGGGGAAAAGGGTATTATAGCATCTGCACTGGTTCTTAGATAGCAGGGGACCTCAGGCTTGGGGGGCAAATGTATCTCCCCATACCTCCGGCCCACAGGACTCCAAGCCACACACATCACACCATGCACCAGGTCTGCTTTGCAGCCTCCTTGAGTGTTTTTGCATGTCCTTTAATTCTTATAATGCTTTATGCTATCCTGGACGGAAGAGAGATGATAATGCATAAGTGAAGTGTTGGAAAAGGTTCAAGAAAGGGCAACCAAAATGCTAAAGGGGATGGAACAACTCTACTGAGGGAAGGTTGCAGCATTTGGAACTTTTTAGTTTAGAGTAAAAGTGGGCAAGAGGTGACAATATAGCAGTTTATAAAATTATGCACAACATGGAGCAAGTGGAAAGAGAAATGTTTTTTCCCCCTCTCATCACAGTAGAACTCCAATGAAGCTGGATGTTGAATATTCAGGACAGATAAAAGGAAGCACTTCTCCACACAGTGCGTAGTTAAACAAGGGAACTCACTCTCACAGGAGGCAATGATGGCCACCAACTTGGATGTATTGGTGAAATAAGTCAGCTTAACAACCCATGGCTTGTTTCTAACCAGCAATAGTTAGATTTAACCTCAGTTTGTTGGGTTTGGAAAGCATAACAAGTTGCAGTTAAGCTAAACTGTAATTGGGGTTCTGAGCTTATTGCAACCACATCAGAGCAGTGGAATGGAGAATGCACAAGCCAGAGACTTGCTGTTGCTTGCTCAGATCACAATAAATGATGGTTTATTGTGATATCCAAATGCAGAACTATTTTAATTCCAATTGTTATTACAAAAACAATCACAATACAAGGTGAATGCACACATTAAAAAATCATTAAAATGAAAACAGTGCAAAAAATTGATGTCCAAGCCATTTCACAGTTCACTCTTATAAAACGAGTAAAGGGAGGCCATGCATTCTGAAGTGTCCCAATTTCCATGTGAACATAAAGTGGTGTTTCTTTTTTGCTACAGAGTTTAATTGTTACACATCCTAACTCTTGAGGGATATGGTGCATGAACATCTTCATCCATGCTTACGGAATATATTGCAGCCTCTTGCAGCTACAATGGACATTAATGGGAAATTAGGATTTGCCACTGAAATATGGATGAAATCAGGAAATCATATTCTTGAGATTCATAAATTATTATCTACCATTTGATCTTTTTAAAGGAGGAAAGTGTCAAGCAGGTCAGCCAATTAAACAACCAATATTTACACTATCACGAGGCCATCTGGCTGATTAGCAGATCTCGTTTTAATGAGCTGGTTTGTTCATGAAAGATAAAAATTCTTCTCTGACGTCCCCCCTGCCCAAAACACAGACACACGCCACAGAACTGTTAATAATCAAGAGATGTGTAATGTTGTGAAAGGAAGACAAATGAATATTTACTACAACCCACTAAATATTTTATCGAGTACAAAAGGTCTGTTCGGTTAAAACACTCCATTATGATCTTGTGGAGGAGGAGAGCAGGGGGGGGCGGGGGGGCTTCACTTATGCACAAGAATGTAGTTGGTGTCAAGCCACAGCCACCACCATTTTAAAATGTTGCCATGGCAACTCAAGGCAACTTAGGAAAATGCAATCCATAGTTCACATCCAGCACTTAGCCTTTAAAAAATTACTTCATTGAAAGAGAAACCTTAACCGTCTGACAATATTTCTAAACAAAGGCCCCTCAAACTGACACTAATGACTAAGAGCCAGAACCCAAGTGGCAATGAGCACCTATCTTTCCCTCTTGCGGATTTCCATGGGAGTCCTTTGTGTGTGCCCAATATAGCATCTAGGCCTCAATGATACAGTTCCTTAACTGCTTAATGGCGGCACTGCTCAGATTTCAGTCACTGCTGCCCTTTAATTAACCTCATGGAGGGCCACCATATTATTAAGGGCATACGACTCTAGATAACTGGCCGGTGTTTTAGGTCACTGTCTTTACAGTACACTAAAATACAAAGCATTCAGTCTCCACATCTGTGATCTTGCCTCTCTGCAGTGCTGGTTCTGGGAACAGTGTAGCAAGTGAGGAGAGTGTCTTGCTTTAGATTCTTAGACTTTTACAAATAGCCCAAGTTTCTGTTTCTTCCAAAGTTTCTCATTCATGGATGTTACACCACTGCTGTTGCCCATGAACCTCATTTATCCTGACATTTGTTGGTTCTTGCTACTTTCCCCCGAGGTAAACAAGACACTTGGCATTTCCAAACTGGTAGTAGTGTAACACAGCAACTATTGTGCTGCTCAGCTATCACCAGATTAAAGATTCCCCCAAAGATGTGCTTTCATAAATACATTTGTAAGGCTTAATGTGCACCAGCAAACTGAAACATCAACAAATCTTCTGACATCAGCTAAGCCAGGGGTGGCGATGCTACTGAACTACAACTCTCAGTAACCCCTTCAACCTAATGCCCAGGGATGATGGGAGTTGTAGTTCAGCAACATCTAGAGGGCCACAGTTCAGGGAGAGCTTTCTGACAGTAAGGACTGTTCAACAATGGAACGGACTCCCTCAGGAGGCTGTGGACTCTCCTTCCTTGCAGGTTTTTAAGCAGAGGTTGGATGTCCATCTGTCATCCAACTTTGGTTGAGATTCCTGCTTTATAGGGAGTAGAACTAGATGACCCTCAGGGTCCCTTCCAACTACTGGCGGAGGAAGGGGGTGTGGTGGATACGGTCCGCCCCGGGTGTCATCCCGGGGTGGGTGGGTGACATCGCCGCCACACACCCCCCGGGACACTCGCCATGGGTGGCACCCCAATTTTACAATACTGTGATTCACCACTTCCTGAGCTAGGCTATAAGACCCTCACTATCATTGCCCCACAGTTACCAACTGCGTGAAAGTTGCAGCCAATAATTGTATGGTTTGTTTCAAGCCAAGCCTTGTGTCAACTCAAACGTTTCCTCATCATCACACATAGTTCCACTGCAGATATTGTAACATTTGGTTATTGTTTTACAATATTGCCTTCCTTCATTTGGCTTGAGTAAATTTAAGTTTGGAAATAAGCCAGGCCCCTTTTTCCACTCTGCCTCACTCTGGATTCCAGTTGATTTAAAACAAACTCTTTTTATCTTTATTGGAAATGACATTGAATATGCAAAGAATTTCAAATCCAAGGGCCACATACGCTCATGGACAACCTTCCAGGTGCCACATGGCAGTTGTGGGAAGGGCCAGAGGCAAAAGCCAATGAAACATTTGACCTAAATTTTTCCTTAGCACAGTAGGCTAGTTTCTACATGCATTCATGCACTGCTTTCTACCCAAATTGAGGAAAACAAGAGTCATTGTTAGAGTTCAAAGGCACATTTCCAGCTGGGCAAAAGCACCCAGTGAGGGTGTGCAGTAAGGCCATGTGGCTTGTAGAGAGATGGGGAGGGTGTGTGACCTGGTGAGAGTCCTAAATGTTAGAAAGAGAGGCCTTCACCCCCCAGGGCTGAGGTTCTCCACCTAATAAGCATAATGCAGCTAACACCAACGTTGTGCCACTGCAGTTCTCTGCAAAACACACTTAATATGTCTGTGTAACCTTTGAGTTAAAACAAACTTCTCCCTCTCTCTCTCACACACACTCTTCTTGGTAGAGCCTCCACTAAGAGGAACCTGAGGCCCCAGTTCAGATGTATTGGTAATGTCTCCAACACACACACACTCCTGTAATGCATGTGAATTTTACTTCCACAATTTGCACACTTGTTGCTGAAAATGCCAGCCATAACTTGCAGCACTGCCCTGGATAAGATGGATGAAGTTATAATTAAAACAAAGCCGAATCCCTGAGACAGCAAACACTGCATATATGTGTGTGTTTAAACAATTTCTCCCCTCCCTCTACCTCTAATGCAATTTACCAAGACAGTGAGAGCTCTTTAATTAATTTTAATTAGCAGTATGCATCCTACTAACTCAGGCAATCATTTAATCATTGTAAAGGTACTGTCGGGATCACTCTCTTTTCAGTTGCAAGGAATTCCAGAAGGCGAAACAAGTTTTTAATCATTATAATCCTAGATTTATTTATTGTTGTGATTGCTAATAATGATGATTATTTTGAAATACACACACACACCCCATGCTCCACGTATTTTCCCCTTCAGAATAGATACAGTTTTACAGGTCTTGGCTTACTTAGCATCACAGCACTGAGTGAGGGAAGATGGAAGCTGCTGCTTTCGAAAAAGGACAATCTGCGACAGCTATTTCCAGACAGGAAGACAAAAGTTCCACTTAGGTTCCACTTTCTTCCATAAACATTTCACAGAGCTGAACGGAACATTAGGCAGAGGAGGGCAACTGACTTTGGGTAGTGATTGTTCTCTAATTTAGAAACTGAAAGTTATCTAATTTATAAAACTGGTATCAAAAACAAAAACAGCAAATTCATAGAATCATAGAATTGTAGAGTTGGAAGGCACCACAGGGGTCAACTAGCCAACCCCCTGCAATGCAGGAATCTTTTGCCCAATATGGAACTCAAACCCACAAACCTGAGATTAAAAGTCTTCTGCTCTACTGACTGAGCTGTCCTGGTCTTAGGCACTGGATTTATTACTATTATTTTATTTTTATTGTCATGAAAGAAGTGTTCCAAAATAAGTTGGCTTGCCCTGGGCACTACTCAGCTTGGGTGATACTCAAGTAAGTTTTACTCCAAGCAGACGTATGAAAATTAATGGGCCAAACACACTCATGTTCATAGGAGCCAACACCTAGAGGCAAAGGTCCCTTTGGCCCCTGCAATAAAACATTTGGGAGGGCTGGGCCCTCCCAAAATTAATGGACATTGCTATTCAAATGGTGTGTGTGCACCATGTTATGTGATCGATTATGCGGGGTGGGGCTTACCTGCCCCCTCCCATATTTTATTCAAGTTGGCACCTCTGCTTGTGGTCATTAATTTTAGTGGGTGTACTTTGAGTTAAAGTTAGTTGACTACTACCCCTTGCAAATATGCCAGAAGTGTCTTTCAAATTGCTCAGGGGCAAGAGCAGGGAACCTCTTCTGGATTGTCTACATTCCCTTTCACCCTTTATGCTGCCGCAGCTATGTATCTCCCACTTTTGTATCTGACTGCCCTCCAAGTTCAGATACAAATTTCAAGAGTTTGTGATACTCACCTCAGAGAAGAAAATGCATGCCTGATGAGGTATTGAATTCATTCCAGAAAAGAACATCTAGCTGATCCGTTTGGGGGCAGACAGCTCTCATTAAAGCACAGGAGATACCCCTGTGCTGTCTTGGAAGAAGCAGAGAACTTCTTCCGCTGCCCCCACTGAAACCCGGTGTGTGTAGTGGTTAGAGTGTGGATCAAGACCTGGGAGACAAAGGCTTAAATTCCTCTTTGGCCATGAAGCTCACTGGGTGATGTTGGGCCAGCCGGCCAGCCACTGCCTCTTAACCTAACTTACCTCACAAGGTTGTTGTGGAGAATGAATGAGGGGTAGAGCCATGTATACCACCTTGACCTCTGGGGTGGGGGGAAATTGGGATAAATGCAATAAATAAATAAAAAACACCTAGCAGGTGGCAAACACAATCCCTGACCTATTAAGACCGGTAAGTCTTCAGTGATGCCTTCCCTTTTGCCTGCACACCCCCACCCTAAAAAATAACAACGAACATTTTGCTATGTTAATTTATAGACACCATTACTCACTTTTAAAAGAAGGGAGTGCTTTTGGTAGTTAACTGCGTACAGAGCCCCAACTTCCACTCTGAAAGACAGGCTTTATAGACTGCACAATATATTTTTTGTCTGTTGTTGAGATATGTCTCCTATTATTTTTTAACAGATTACCATCAGATTTCTTAAATGATAGAACAGGCAAACCTTTAAACACTCAGTGAATCCTGAATTATTAAAGATAAAAGGTACTTTGGTATATTTATTATCGTGCTGAAGGGAATCATCATTGTAGATGTCTGGATTAAGCTCTTATCTTTTTAAATGGCCCCCTCACCACTGAGGTAAATTTCAAGATCCAGTGCTATAAACTTCCAAACACAGCTCCAGTTTTATAGCACTTTGTTCCCAGTATTATTAACCACCACTTTGCTGTACACAAGACTTTCTTTAACCATCGCTGTCCTGGTTATATATGAGCGTTCTTGCAGAATAATTGCAGTTGGTCTGAAGCTATCATATTATGCCAAAGAATAATGACAATAGCAATAACAGGAGCAGAATTAGAGTAATAGTACCAGCAATGTAAGTACAGCTCTACGGGGGAATGTAAGCAACAAACAAACAAGACACATACACAAACATACAGAAACCCCAGGTCTCTGTCCTAAGGAATTAAACTTTATGGCCTCGTCTGCTCTATACATTTAAGGCCACTTTATATCTTTTTAAATGATTGGACGCATCCTGGGAACTGTAGTCTGTTAAGAGTACTTAAGAGTTGTTAGGAGACACCTATTCAACACACAGAGTTCAAATTTCCAGAGTTCCCTCTGAAGATGGGTGGATCATTAAACCACACTGGGGGTGTGTACACAGAGAGAGAGGGGGGAGAAAAGCTATGTTTGGCTTCTTCTGTTTAACATAAGAACTCATAAAAGTCATAGGATCGTCCTTAAAAATAATAATTAAATTTTGTTTGTCAATTTATTTGTCAATTACTTTATCCATAAAACCATACAAAACTATTTGAGAACAATAACAGAGCAACAACACTGTAGGAGGAACAATCATGTCCACTCCCACCCCACCCCACTCCAATGCAATGCCCTGTTTATCACAAAGCATCTTCCCAGTAGTGACCGCTGTCCCATTTCCCAATTGTGTCCATGAGAACTCAGTCAAATCACAGTGGTGCTCTTTGAAGGGTGGGAAAAAGAAGAAAAGTGGTGAGGCCCTCAGAACATCTTGTGATGCCGTTTGTAAGTCCTACTTCAACCCACCCAAATCTCTGCAGAATCCCCACCTGAAAATGACTGTGAAGGGAGGAACAACCCTAGTGGAAACAAAGCGCAGACTTCATTTTAAGAAACATTTTTTTTGTTTGTTTTTAATACAGAAAGTCATCTGAAATTTGGGGGGGGGGGTGAGAGTCTTTAAGTAGATCTCCCCCTTTTCTCTGTCTCAGCATTTTCACCTGCGTACATCGCTGATTATTTTCTGCTGACTTTTCAAATCCTCCACTTTCTTGGAAACAGACCAGTCCTGAACCCCCTGCAAAGATGCTGTCCACCTCTTCCTCTTGTGATTAATTGCTTGGATGGGGAGATCTGCCTTCCAGTCCATTAGGGATAATTGCTTGGGGTTGACACTTTCAAGCAGGTCTCTCTCTCTCTCTCTCTCTCTCTCTCTCTCCCCTCCCTGCCCCCATCTCCCACCAACCCACACTAAATAGCACCATAACAGCTGTATGGTGGAAAAGACAGAGACAGACAAGTGCGTTCATTTTGTTTGTGTCTGTGTGTCTGTGTGTATCAGTGTAAAATTTATTGCCAAATAAATTGATCTATTATAGACTTCAATTTCTATCCAGTTTAGAACTTTTCCATCAAAAAGTGGTCCCACAAAGATATTGATACTGTTAGGTAGATCAAATAACCAGCCTATTAACTTCCCTACTGTTCAGACTAGATAGCAGGTGGAAAATGGGGGGGGGGGAATAATTAATTTAGGTTGGAGGAGTGAATTTGCCCTGCACTCAGGACTAATGAGGAAGCTATTCAGTTCTTCTGGAAAGCCATCAAGGCTCAGATCTTGGTAGAACTATGCTAGAATTTTCTGAGGAACAGGGCAACAACTGAATCTTCTTAGTTGCCTTTCTATGAACATAAAACTTTAGTGTTCAAATGTAGCAATGAAGATTTCCCCATTGCCTACCTGCTTCTGCCTGTTAGCAGAGGACATGGGTTGTAGCCCATGTTAATAGTAAAAGTAAAGGTACCCCTGCCCATATGGGCCAGTCGTGTCCGACTCTAGGGTTGCGCGCTCATCTCGCTCAAGAGGCCAGGAGCCGGCGCCGTCTGAAGACACTTCCGGGTCACGTGGCCAGCGTGACGAAGCTGCAACTGGTGAGCCAGCACCAGTGCCGCACAGGGAAACGCCATTTACCTTCCCGCTATAAAGCAGTACCTATTTTATCTACTTGCACTTAGGGGTGCTTTCGAACTGCTAGGTGGGCAGGAGCTGGGACCGAACGACGGGAGCTCACCCCGCCGCGGGGATTTGAACCGCCGACCTTATGATCAGCAAGTTCTAGGCACTGAGGTTTTACCCACAGCGCCACCCGTGTACCCACAGCGCCACCCGCGCCCATGTTAATAAACCCATTCAAAATAATGGGCTAACTTAGGTTCATTAATTGCAGTGGGACTGCACTGACTAGAACTTAGCTGGACACAACAACCAGCACAGTTCTGTATTAGTAGTTCATAGGATAGAAATTCATTGGTCAAAGGGAAAAGAAAATACAACAAACATTCTCCATAGCTTTCCTTGTCTTGTAGCCTGAAGTGGATTCTCACTCACCACTAGGTGAATGGAAAAATTGCTGTTTACAGCAAATAAAATTATGGCTTCATCTGCACTATACATTTAAAGTGGTATCACACCACATTAAACAGTCATGGCCTCCCCCCAAAGATTCCTGGGAAGACTAGTTTTTTTATAGGTGCTAAGAGTTGTTAGAATACCCCTATTCCCCTCAGAGAGTTACAATTCCAAGGGTAGCCTGGGAAGAGGGACTGATTGTTAAACCACCCTGAGGAATTGTGGCTCTGTGAATAGGGGTCTCCTAACAACTTTAACAGCAAAAACAAAATTCAAGTGGACTACAATATTTCCCCTCCCCTTTCCAACAAATTCTTCCCTACCTGTGGAGTTTGCCCCTGGAGGACACAGGAGGGGTTACAGAATCTGTGAGGCCTTTATATATTTATATTTTCCTCTCTTCACAAATGCCTTCAAAAGAAGGTAGTTAACAAATCAAGAAGGAAACATCTGAACTTTCGCCCTGACACACATGGTAAAAGTATCACTCATTCACGCCACCCTCAAAAGCAGCTATATATTCAATCACTTGACTTAATATACTTTCCTATTTGAATAAAATATTTTTAGGTTTTGGAAGGGAAGCTAAATGCCGCATTTAATAGCAAGCACCCGCCTGACCGGCGAAGGCACAAACTGTAATGATATGCCTAGCTTTAAAGCAAATCTAATCTACTTGCTTATTAAATTTAAATGTGTTTAAGGCTGATACGGTTTGAAAATGATATGTAAAATAACAGCTTCCATGGTGATAAACGTCAAGCCTAAAAATTATACGTAATATAATATACAAAATAAATGCTGCTACATCTTTACATTTCAGTTTGATCAATTCATTAAATGAGGTATTACGAGTGATGAGAAAATTTTACAACTCCTGAAACATAATTCGTCACAATGCGCTATAAAGCACCAAGGAAATGCTTTAGAGGATGATGGTGGTTCCCCCCACAATCAATGGGTTAGCATTTTTTTACATGGGGAAAAGAGAGGAAGCGTTTTGATACTGCATAACCAGAATTATTTCCCACCGAATCTTAAAGGGATAGGTCACAGAGTTCCATAGTCTTGTTGGGAATAAATCAGCAATGCTCGTAATAAGTTACTTGAACCAGTTGGGGGAGGACAGGCATAAAAGCAACCTATTGTTTGTTTAGTAAATTTATATCCTGCCCTTCATCGGTCCACAATTTTGTAAAAAATAAAAACAGAGTTAGGAGAAAATCCACAAGCCAAATCTCCAGCATGTTTGGTTTAACAATCACTGCTTCAAGCATGATCAGTGGTAGATGGGGAAGTCACCTGTAGCTTACATACATCTCCCCCCCAAACTGGGAAATGGTTTGACTCATCTCCAAGCCAAGTCAAAATTTCAAGGCACAAACTTTCCGGTGCATCCTGTTTAGATCTCCCTCTATACACAGGGATGAGTAATCAATGGCTTTTCAAAAATTGTTGGCTACAACTTCCACCAGCACTGGCCATTTGACATGCTGGCTGTGGATGAAAGGAGTTTGAGTCCAGCAACACCAAGAGGGTCCTTATCCCTATTTGATGGAATTGTTGGTGCTTACCTTTAAAACCCTAAATGGCCTTGACCCAGTGTACCTGATGGAATGTCTCCATCCCCATTGCTCAGCCTAGACACTGAGGTCCTGCTCTGAGGTCTGGTGGTTCCTTCACTGCAAGAAGTGAAGTTACAGGGAACCAGGCAGAAGGCATTCTTGGCAGTGTTGCCTTTTCTGTGGAATGCCCTCCCATCAGATATCAAGGAAATAAAGAACTACACAACTTTTAGAAGACATCTGAAGGCAGTCCTGTATCGGGAAGTTTAAAATGTTTGATGTTTTATTATGTTTTTATATGTACAGTAAGCTGCCCAGAGTGGCTGGGAAAACCCAGCTAGGTGTGTGGGGTATAAATATTTTTTTCAGTTTTCAGTTTCAGATGGCAAATTTAGGATTTAGAGTAGAGGGACACCTCAGCCTTCTTTTTCAGCAATGCCATCAGTCACATCAAGGATTTGTGGCTCCCCTCAATTGTCTCAAGTTGTCTTGAGCAAACAGGAGCCTCTGGACACTTCAAGTTATAATACTCAGTGCTAATACTCAGGACCTTTCTCATGTAAGAAATTTTGCAAGTCTTATCAAAATTATTTTGTATTCCATCACAATGCTGCATATGTTTTGCTTGCAATGAAGCATCCAAATTCCCTTAAGTTTTGGCATTTTCCAAATTTTTGGTCACAAACTGTACGTATTGGAAAGTCTCCTTAAAAAGAAATGGTGATATCTCTTTCCTCAAAGTTGTTAAGGTGATCCTGCAGAGTAAAGACTTCCATAATAGTTCAGAATTCTGCTATAGACCAAGAACAGTCATTTAGAGATGACAATCCTGTATGTTGGTTTATCATTTCCATACACTGTGCTTCTCAATGTTTCAAGAGGCATTAAATCTGGCTGGACTTTTACTGCTCTTTTCCCCAGCCTAACATCTTCCATCTATCCAGCTATGATTTTCTGTTCCTGCAGAGGACTATCCATATTATACAGGGAATTATTAGGAAACTATATCATTTCAGGCACTCAGAGCAAGATAACCCTAATCTAGTCTTATCACTTGCAGACAAAAGCATGTGATCCAATAGGACTCTATGTAATAAATCTCTGTCAACTGCATTAAGGAAATTACCTGTCAAAAATATCATGGCCCAGATCCTGTGATTAAAAACAAACTTGGGTGGAGGAAGGGGGGACAGAGAGAAAAGGCTCAAGGATAGACTTGAAGAGCTACATAAAACTGATTTCAATTTGATTTTTACCATTATTAATTTTGTGCCCAGGAGCAAACAGGGGAGGCGGGAGGGATGGAAAGAATAATGTCATTTATCAAACAAGCGTGTTAAGTAGCCAAAGGTAACAAAAGGAAATCTTTAAAAACTATCAGCATTCCGTGACGTTGCTTTTTGCCACCAGGGGCAGATATGAAAAGGTGGGATGCAGGTACTTAGGTTGAAAACTAGGGGCATGGGAATTCAAAGTTGCAACGCATCTGCAGAGAGGAGACGAATGTTACAGGAACTAGTTCTACCTTCAATTGCAGGCCTAGCCTGCAACTAGGGATGTAAGAATGTATTTATTTCTGTTATTATCTTTCTATTCTGCTGCAGTTCAGCTTCGAACAAAACGACATTATTTTATGTAATTAGTTATGCTATTAGTGTGTTTGTCCACACCATTCATTTCAATGCAAATGCCATTCATTTTAATGCAAAGGAAGCACAATGGAAATGTGGTAATCAACAGTGGTAATCAAATTTGTTTTAGACCAAAAACAACAGTAGCAGATAATATTCAGTGCTTCTGAATACCAGTTGCTAGAAACCACAGGTGGAGATGTTCAGAGGCATCTGTTTGGCCACTGTAAGAACTGGACTAAATGGGCCACTGACCCAGATTCAGCAGGTTCTTCTTATGGTCTTGTCAATCTTATTTGCTGGTCTGATTTATGTTGCAGACATGAGATAAATAAATGAATACCAGCAATTTCCACTCACATTTTTATCAGAATTCCTGATATCCCTGCCTACAACTTATTAAGACAAGCTTTTCCCAGGTGAGGTCCAGCAGCAGCTCTGACTAGCCATTTCCCAAATCCACACCTTTTCAGGTGCGTAGGTAAGCCTTCCTGCATCAGCTGTCCTCATGGCCAAACAATGATGGATGGGTGAGACAGGGTTGGTTCCCAAAGCAAATCCATATATGTGGATGATTATTATTTTTACGTGAGCTATTTCAGAACTTGTTTGTCTTTTCACCTGTTGGGATAAACAATGGGCAACAGAAGAACATAGGCACACTTCACATCAGTATTTTTTGTACAGATTCACACTGCCCAACCAAATTCAGCTAGGGACTCAGCAAACAGAAAGTAGTTTGCTCATAGATAAAAATGAGGCCGTGCTCAGAATGCAAAGCAGCCCTTCAATATCAATAGCTGGTCATTTGGTGGTAGGGTTGTAACTAAAGGATTGATTTGCAAATTAAACTTGCTTACCCACAAGGAGCAGCTAAATTTGCAGTTGCAACTTTATAACGAAGCTGAAGCCATTTCCATCCTAAAAGAACAGTCATTTGCAGTCAACTACTCAAATTGGATTCCTCTCAGTTTCATAAAAGGAAAAGAGGAGAAAAAGCACAGATGCACACACACAAAAGCCTTGTAGCAGTTTAGTTGGCCAGTTACCCCAGTCAGTTTGACTGCCCAAAGATAAATGACCCCAAGAGTAGAGTTGCATTCTAGGCTTTGGAAGTTTTATGCTGGTTATTAAAATTGACTCTCTTTGTCAGTTTCCAAGAGAGAGAATGTTATTCTTGCATGATCTGAAAATCTGTGTAACAGACTTACGTTTCCTCAAGTTTGGATCAAAGTGGATAATTTTGCTCACCTTTCTTGCATGTATGGATATCAAGGCTGACCCAATACATTTTGGCACCTGAGGTGGACCCCAAAATGTGCCTCCCCTCCGTGGCAGGAAAGAATAGGTGAGGGAAGATCTACTAAGGGGGGTGAAATATTGACATTGGCAGCTACTGTCCTAATGGATACTGCCGCTGGAGGAAGTAACCTCACCCTGCCTCATAAGTGAGCCGGCCCTGATAGATATAGATAAATTCAGTTCTCTACATTAATTTGAGGTTTTATTTTTTAACATTATAATGAAAATTCATAAGCATGTTAGTGGGAATTTATCCTAATAGGCACATTTTTACTAATATGCACATATTTGCAAGCATTTTGGTGTGCTATTTCACCATTGCACACATTCTTATGCACACTTTCCCCTAATATATAGACTTCCACACACTTTTTTGTTGTTGTTATTGGAGAACTGCATCAAAATATTTGGCAAAGTTTGAATTACAAAGGATAATTATTCTTCAGTTAGAAAAAGTGTGAAACAGGAAGATTCCCATTAATGGACGGAAAAAACCCACCCCACCTTTGAATTTCCTTCCCATCCCTAGTATATATACCTCTCTAAGCAATGCTGCTTGTCTTATTGAAATGTTTCTTGATCCCAGCAAGACTGTTAAACATTCTCTACAAATGCACCTCTAAAAGTATTTCAAAATTTCACTTTAGAGCGCCAGTAGTGATTGGAGTGCTAGACTATGACCTGGAAGGCCACGGTTCAAATATCCAGTCAGTCATAAAGCTAATTGGGTGAATTTGCACTAGTTTCTCAGCCCAACCTAGCTCACAGGGTTCTTATGAGCATTAAAAGGGGGAGTGGTTAAAAATGTGGAGGAGGGAACCAAGCTCCTAAAGGAAAGGTGGGATAAAAATGTAACAAACAAACACAGTTTCCTCTCTAGTTCCAAATAGTAGGAAATCTACGGACTTCAGAACGTTCCCATAGCTGCACCAGAATCATATCAGAATGTTAAGCACTGATTAAGAGGCAGCAGGAAACCTAACATATCTCAATAAATGACATGTGGCAATGCTTGCCATTGGTTTTTAGCTGTGACCATTCTTGAAAGATATCGCTAACATTATAAGAATTTCATTCGGCTCTCCTTGAAATCTCTCAGATGATTTGTATACCATTTTATTTATTTATTTGGCAATTTGAAGCACGCTTTTCAAAAACTGATCTTAAAGTGAATTAAAAGCTGTGTTTGTGTGTAATATCTCTGAGCAGCAGCCTCAAAAATTTACCTTGAAAGGCTGATTTAGGCCAGTGATTTTTTAAACTGTGTTCCAGAATGCCCTGGGGTTCCTTGGAAGCTTATTAAGGTTCAGTAATGGCTTTCATGAAAACTTGCCACCCTCTATCCATCTTCTCTTACAATGTGCAGCTACAGAATAGTATTATATGTGTTCTGTGTAGCTCTTAGCCAAATCCTGTCCTCAGATTTCTAGATAATATTCGTTACGTGTAGAAAAGGCTGGTCAGGTTGTTTCTTGCCAGCTCTTTCTTGGGATACTTGAGGAATTCTTGTATATTTACTAACCACAGTTCTCATACACCATCTTTTATAATAGGGTAGGGAGCAGAAATAGGACACTGACATTAGAGGGCTAGATATCAAAAGTATGGGTTTTATGCATGGTGAAATAAACTTATGTAAAGTTGGGGATGGGGGTCAGCTTAAGAATCTTTTTTATTGAAAAACAGAGTTTTCATTATGTGCTGGTGTAACACAGTAAAAGAAAATGCAGACCCACATCCGTTATGTAGAAAGGTTATGTGAAACGTAACACACATATCCTGTGTGAATGGGTATAAATAAGGACATTGTTCACATATTCATTTTTGTGACTTATTTTACATTTAATGGGTTATTAATGTATAGTAACAGTTGTCTGTGTGTTGGATACATCAAGACCAGATTACTGCAATTCTATGTATGCAGGACTTCCTTTGTGTGGAAGCTGCAGACCCTTTCAGCATGTTAACACCTGCACACAGAGATTTGCAGTGGCTAACAATTTTTTTTTCAGGACAGGTTCAGGTTTTTACTATCAGTATATAAAATCCCTTAAGAGCTTGGAACCACTTTACCTGTGCCTTACCCCATATATGCCCACTCAACTACCTTGATCTGCTGAACTGGTACTTTTACAGATGTCACATAACATTTGTTCCACATTTGAAATGTACCTTCACATTGAAACTCCTGGCCTATTGACATACGACAAGTACCTTCACTGTACTTTTTCTTGGGACTTGCTAGAAGCATTTTTTTGTTTGTTTAGGTCAGCCTAGTTAGCCATGTAAAATGCTGACATGTATTTGAACCTGGTTTTTAGTTCATCTGGTTTTTAGCTTATGACTTTTTTAAAAAAACAACAACAAACATTTAAAACAGTTTATTTTACCTGTTTTCTGCTGATAATTTCATTGGTTTATCCTTGTTGTGAACAAGCGTTGTTGCCCCCCCCACTCTTTTACACTCAAGCAGGCTATAAATTTTACAAAAAAAATAAATAAAAAATAAATAGAGACATTATTGTGAAGTTCCATTTTACCCTACTTCAGTTTCAAGATAACAGTGTGCAAGTTCTTCTACGTACAATGGAAAAAATGGGTCACTCCAAATGAAGCTACTGTATGTGCATAGAAAATAGCAGATCTAGTCAAAAGGCCGCACATATCACATAGTGATATTCATTAATTGTTGCAATGCATTCTTAACTATTATTACAATATCATGGAATCATAGAAAATTGGATTTGGAAGGGACCCCAGGGTCATCTAGTTCAACCCCCTGCAATGCAGGATTCTTAGCTAAAGCATCCATGGCAGATGGCCACCCAACCTCTATGGCTATGGCTGGGGTGTTGTTTGGGGACCTTCTGCATGAAACACCTGTATTCTACCACTGAGCTACGGCTCTTTGGTGATTTTCAACGCTCCACAACAATGACTGCAGGGGCAGACTTCAGTAATCTTTCATATTATGGTAGCCTGTGTGAGGCCAAAATTTGGCATCCCCAAATGGAGCTTCACAATTATGGCTCTTCTCATTTTTGCCCCCTGCCTGACTTGGCACGCTGTGCGGAGGAACTGTCCATATTGCTCTTAATCCAGTGCTGATGACTGAATTGCCTAAGGTTGCCAAAGGTCAATCCTAGATATAAGACCAGGTTCCATATCAGCTACCGTGGCTAACATTCCTTGGTAGAAACATTGTTCATGAATTCATCTATTCATTTGTTTGTACTGCCATCTAAGCTAGCAGCCGTCAACACATCTAGTGTTATTGAATTCTAGTCTCATTGACACCTTTGTTTTTTTAAAGGGGGGTTATTAATATGTAAAATCATGCATTCTACATGAGTTGCACTGCTTATATGCAAAGCACTTAAGCATTCAGCTTGGAAAACAGATCAGTTACCTGCCAGTTGTCTGCATTCATTACATTATATATTAAGAAAAGCCCTGAGACTGCAGCATTTTTTCAGGGAACAAAGTAATTGAAATAATTAAGTGGTCTCCGTTTGGCACAACCTTGCATGAAATTTGGTATCTAGTAAATCAGTTCAAGAAAGAACAGCTTGTTTATTCCCCCACTTTTTCCTTATTCAGAAAATAAGGATGTAATGAAGATATTCTAGAATTTCCAACAGATCAAGTAGCAGTACTTGCAATCAGGCTTGGCACCAGTGGCCTGCCATATTGGTCACTGGCTACTTGACATCAGTGGCCAGCCATATTGGTTACTGACTAAGGTCCTCAAGGACTTGGAAGGCCCCCTCACCAAACCAAACCAGTCACACTCCCATTCATTGCCTTCCCCACTGGGCCCCCTGATGCTTTTCAGTGACTGGGACTGGTGCTCCTTTTGAATTGTATTCAAGCTCAGCTTCAGTTTGCAGTGGACACCCATGCAAAAATAAAATAAAATAAACAAATAGACCTATGACATTTATTGACTGCATAGATGCACAGTTCAATTACAGTGGGGTGTATAGATTTTAAAACCGATTCTAAGACAATCTCTGCTGGTTCTGGCCAAAAGTCCATCACGGCCAACATTCTGTTCTCACAACCAGATACCCATGGAAATCAAGAAAAAGGCTCTAAGCACAACAGCAGTCTGTCCCTATTTGTGATTCACAACAACTGGCATTCATCAGTCTCTACTGCAAGAGTTTTTGGTAACTTCAGATGGTGGCCAGATGGGAAATAAATTTAGCTCCTATTCAAAAGCACCACCACTCATCTCCAGTAGAGAGCATCCAGGTGGAGTGGTCATGGCAGCACCAGAGGAAAGCAGGTAGTACAGGGTGGAGGGGGATTTATCACTAGCACTATCCCAGCCCCCAAAGTATGCTGGTAAGATCAACAGAAAACTTAGCCTTGGAAAATTTTGCACCCAACAAAATTTGTACCCAACATTTTGTGAGCTAACATGAGATACAATCCTAAAAAAGGATCTTGGGCACTCCAGAAACCCGGATGCCCTCTATTTACAGATTTTTCTCCCATCCCTATATTAAACAGAGAGTTCAGGAAAACTGGGCAGGATGGGAGGATTGACCATATTGTTCTCAATGTTGTTGTTGCTGCTGCTGTTGTTAAAAGAGACTCTCTACCATGCTTCAGTGTCTGTTTTTTCTTAATGAAAAACTAAAGAAGATTGCTTCCAAATAACATTCACAGCTCCAAATGCACCATGCCACAGAGGAATCCCAGACAGAAAACATTTTTGAACCCTGCATATTAATTATGCTTCAGACGAAGGAAACAGTCATAAAAACATAAAAGCGGACCTGTGGTCCATTTGGCAGTTTTATTAGTTAGTTTATCACCCGCCATATGGGCTGCCAAGCAAAATCATAATAGCCTACCGCTGCGAACGATAAACCAAGACTCTGAATTATTATTTATAGTCTTGTTATCCAAATTAGTAAACTCAGAAGAACTGGGTCACGATGGTAGGGAGTCGGGTTGGGGATTTCACAAAGCATCTCTTACCAATAAGTGTGTTGATGCAGCCTAGAGGCATCTGCAGATTTAGGCCCTGCTAGGAAACCAGTCCTCATGTCTCCCATCTGTCATGATAGCCTGCTCCAGTAACAAGCTGAAAGGTTGCTTACTGCTCTCATACCTTAACATACTACATAACTGCGTCTATTTCTAGGTGGCTGGCCATGTGTCCTATATTCAAAGGGGGCAGTCCTCTATTGTAATCACTGTCATAGGAAACTTGGAGGAACTTCCACAGCAGATTTCTGGTGGGCAGGCGCTGGAGGGGAGAATCCAAAGTCCCATCAGGCTAGCAGAATTCCTTTTGTGCAAGCGAGTAGATGCAATTAGATCTCACACAAAGTCTACATTTAAATGTACACAAATGAATTTGTTATACAATTTTGCATCCTCTTTTGTGCTTTTGAGGGGGTTTTTTTGGATGTGTGTTTCTAAGTGGCCACGCTGCTTGAAAGGGAGGGAGAGTTTATTAGATGTAGAGATAGGAAATGCCAATGACCAATTATAGAGGGAAGAGACAAAGCAAAGGAAGCAGGAGGAACAGCTCCTTGACTCTTTGAGTGTCTGTGAGAAGTGGGAGGAACCTTTGGCCTTCCAGAAGATTCTGAATTACAATTCCTATAATCCCTGGTAATAGGCCATTTGTGTTAGGGCTGAAGGGAGTTCAGCAACATTGGAGGGTTAGATGTTCCCCACACATGGTCTATGGCATGGGTAGGCAACCTAAGACCCAGGGGCCGAATATGGCCCAGTCGCCTTCTAAATCCAGCCCATGGATGGTCCAAGAATCATGTTTTTACATGAGTAGAATGTCTCCTTTTATTTAAAATGCATCTCTGGGTTATTTGTGGGGCCTGCCTGATGTTTTTACATGAGTATAATGTGTGCTTTTATTTAAAATGCATCTCTGGGTTATTTGTGGGGCATAGGAATTTGTTTGTTGTTTTTTCAAAATATAGTCTGCCCCCCCCCCCAAGGTCTGAGGGACAGTAGACCGGCCCCTGTTGAAAAAGTTTGCTGACCCCTGGTCTGTGGTTTCCAAAAGGTATATAATTCCTTGAGGAGTGAGCCTCCAGGTCAGATCCTGGAAGGCCCAGAGTTCAAGCCCACTGGTAGCTCTGACAGCTACATTAATTCAAATCAGCTTTGAGTTCTAGTTGGTAACTTTTCAAAGAGAATAAAGACCAATAACCAAGCGGAGTTTTGCCCAACTCTCTTATCCCATTGGAGATGTGTCCAGCTGTGACTGAGTCAGTGCTGGGTATCTAATGGTTGCCATTTTTTAAATTGTATTTCTTATTTCTCTGCACTTCCAATATATTTCCCCAGCACTTTGGGCATCAGAGATGGAACACAAGCCAATTCTAATCTAATCCAGCAGGTACAGAATCAGGTTTGGTGTTTAGTTCTTGCCAGACTGCATTAAATAAGTGCATTTCAAAAGCAATGGAATTTGTGTATTTCCCACTGAAAATGGAATGAAATATTTATAGTGGTTTTGTCCGCACCTCCACTCTCCCTTTTAGCATGGCCCACATGCTAGAAATTGGGTTTTTTGGTTTTGCTGGTTTCTTTTTAATATAAAGTCTATTTGAAACTGAAAATGACACATCTGAAAATTCACTTTCATTTTACTTGAATTAAACGGTAAGATGGAGTTTGCTGCATTTTTAACTCCAAGGGTAGCCCATGTTGTTCCCTTCATATATTTTGCATCCACAACTGCCACCATCCCTGAACATTTGGCCATGGTGACTGGATCTGATGGGGGTTAGATCCCACAACATATGGATGACATCTCATCCACTAACCCTGTTTTACTCTAACACATTCAGTTCCCACTTCTTTACTTTATGGGTGCAACTTCACATTACAGAAAACATGGGAGGGTACCAATGAAAACCATAGCCCTTGACAAACTCTCCTTTCCTGGAATGTGTGATGCAGGGGCAGCCAATGTGGTACCACCCAGATGTTTGGGAGAGAAACTCCCACCATCCTTGACTACTGGCCATGCTGGCTGGAGCTGATCGAAATTGTCCCCCAACAACATCTAAAAGACAACACATTGGCTGACAACACATTGGCTGACACTGGTGTAGTGAAACATATCCTTTTGATGTCATATTGTGTAGGGATTTTTCCATGTTAAGGGAGAATCAAAGTGATCTTGGGTATACCTTCCATTTGCTCTCCTGAGCTGCTTACTAAATTATACACCTCTATCATTCACCATTCATAAAAAATATATAAGAACAGCTCTTCTGGACCAAGCCAGTGGCTTATCTACTCCAGCATCCTGGAGGGAGAACAGGATCCTCCAGCATATCTCTACAGTTGCAGCGACCCTGAGGAAATGGATCTGGACATCCTGCCCCAGAACTGGAGGTCCCTGCACCAACCACTTGGGTTGCTGAGCAGCTCTCAGAATGCTCCCTCCCCACAAGAATGCCACAATAACATTTCCCCCCTTTTTATTTTTTCCTTCTTCATTTTTTAAAGCATTTTTAAATGCGTCACATTTAAATTTTAAATAAATAATGTAAAAGCAACACCCCACCTTCATTTTAGAAGCCTATTTTGGCATTAAGCAGTTTATAAATAATCACCTGAGCATCCAGGCTTAGTTGCATCCAATGGTAGTCCTACCCTGAGTATGCCCGTTGAAATGGATGGACACAATTAACTTCATTTGATTAATTAATTTCAGTAGGTCTAACTCTGAGTAGTACTTAATTGCACTAACATACCTAGTGGTGAGCCCAGGACTACACCCTAACTGTGAACTCTAGTTTCCAAGGGAACAAATTTCCCATCCAAGACTGATTGAACTCCTATTTTCAAATTAACCATTTGAATGACCAGAAAATACTCTTTATTGCCTGGATTCATGTTAGGAATACAAGAAGATGCCGTATACCAAGTCAGGTAATTGGTTCATCTACCTCACTGTTGTCTAAACATGGGTAGGCAAACTAAGGCCTGGGGACCGGATCCAGCCCAATCACCTTCTAAATCCGGCCCACGGACGGTCCAGGAATCAGCATGTTTTTACATGAGTAGAATGTATCCTTTTATTTAAAATGCACCTCTGGGTTATTCGTGGGGCATAGGAATTTGTTCACCCCCCCAAAAAAAAAATAGTCTGGCCCCCCACAAGGTCTGAGGGACAGTGGACCAGCCCCCTGCTGAAAATGTTTGCTGACTCCTGGAACACTGACTCTACCTGGAGATGCCAGGGATTGAACCTGGGACATTTTGCATGCAAGGCTGATGTTCCACCACTGATCTGTGGTCCTTCTCATTAGGAATATATGAAGCTGCCTTAGACGTAATCAGACTATTGGTCCATTTGGCTCAGTAGTGTCAACAATGGCTGGCAGCAGCACTCCATAGTTTCAGGAAGGAGTCTTTCCTAGCCTTATCTGTAGATTCCAGGGTATGAGATACTGGGAGTTTCAGCAGGCAGAGCCAATAATTTACCACTGAGCTACGTATCAGCCTTACCCCAACCATTCACTTTGTTTTCCCTAATCCAGTCCTTTGATAGTCAGACTAGGGTTCTGTGATGGAATGAAGGTGGTATACAGAAAGCTAAGAAATAACAGTAGTCATCAGCACATGCTCTCACGCAGCTGATGTTTATTTCCATGGGGCACGTTCTGGAGAACTTACCATTCGATTGCTCATGTAGCCTCTGCATAACAAATTATTATGTAAGCCTTACAGATGGTAATACACAGACTGAGAGCTCTTAAATAATTATGCTGGATGGGAAAACCGAGACAGAATCTTGGGATTCCCTAACCTCATCAACAGCTTATCGCTCTTCACAAATTAAGACCCAGCTGCTTAAAAGGTATTGTTCTAAAATACTTTCAAATCATATGAAGGAACATTTCTCTCTCTCACCTCACCCACCCACCCACCTCCGGCATCTCCCACTTCACCAAAAATAGAATGTTACTTTGTGCCGCACTTTATGTGACTCACCGAACAAGCTGGCAATAAAAAAAAAATAAAAATAAAAAATCAGAATTGCTGAGCACCACATTCTTAGTCAATTCTGCCACCTAGCTCATATTGAAAAAGCTAACTCCTCCTACAGCTAGGCTGGGGAAATTCAATCTTCACCTCATTTGGAATTCAAATTCACAAATAAACCCACACAAGATGCCTACCTCATTTCATTAAACACAGGTAACACAGTAAACACACACACACACACACACACACACAAACACACACACAATAGCAAAGGTAGTAAAAGTTGCTATGCATTTTTTAAATAATCAAAAAACCAACTACCACCCAACTGCCATCTGTAAATGAAATTTAATTCTGATTGATTCAGCACACAGTAAACCATTTCATTTCATTTACTCCCTTAAACATAGTTAATGTTTTAAGATATTCCAAGGGATTTTATTCCTCCTGTAGGAAGCAGAGCAAATTGTGTTTGCTTTTCCTTTATTTTAAGCAAAATGAAAATATATTTGCTTCCTTAGTAGAGGGAATTGCTTCATGTGTTTGGTGTGAGCACTTCAGAGGTTTCTTCCCTTTTTGTAAGTATAGTACTTTAGGTGAGAAAATATGGGGGGGGGGGATATTGTAACATCTGAACACCACCCCAGTCTTGGGAGAGGATTGTGGAGCAAAGCCCTTAATATCCACCACAGTCTGTGAATGAACAAGTTCAGTTAATGCCACAAATGTCCTCTGACACGCCTTTTGCCTCTGACACTGGAGTCGGCAAGAGTACCAAGGCTCAACCACTGCAGACCAAGGGCAGGGTGGATGAACTTCTTCAGCTTAAGGACTGCATTCATTTTGGTTCAGCCTTCTGAGAGAGACATGCCACTAGTAGGCAGGGCCAGAGGCAAAAGTGCAATTAATGTAAATTTTACCTTTGTATAGTAAGCTTCTTGCTCTCCCTACACACAGCTTTATCCACCATCCTGTCAAACAAGAGGTCAATAATATGTTCCAGCTGGGTAAAACCTTATTATTATTATTATTATTTTAGAAAAATGAATCACATCAACATTTTCAAGTGTCCCTTCTCTGGAAGTCATCAACCCTTCTAAGCCAATGGGCACATGAGAAATGTTGAGAAAGTGCTGTAAGCACCATTCAAAATGTCTGCTCTGTGGGGTGCAATGCCTCACAAGATGGCCACTGCAAGGATGTGTCACAATGGCTGCCATATCTAATGGAGCAGAAAAAGAGAAAGAGCCATCAAATGGTGCAGACATGTCCTCCTTTCCTCCTTCTCATCAATGGGGGGGGGGTAGGGTAGAGGCACCCACATCAGCTTGCTCACTAGAAAGAAGCTATTGCCACCTCCAATCTGTTTCGAATGGAAAAGAGGGCATCTATTCGAATGAAAAAGTAGGCATCCAGTCCTGAGATCCAATGAAATGTGGGCATGTTTAAGGGGGAATATTCAAACCTCTGAGGGGCTGAGCCAGTGCAAACAGGATCTGAGCAGACAGAACAAATAGTCTCTAGTCTATCATAGGTTGTTTCTCAGGTGGGGGGAGTATTTACCGAGACCTTTCATGGGCAAGGTAAAAGAAACTGGTGGTCAGAGAGCCAGTGTGGTGTAGTGGTTAAGAGCGGTAGACACGTAATCTGGGGAACCGGGTTCGCGTCTCCACTCCTCCACATGCAGCTGCTGGGTGACCTTGGGCTAGTCACACTTCTCTGAAGTCTCTCAGCCCCACTCACCCCACAGAGTGTTTGTTGTGGGGGAGGAAGGGAAAGGAGAATGTTAGTCGCTTTGAAACTCCTTAAAGGGAGTGAAAGGCAGGATATCAAATCCAAACACTTCTTCTTCTTCAGATACCATGTTGGCAACCCAGTGGCGTAGCGTGGGTTGTCAGCACCCAGGGCAAGGCAAGTAATTTGCGCCCCCTAACCCGTGGATTTGCGCCCCCTAACCCTAACCCCCAGATGTTGCGCCCAGTGCGGCCAGCCCCCCCTGCACCCCACACGCTACGCCACTGTGGCAACCTCTGGCCCAGCATCTACAAGGGTAGACATTTCTCAGTAGAAGGGTCCAGTCTTTGGAATTCTTCATCTCAGGGAAGCTCATTCCCTCTCAAAAAACAACAGTGCTCAAGCCTGCTATATTTTCAGACAAGTGTTTTGTTAGGTTTTCTGGGAATATAAGAACATCAGAAGAGTCTGCGGGGTCAGGTCAGTGGTCCATCTATTTCAGCAATCCGTTCTCGGAGTGGCCAACCAGATGCCTGTGAGAAACTTGCAAACAGGATCTGAGCCTTCTCCCCTCCTGCAGTTTCCAACAATTGGTATTCAGAAGCATCACTGCCCCTGATTTTGGGGAGAACATGACATACATTTCCTTATTTATTCTTGTCGTTGATGTTGGTATGACAGTTCTTATTATTTAACCTTTTAATCAGTATTGTGTTCATGATGGTCATCCACTGCCTTGAGAATCTCAGAAAGGCAGGGATAGTTTTATAAATAAATTAGCACTTTAAAATGGAGCTTCTTGCTCTTTATCTGTTTTGTAAGCAGGTAAGTAAGTGTGTCTGCAAACACACGCATACACATTGAACAGCTGCTGTTTGTTTTCTTTGTGTGAAGGGAAACTGTAAATGCAATCAAAAGAAATTATAATGATGGAAATACGTATTTATATGCAACCTCTTTCTTTAGCAAATGAGTGGTTTCAGTCATTGTTGAGCAACTTCATCATTGCTGCTTTGTGATAGGCAAGAAAGAGAAAATAAAGCAACAAAGATCTATAATTTGGCAGGTCCTTAATCATAACAGAACGTAAATTGTACTCACTCAAAGTCACCGAAGTCAATGGGGATTTGCAAATATAACCTGTGCAACTGTAATGATAAAGGATAAGGAGGGAAAGGTACGCACACCAGTGTTTTTCTGAAGATTCCCCTGGCTTTGAAAGACAATGTTCCCATGAGAGAGATGTTTAAAGGAAGCCTTAATGTGTGAAATAATGCAAATGACTAGAAAATTTTGATTCCAGGGAATCAAATTAGTGTTTGGATAGTGCATGACATACATTAATTCCTTTGCACACCCACCATCCCTACAAGGCAGGTCAATTTTATCAACTCTATGTGGCAAGTGGTGCCTCAGATCATTCCAACAGTTACTCTCAAATGTCATATTTGAACCAGTGGTTTCCTGCTACAGTAAATAGCAGTGGTACAGAGTAGGGATGGGGGAGAAATCCAATGCAGTTCCCATGTAAAGGTGAACTTACAAAACTTGCATATTTCAAAAGAATGCACAAAGTAAAACACATCTATCCCTTGGAATTCGTTCTCTGAACATTTCAATGCTTTTCTCCAGCAATTGATAACTTGGGTTTAAAACAGATTCTTCCTCCATCCCTGGTCAGGAGACCCTGTGTTGATATCAGGGAGGATAATCTCTTTTAACTTTCCTTCTCAAGTGGCTCACTATAGGACAGTAGAAAACAGATCAGGAGGTCTCTGGTGCTAATCCACATTGATCCTGACATCTTTCAGAAGTGTGTAGCAGGGCGACTAAAGAAACAAATCTTTACACACAGTCCTCCAAAATTTAAATATACAGAGCATGTCCAAGTTGATTTCTATCCCCAGCCTATCTGGAGAAGTGCCTTGAAATCCCAGGCCTCTACCCAATCAATTCTGGAAGGTCTGATTTACAAGAGTTCAGCTCCGTTGCAAACATCTCACTGACACTACAAGATAGATTCACAAATGTAAGCTACAGTAAATGCCAGCACCGTTCGGGGGAGGGGGTGTTCAGCTTGCCTTAAATAAGTTCTGCACCACTTCATGTATCCCCAACAAATTCAGTGCAGAAAGCCCCAGAAACTATCAACCTGCTCAAATAAAAACCGATCACTTTGCTAAAACGTGTGTTACTGCTAATAAATGGGGTGGTGGTGGTGGAGGGAATCTCTGGACAGCAGCTGGGACCCAGCACCTTGGGAGGACACCCTACTCTTTGCTGCCACTAGGAACATTTATTCATTTATTTAATAGGCCATGCCCCATGAGCCATCTCAAAGTGATTTACAAGATAATGACAAAGTATGGAACAGTTGCAGCTATAAACACCTGCAGATAAAAACCTTATAAAAACCCTATACATGAAACCATTTCATATTCTGGACAGGTGCCCAATTGGGATAAAGATTTCAGAAGGTTTGTTGGAAGAGGAACATCTGTACCCTAAGGACAACATAACATAAGAAAAACATGGATGGATCAGAACAAGGGACCATATAGTCTGGCATCCTGTTCTCACAGTGGCTAACCAGATGCCTGTGGGAAGCCCACAAGCAGGGCCTGAGGGCAAGAGTACTCTCTTCACCTGTGATTCCCAACAGCGGTGAGAACCCAGTGGCCATGGGTTATGCAAGACGCCTGCAGCTTAATCTGAAAGCTGCCATTAAAAAAACACACACACACACACACAAACAACCCACTGTGTTACTGAAGGACATTGCTCACCAATCCTGCTCACTAGATGCACTAAATAGATTTGAATGATAGAACTGTAGAGTTGGAAGGGAATACAAGGGAAGGGAATCTAGTCCAACCCCCTGCAATGCAGGAATCCTTTATCCAACATGGGACTTGAAGCTACAACCCTGAAATGAAGAGTCTCGTGCTTTTATGCTTCTGGGAAGCATAGAAAAATCCAGAACTGCCTTATGCTGAGCCACACCACTTACAGTACTGTCTGCACCACCTGGCAGCAACTCTCCCAGGTTTGAGACGAGATATTCCTAGCCCTTGGAGATACCAGGGTTTGAAAGAGACCTTCTGTATGCAAAGGAGATGCTCTGTCACTGAACCATGGACATACCCATACAAGGAGGTCAAACCCTCAGCACCTGGCATACAGTGCTCTACTCCACCTGAAGAAATGAATTCCATGTAGCCACCAAAAACAACAACTCTTGATGGATCTATAATGGAATCAATTCCACGTTTATGTGGGACAAGCTGACAATGTTCCCAAGGTTATCCCACCTCTCCAGGGAGACAATGGCAGCCTCAGAGTTAACTGCTATAGCCAAAAATATTATCTAATTCACGGGTGAGGGAACTTTTTAGGCTTATTCCCCCATAGGCAAGCTTCCATGGCTGTGATTAGCACATTTGAATTTGAATTTTCCAGTGGAAATCCTGTCAGCCCCCACGACTGGCAGACAATGACGCCAGTCAACCGTACGGGCAGAAGCTTTCCCCTCCCAGCTCTCTCATGGCTGCACCAGGCCGCAACCACCACTGCCGTCAAAAACAGCAAACAGACTTTGATCATCCATACCTCTGCCCAGTGAAACCATAACTTTAAAAATTGGCCAAACAACAACAGATACACAAATAATGTATACCACAGTAGATGTCTGGGCCAGTGTCTTGGAACAAGACTTTTCTTGTAATTTTATAGTTCCAATGAGAGTAGCAAAGTTTTATGCTCCCCCCCCACCTTTTTCTTTCATTTGCAGGTATTATCAAGTGAATAAATTCACACATAACAATTTTATTTCCTTGCAACTATCTTTGTCATGAAAATATAGTGTTAAAATTGCCTGCGGTACTCTCAAAATAAATCAGCAACCTTACTTGCTACTCAGGTCCCACTAAAGTGCTATAAATGGTCAGCCCACAAGCCCATTTCCCCCTTTCTCTAATTCATTTTTATTTTACCAGTGCAATGATGTATGTCAACTAGGGGGAATAACAAAAAACAAATCAAAATTGGGAATCATCAATATGTCCGACTATTACAACTCATTCATGTACTTCACAGCCTAAACTGGACAATAAAATTCTAACAGCAAATAAGACAAATAATTTTAATGAGGACAGAAAGCTGTTTGAAAAACCCATGAATCCTTTCTTGGGCTTCAGGTTTTATACTTTCAGTGCTGCATTTGCCCCAATGTGAGACCTTCTTTATGACTTCAAAGGTGTGTAATTATATATATATAGAGAGAGAGGGAATAAGAAATGTTCTGTTTCTGATGCTGCTGGTGAAGCCTTTTGCAGTGACCAATCAAGCTGTGTGCCAGTTACAGATGGGTTGGAAAGTCTGAAGGGCCACCAGCTGCCACTTCAGGAATCCATTTTCTGTTCTGCCCTGTGTTTGCCATATGCAACAGTGTTCCCACTCTGTTGTGATTCCTCTTCCAGGAAAAACTGGGTTATTCACCTCACTGTTGAATATGGAGAAATTACTTAACTTACATTATCTATGCAATTAATTACATAAATTATGCAAATTACACTGGCATTATGATATTCTGCACCTTTCCTTTCAATGCAAAGGAAGCACAATGCAAATGGGAGTTTGTAATGAATTCCATATTGTTTGTAGACTAAAAGCGACCACAACAAATACTGGATTGATTTTTGTTATGGACACAGAATAAATAAGTGAACACGGGCAATTTCTGCTCCCATTTCTTTCAGAATTCTCCAACATCCATAGCTGTGTGTGTTACTCTTCGCCTAAACAGCCTGCACTAAGTATGCTTGAGGAATTCAATTTTAGCAAATGCCAATGGGCAGAGCCAGCCCACCCATGAGGAAAGGAGAGGAGACTGCCTCAGACATTAGAATCCCCAGGGATGGTAGTCCCCTTTGTAGATCTTTATTCCTCACCTTCACTTATCCCTTCTTATCTGGCTAGGGAAGTGCCATTTTGTGGATTGCCTCAGGTACCAAAATGTATTGTGCTATCCCTACCAATGGGAATGGGCCTTGATCCACACCTCCCAGCCAAATGTGTGAAATGGAATTGGCTTCCGCACTTCCAAAGTTTTCAGAGGCAGTTCTGGGTTCAAAAACATCTGCTCAAAAGACTGATCCCTGTGGAGATGGCAGTACTGAATCAGTGGCACATGCCCTTTTGGCTTGCACTCTTTATAAAGACCTGAGGAATGAGATTATCACTCCTCTTTTATTGTCCATTCCAGGTTGCCCAACCACTGCCACAGTGTCCTTTCTCTTCGCAGATCAAGATGAGCAGGTGATAGCAAAGGTTGCAAGGTTTTTAGCTGGGGCAATCAGAATAAGATCCACTATTTGACTATTGATTCAAAACCCTAAAAATGTATTTTATATGATTGACTTTATTTATAGTCTTTATATATCGTATTGTAATTTTATTGCTATGGCCGATGGCTGATGCAAATAAAGATTCATTCATTTATTCATTCATCTGCTCAAAAGTGCAGATACTCAAAGAACATTTTATATCAGGGAAAGCCTGTGTGCTTAAGGAAGTTTTAACCCAACCTTCCAAGGACCACATCACATGCCAGGGGTCAGGAACAATGAATGTAAATTTCACCTTTGTACAGGAGGCTAGCTTCTACAAACAGCCACACATCTCTCTTTATATTTCTTTCTTTGAAGCAAGGAACACTATCAGAGTTCAAAGATACATTCCTGCTGTGTAAAAAGCATTCAAGGAGGTTGCAGAGCAGGGCTGGTGAGGGATGTCGCCTCAAGAGAAGTGGTGTGGGTCCTGAGGGTTGGATAGATAGGCCTGGAGGGCCAGATTCAGCACCCAGGCCTGAGGTCCCTCATCCCTGAGCTAAAGCATAACACTGTAAGGTGTACTGGATGTCGAATGGGAGTGGACTATGCTAAATGCCCTGCTCCAGGTGGTTATTGGAGTGACTCAGGGAGTCCCTGGTGTTCCTTTAAAAAGCTCTGTTACCAGGGCAGCGTGACCCACAAATTTACTTAATTCTAAAATTATTTACATGCTCCTAACTCATATAAAACATCAAGGCAGTGGACAATATACAAAGAATGCTATGAAAACAATACAAATAACCCTTAATTACATAAAGAGTACACAAGAGAGCTGGTGTGCAAATAAAATAGGGTGGGAGAGAAGCACAGTAAAGTATTTTCAATAATCAGGACAACATGGCTGAACCAGCCATTCAGAAAACCACAACCAAATATTAACTCTGCATGTGTGTTTAGATCATTAACTTCTTGCCACCAATTTTGAGCTGCCTTCTTTTGAGCCTCAAGACCTCTATGCAATTTGCATTCATCACCTGGGAACTGGATGCCCGGCTGAATCTGGATTCATTCAAATTCAGATACCCCCCACTTCCTATCCCCATGAAAATGCAATATACCAACATTCCAAAATAGAACATTATTATTCACCAAGTTTGCATAATTCCTTTTGACTGCATAGCAGCAACACAGCATCCCCAGCGATGCATTGTGTGTTGGGCTACAACCTTCTGTTTGCCCTAAATGCATTTTCAAATTGAAATGGTATCTTGTACTACACATGCTATCGGTGATGGAGTTTGTCCTAGGAATTCATTAAGAAACCAGGGGGATGTGGGCTACCTTCCTATCCTGAAAGCCTGGCCTCTTTTGCAGCACTGTCGCTCTGTGCATATGCATGAGGAAAAGCTGCCGAAGAAATGATCAGATGAGTTTCCTTCTATTAACCTACGCTGATGAGAACACCATGGCCCATGTCATCTCACTTAGATCCACTTAATGATGCTGAAGCCTGGGAATATTTAGTGACATAATCGACTGTAATAGGGGCAGGCACAATGGAATCTCTCCCGTCCTTGTAAAACCTCACAGCCAAGGCATAAGGAACCTGTACAACAGAGAAATGGGAACCATCAAAAGAGATACAGATAATTGCTTATATTTGAAAAACAACAGCTAGTTTTTAAAAGGAGTGAGCACTGAAGTCACACCTAAAGGTTCCACAACTATAAATGAAATAGAACATGTGCAGAGGAGGGCAATCAAGATTATAAAGGGTCTGGAAATCAAGCCTTATAGGACTGGTTAAGAGAGTTTGGTTTATTTGGCCTGGAGAAGAGAAGACTGAGAGATGACATGGTAGTCATATTCAAATAACTAAAGGGATGTCACAAGGAAGAAGGAGCAAGCTTGTTTTCTGCTACTCCAGAAATTAGGATTGAAATGATAAGAAAGGAGATTCTGACTAAATATTAGGAAGAACTTTCTGATGGTAATAATTTGAACTGTGGAATTGACTACCTCAGAAGGTGCTGGACTCTCCTTCATAGGAGGTTTTTAAACAGAGGTTGAATGGCCATCTGTCAGGGATTATTTAGCTGTGATCTGTGCATTGTGTGTGAGACGCAGGTGGAGCTGTGGGTTAAACCACAGAGCCTAGTGCTTGCCGATCAGAAGGTGTGCGGTTTGAATCCCCGCGACGAGGTGAGCTCCCGTTGCTCTGTCCCAGCTCCTGCCAACCTAGCAGTTCGAAAGCACATCAAAATGCAAGTAGATAAATAGGTACCGCTCCGGTGGGAAGGTAAACGGCATTTCCGTGCGCTGCTCTGGTTCGCCAGAAGTGGCTTAGTCATGCTGGCCACATGACCTGGAAGCTGTACACTGGCTCCCTTGGCCAATAAAGCGAGATGAGCGCCGCAACCCCAGAGTCGTCCGCGACTGGACCTAACAGTCAGGGGTACCTTTACCTTTACCGTGCATTGTAGGGAGTTGTACCAGATGACTCTTGGTGTTCTTTCCAACTCTGCAATTAAATGATTGTACTGTTCTAGTTAATCAGAGGTAGCCAACATGGTGCCCTGCAGATGAAGTGGACTATCATCTTCAAGCACTGACCATGCTTGTTAGGACTGATAAAGTTGCACTTCAAAGCACCAGGAGCACTCCCCAGAATCTATATGACAGCCTGCACCAAACTTCTGCTCTGCAGACATTTTGGGATGTCTGGGCAACTCCCATCGGCCGCTGACTGATATGTGATGGTCACTTGGTTGATGAAGATTGATTTCAGCAAGCACTGTACAGTATCTTCTTCCTTCCCCCCTTTTCTAATTTCTTTAATTAATCCAAACCATCAAGATAATAAAAAAGAAAGATTTCCCCCTTGTCCCAAAGAACTTCACAGAACATTTAAGCTAATGAAAAAAGAGAAAAGAAGTATGTCTTGGTTAATTTCATAGAAAGCAACAGAAGAAAAGCAGTAGGTAGGAAAAAGAGCCCTCATTTGTACATTTTAATGTAGTTAACCATCTTTTCTACCACCTACTCATTTCTGAGCTGAGAGAGTTGGAACTCCCCTGCCGGTGTCAGGCAATGGCCACCTTTAAATCTCCTATCCAATTCCCTTAAAGGATAATGTGAAGTTACATGGAATGGGAGATAATAAGCTTTTACTCCATGGTATTGATCGCCTCTAAATACAAACTTATGATTTGTTTTAAAAACAGCAACAGCAGCTACCGGACAAATGCACCACAAACTGAGATAAGTTCCAGTTCCTGAGGATTTCCCCCAACAATTAGTGCCCATTAGTTGAGTCACTTTCATGAGCCCACCATTTCCATCTGACATTCAGAGGGTAACAATAAGCGTCTTTTCAGTAGAGGCCCTTCTCTCTGCTTTCACCATGTCATGCATAGTTTTACACATTTCTGCTATGTGGACTCTTGCATGTTCTTTATCCAGAAAGCTCCCAATGCTGTAACCTTTCATCACAGAGGAGTTTCCAGCTCTAGAACCTCATTTTCCCACAATAGATTCAAACATATGAGTATATACATGGCCTTAAATAAACAAGCAACAAATGAATCAATGAATACATTGCTGCTTTGGCCATTGGTGAGGCTGATTTGCCTGGGAATGCATTAATGGTTTGCTGTACCAAATAAGAAAGCTCATAACCACCAAAAGCCATGCATTTAGTGCTGTGGACCCAATCAGCACTGTTCCTGTTCTGCTACCATTTAGCTTCTATTGAATGGTAGCTTATCTACTATGATCATATTTAACACTAGCAGTTATAGAATTAATTTCAATGAAAGGGGTATGTCAAAAACAATGCAGAAAATTGCATAACTCCTTATTTAATTTTCTCAAACTAAACAAGAACAACACAAAATTCTTCTCTACTTCAGACATCATCCAAGGTCATTGCAGAACCTCATCCTGAGTCCTGAACATCTGTACCATAATAGTACACGGATCCTTGCAATAAAAAAGCATTTTGAATCGTTTTATTATTTTCACCTTAGCAAAGTTTCACAGTTCCTTAAAGCCCCCCTCCAAGTGCTAATCTTGATTTAATAAAGGTTGGGATTCATTCCAGTTGCTGCTAAGTGGCAGTCTATAGCAAAAAGGGATTGCCTTTACAAAGAAGCTTATTAGCACAAAGGAACCCCCCCAAGCACCAGTTGCCCAGCTCTTTCTTCTGACTTTTCAGATATAGTATTAAACTACCAAGGGCAGAAGGGTCCAATAAGCTGTTGGAATCCAACATTAGTAGGAACGATACATTCACTCTGTACAGCAGAACAGGGCAAATACCATCAAAGCACATTTCATGTAGGATAGAGGGACCAACAGAATAGAAAGTTTATAGATGGTAGTATTGATGACAAAAACATGGGGATTGCGCAGACTAAGAAACCAACTATTAGTCAACAATGCATTTGTTTTTGTCTCTTTTTCTGTTGGTTCCTCCCCCACCTAATTGTTATATATTGGAAATCAGTAAAACTATATTTATTTGACAATGACGACAACAACAACAACAACAACAACAACAGTGTATTACCATTAAACTTGTACACAAAGTCCCATTCATTCACGAATGATGGCCAAATTGGTACTGACCTGCATCTCAAGAGACATATTTATAAAACGAAAGATGCAATCTTCCAATAATATACGCAAGCAGAACAAATATACGCACGCCCAAATGGCAAACACACAATTTAAGGCTTCTTAAAAGAAAATCTCAGAGACAAACTACATATGATATTAAAGTCATAACCACAGAGTTAATAATCGTTCCCAATAAATAGCTGCCATATGTGTGTGTGTAACAATTGGATCAGGACTGTGGCATGGGGGAGAGGGACTTTGACCCCCCCCCCATGCACACACACTTCATGGTTCTGGTTTCAATGAGGCAAGCATGCTGTCTGCTTGCAAGCATTTCTTCCTTTTTTATTTTTTAAAATAAATTTTTATTGATTTTCCAACAAACTTATACAATTTTATCCAAATTTTAACAAATTAAATCTTTTTGGACTTCCTTCTGCTTTTCTGGTAATCATCCATTATTATTCTTTAGTACGCATTCCCTTCATTGTATTGCCATTTGGCTTCCCTCCCCCTTCTATTTCTTTTTGACAATACATCTTAACTTTTACAGTGCTTCTTGAAACCCCACTAGCGTTGTTTGCACATCACATACATTTTTCAGATATTCTACAAACTTTCCCCAGTCTTCGATGAACTTTTGGTTTCGTACGTATCTAATTTTTCCAGTTAGTTTATCCAATTCCTCATAATCTGTCAATTTCATTCTCCATTCTTGTATCGTCGGTATTTCCTCTTGTTTCCATTTCTGGGCCAATAAAATTCTTGCTGCTGTCACTGCATACTGAAAAAGTTTACAATCCTTTCTTCTTATTTCTTTTCCTGTAATCCCTAAAAGAAAAGCTTCTGGTTTCTTTACAAATGCAAGCATTTCTTCTAGCACCTTTGGCTGATAGCCAAGTTGTGATCCCATTAGGAGAGGGATAGGCTGGATTTATCTGGTGATATGGAAACCTCCAGGTTTGACTGCTGCAATGTATTCTACAAGGTGCTGCCTTTGAAGATGGTATGAAAACGATAGCTAGTGGAGAATGTGGTGGCTAAACCTTGTATGTTTGGCTTTTGTTAGCAGGGAGAGCATGTGTTCAAATCTAGGCTGAAGGTAAGGGATGGGATTTAAACCTTGGATTCTACTGAGGTCTCTGTCCAGAGTGGTAGGGTGGGGGTTTGGTGGGAATCTCTATTAATATTCTTTGCTCCACTGGAAAACTGCAGTTAAGGGGAGGGGGGCACAGCTTGCCTCCTAGGGCAGTTCCTTCCATGCTCCCCCAGTGTATATTGGAACAGCAGTAAAGCAAAGTGTTTAAGTCCCCTCTTCTCCCCCACGCTGTGGTCTCAAATCTATAAGAAAGTGCTTCTCCACACAGCAAATAATTAAACTCTGAAGTTTGCTCCCACAAGATGTAGCAATGGCCACCAAGCTGGAGGGCTTCAAAATAAGATTGGACAAATACATGTAGGCTAGGGCTGTCCATGGCTGCTAGTCATGATGGCTATGTTCTGCCTCCACTCTCAGAGGCAGTTTGCCCTGCCTCTGTCTGAATGCCAGTTTCTGAAACGGTAGGAGGGGAGATTGCTTCTGTGTTCAAGTCCTGCTTGGGGGTTTCTACTGGACATCTAGTTGGTCACTGTTTAGCCTGATCCAGCAGGGCTTTTATTCTGTTCTTACAAATCAGTGAGGGAGGTAGAGACAGTGAACTTTATTTAATAAACAGGACAAATTGGACTCTACCAATGAGCTGCAGTGTCTTTCTCCTGATAGCAGGATGATGGGGTGGTCATACACATGCTAACTTCCCCTATGTGGCCCTGCTTGCTTGACCTGCCCCAGGTACTAGATTTAAATAAAAAGCAAGAGTTGGAAATCTAAGGAATCATTGCTGCAAATGAAAATTGCAGCACGGGGGTAGGGAAGAAATTTCAAGCACACCCTGGGATTATCCACTGCCATTGACCATAAGTCCAGCTCAAATTCATCAATATTTCAACTGGTAGTATGGAGGAGAGGTTTTTATTATCTGGCTGTCATATTAAGCTGATGCAGCAGGAAGCATCAACTGCGAGATGCTTTTCTCCCTTTGCTTGCTTATGAAAGCATTAGGAATTACTCATGCCGCAGACTGGCTGGCTCCCGAAGAGCTGACAAAGGACGATGCTGCACTTAAGCTTTTGACTTAAACGTCTCTGGTGCTTTTCATCTATGGAACCTGAAAACCGAAGCGGCTTACTTTGTAAGGCACTTTGTAACCAACCCACAAATCACTCAGACACGACTCCTTTGTTCTGAAGCTCTTTACTGCAGATTGTTTTCTGCCTGACCACCAGTATTGACTTAACCCAGTCTACTAAAGGTAGAAAAAGGAGTAGATATTTGGATGAAGTAGGAGAAATAGCACTCCTCCTTGTCTTGTTTAATTGTCATGTGTCCTTGCATAACCACCATTGCTGTGACCAACCCAGCTAACGTCTCACTGCTACCATTTCCAGGTGAGAGCTGTGGAGATCTCCCACCATCCAGATCTCTATGCAATCTGAGATTAGCTGCCAGAGTGGTTTGGAGGGTTCGACCATCTCCTCTCCAAAAGACGGGGAGAAGGACTGTCAGCAGTAGAGCATCTGCTTTGTGTGCTGAAAGGCTCAGTTGTAAACTCCAGCATCTCCAAGACTAGTAGATTCCAATCTAAAACTCTAGAAAGCTGCTCCAGCTTTTCCAAACTACGGTCCAAGGACCCAGGGCCAGTGCACCTGTTTCATAGCTTCAGGTGAAACAGGAAGTTCTGTCCCACCTGCCAGCACTGCCACAGAAGTAGCTTCAGCATCTACACTGGTTTTTTCACAAGATCTTGAAGAGATCTGGCCAGAAATTGACACCGATGCAGGTGACGCTTCTCCACAGGCAGCAGGTGCCCATGGTTGTGCACCCTGGAGGCTTCTGTCATCCAAGGCACCTGCTTCACCCCACCATATGGGTGGGCCAAGCCTTTGTGGGCCACCAGTGGTCTGTGACATGTCTGTGAATAAAGCTTACAATCTGAAAACCATATAGCATGTTGAACACAACATTATTATTACTACCACAGACAGAAAAAAACAAGTTATCCCCCAAGGGCCTCATCAGTTTTCAAGTTGTCTGTGTGTGTGAGGGGGAGAGTTTAGGAACCACTGGCATAGAGGATATGGAGCTTGATGAACCAGTGGTCTGATTCAGCATAAGGTAACTCCTATTTAAATCAGCCCTTCATCAAACCATGAGGACTAGAATCTTAGCTCAGTGGGTAGAACAGAATCACCCTTTTGTTGTGAGTGAAGCCTTATAATTCCATAGTCAGGGCACCTGTTCTGCCAGTGGAGCCAATCTGAACAAGGCAGTTCTGTACCTCTTTAATTTCAAAGTGTCAAAGCTGTCTTTTGGCTTTGCACCTCCACCCCCCGTTTGCCTTCAACATTATCCTTTGTTTTACCCTCTCTGTTATATTCCTCAACCAACTTGCTAGAGTACATGCCACACTCAACTATCTACCTGTTGTCAAAATGTGTTCACCTTTAGATGCTCCTGTTCATGCCCTAAGGTGCAATTTTAATGAGGCCTGGGCAAAAACAGCATTCCAAAATTTTGATGCTATGTATTAGTTGCAAAAATGGGGGTGATGGGTCCACTGAATATTCTCCAGCGGAGGGCTGAGATTCTCCAACAATTCAGGCAGAGCTCAAAACAAAGTTACAATTTCAAAACATTTGTCTGGAAATATCATACTCATGAATTCAGATCTGCTATAATGTTAATACCTTTATAATATTAATAATAATGCATGCAATGTTATTGACAAAATGCATCCAAAAGAACAAGGAAAAAGCACTTCTGAAGTAAAATGTTTCAGATAAAAATATCTGGGTCTTTCCACACTAGAGAGAGAATTAAATGAAATGCTAACAAAGCCTCTCTTTCCCCTCTCACTCTCACTTTGTTTTTCTGTATCTGCCAGGCAGCAAATTATACAGACCTCCTGTCCATTAAGCCAAGACATTAGATCGGCTGCCCATTAGAATAGCGGTGGGCTTTTGTTTTGCTTTCTTTTAAATTACCATAAACATCTGTTAATGAGTCTTTCCAGTTACCTGCTACTGGATTATTCACTAGCAAGTCAGGGAACCCTCTGAACATCATATAACTAAGACCACGGGGAAGCCATTTAGGCAATACCCTGGAAACCTAACAAAAGATTTCAGAAGAGCAAACTTTTATATTGCAGATAGACCTGAACGCTGCTAGACTGTAAATGCAAAACCATTTAATTGACTTGTTATTTAGCAAAGCAACTATGGGATCTGAAAGAATATGCAACATTTATCTGCCCATTCCAAAGTGCTGAACAGAGGGATGGGGGAATGTGGCAATTTCAGTTTTTATCAGTTTTTTCATGTTTCCAACCTTATGTTCAGTTCCCCACATTTTCACATTAAGTTTGTGACTTTAAAAAAAAGCCTCGTTAAAATTCATATCAGTTTAGTGTGTATTTCTCTTGATATAATATGTTTGCATGCAATTTTGCCTAATAAAATGCATATTTGTATGCATGCATTTTTTATCCTCCAAAATATGTGCTTTTTACATACATTGCTCATTTGGAGAACTGCATTGCAAAATCTGGGGTAGTGTGGATTTTGCAGGATAGCTGCATTGAAGTTGGTGTATTGTTTCAGAAATGTGAATTAGGTATGTTCACATTAATGAGTCTAATTTCTGCCCCATCCCTAGTAGAACACAAAAAGTCTCTTCATTGTTAGGAAAACATTCAGTGTTCTTTTTTTTTTTTTTTAGTGCATTACTTTACTATTTCATGTAGCTTTCTGTTGGTCAAGTGTATTTATTTGTTTGAATATAAATCAGTCAACAAGGCAACTCCACCCAGAGCAATGGTTCTTTTTCCTTCATGGGCTGCTTGAAAATTCCTGACCGTCTTGAATATCACTTAATTATTTTTGGTCTGTTGTAGCAATTGCAGTGCACTGTGCTAGGTACTGCATGGTTTCTAATTCTACTTTTACTGCTTTTTAATTTGTTGTGTTGCATTTTATTGCATTGCAATTCACATTCCATAGAATTTCAGGTGTAATACAAGAAAATACAATACAAAAAATAAGCAATAAAATAAGCAATACAAATCAATGTGAATATTTAATGTGGGCATGCCTATAACCGTCCACAATCACAGTTTGGGAACCCTTGACCTAGGTATTGTTCCTGCGACTGAATTGGGAAGTGGATTGGGAAATCATAAATGGGAAGGAGCCACCCAAAGTGTTCAGAGGACCCCCTTCTCAACTTCTGCTTCAGGGCACAGCATGAAGAGGAAAGAGAGAAAGGAATAAGGAGGAGTTTGGTTGGGAAGTTGAAGAGTATAATGACAGGTGAACAAAAGCAGAAGACAGAAGGACTGCAATGTAGAAGAAGCTACTATCTTTCAGGGAGGGAGAGGAGTGAAGGCTGATGTGAGTTTGCTCAGTTTAGGATGACTCAGCAGAACAGGTGATGCAGACCAAAGAAACAAGATGAGGGCTGGAAGGGCAAAAGTATGTAGAGGCTGAAGACTAGGAATGCCACAAATGGCAAGGAATTTCATATGCCCTTAACAGGGTTCTCAGCACATTGCTTCCTAGCTAGGAGGTGGACAAAGGAGGCCAGAAAGGCAATGAAATATTCACCTTCATAATACATAAATGGCAGCTCACTCAATTGCTATTTGAGAGTGGCATCCCAACATTTCTGCCCCTACCAACCTGTTGCCCTCTTGATGTTTAGGACTACAACTTCCACTAGCTCCAGCCAGCACAGCTGTGAAAGGTGGGGGTGCTGGATATTGTAGTTCAAGACATCTGGAAGGCACCAGGTTTGCAAAGACTGGCATGTGTTATACTCTTCTTTTACTGACTGACACAGATACAGCTTCATTATCTCAGACTGTAATACTGTATTGTACTGTGCCTGTAACTTCCTTGTGAACTGAAAAAAAATCAGCGGAGCCTTCTGAAATAAATAAAAGGGTAGCAATTGCTCCTTTCAAGGAAGTAAGACCCTGCTGGTGAGGATCAGAGTGCTCAACTAGCCTCTCATGTAATAGTCCCAAATGGTGTCACTCTTATTTATTTATTTATTTATTTATTTATTTATTTAAAAAATACTGTTTTAGGTTACCAATATTCCTTTCATTCATCTGTCAAAATTAAGAAAGAAATCAAAGTCTTTGTCCCCCCCCCTTAAAAATAAGTGCTGTAGAAAATAAATATATAACTCTTATTTTCCCTTGCTCCTCAAGGAAACACTATTGCATTGCATCAGTTAATCTGAATAATTTCTGTCAGAATTTGTACAAAAGAAAATACAAAAAGGCTACAGAAGTAATAAGAGTTTTCCTGAAAAAGAAAGGGAAATTTTATGATTGTATATCAACATGTTTAATGGACAGTAAAGAATTTTAAAAACAATTTCCCCATTTTTAAATACCTGAAGAGGACATACAAGACACGTGAAAACAGACTATAAGCAAGAAGGCCTTTGGAATAATTATGTGTTGTTAATTGAAAAAATGTTAATCATGTCTTATTAGGAGGCAGACAGGGTTAAATTGGTAAAATTTCAATTCACTTAGGCCTTATCTCTTGTCGAAATGAACCAGATGATTAATCCTTAATATTCTTCAGGGACACAGCGAACATCAGCAATTAAATTAACAACTACAAAGTTTATGCTCGGAGATTCAAAAAATGAAAGACAGAAACACTTTAATTTTTCACAAGTTGTTACCTTAATTATCTTCTTATTGCCTCTGTCTCTTCTCCCTCATTACAAAAACACACCCCTTAGTATTCACGGATCTATTTAATTTGCTGCAGCTCGGCAAGTATGTGGGAAATGTCATCCAAGCGGCAAAAGTCATAAATCTTACTTTGTGCATGCTCATTGAAAATAAATTGTTCCACTGTACCTAGTCCCAGTGTTCGTACTGGAAAGTGCTGACAAATTTCTATTTCCCTACAAACAATCAGTAATGTCTATCAAATCTGAAAACGGAAAATGCATTTTCTCCATCTCCCAGCACATAAAGACAGTGGAAAACTTCCGTTTGAAATGAAGGGCTAGCCCACCCATTGGGCAATAGGGGCAGTTGCTCTCAGGCCACAATGGCTCTTGAGAGACTGCTGGGGAGACAGTCATTCAGCTATTCCACACCCTGGATCCAATGAAGATAATTTTGCTAAGTGTGTTGGCAGGGGGGAGAGAAGATTGGAATGTAAGTGATTTGTCTGACTTCTCCAAACAATCTTTCATTATAATACCATATTAAGCCACAAAATATTAAGCTATTCAATTTTCATAATAAGATTGAATTAACAGAGCAATTCTTATGCATGATTACACAGAAGTAAGTCCAACATAGTTCAATGGGGCTTATTGCCAGGTAAGAGAGTACAGCATTGCAACCTAAGACATCTAAATATTAAAAATAAAAATTGACAACTGAGACGTAAAATAAGGTTGACAGAGAGTCTTTCTTGATAAAGAAGCAATGTGCATTCATACTTGTTTAAGTTTTTATTATTATTATTTTGCCATTGAGGAAAGCAGGAAAAAAGACAGAGACAAAATGCAAAGCCTCAGCCAAATAATGTGATTAAAATTACGAAGCATTCATGTTGATTATCTCTAGGAGAGGAAACATTATTTGATATTTAAATAAAGGCTGGGAATAAAAGCAACAATTAAGACACAGTGCTAGAAGGATACTCGAAATAATCTGCTGCAAATTGTACATGCCGGGCGGATTATGCAACAGAATTCTCAAACACTCGTTATCAGTAATTGGCGCCCATGCAGGCAGCCCAATCTGCAACACCTGCACAGAGAGACAAAACATTGGCAGGGCTCCCAAACAGCCTCCCTGTACCTCTGCTGAATCCCAGTTCAGGAACCAGGACAGGTGTTTGAAGAAAACCAGATTCCAAACCCTTTTGGAGTATGGCCAAACACTCAAATGAACTGCTAGGTGCTATTTATTTTCTTACATTTATATTGTGCCTTTCCTCCACCACGGAACCCAAAATGGTGTACATGTAGCTTCCCTGTTTGCCTAAGAAGATAGAAGAAATTAATGGAAGATCAAGGGCTAGTATCCACAATGTCTGTGTTCTTCCTCCACTGTGGAAGGCAGTATGCCTCTGAGTATCGGTTGCTGGGGAGAGTGCTGTTGCGCTTAGGTCTTGCTTGTGGGCTTCCTACAGATTGGTCACTTTGAGAACAGGGTGTTGGATTACATGAGTCAGTGGCCAGTTGGCATAGGGCTTTTCTTATCTTCTCCTGAGCCTCTGCCAGTCAGCGCAGACAATACTGAGCTAGATAGACTATTTGTCTGACTCAGATAATCACCCATCTAAGTAGTAACCTAGCCCAGACCTGCTTAGCTTCCAGAGGTTGCTGCTGGCTTCTCCCAATGAGCAGACCAAAAGGAAAAGGGGACTGCTTTTATTTAATTCATTCATTCCATGTCTTTTGAAACAACTTTACAGCACCAGGTGACATCAGAGTGATTTCCAGAAGATCAAGGGGAAACAATATCATAACAATTTCACAGAGCACAGTTAAATCATTGACAGCAAAATAAAACAGACTCAAGGCTCAAAGTAGTACTACCACAGCTCTCAACATATAGAAGAAGAAGAAAACAAATACAAATGAGTTTTCACCTAGTGGTGAAACCCCATCAATGGCATGGCTAGCTGGGGAACAGGAGGCATTAATGGACTGCAAAATTATTGGGTCACAATAGGCCTATACAAAAAAAATAAAAAATGGTTGATGCAGTGGCGTAGCATGGGGGTGCAGGGGGGGCCGGCTGCACCGGGCGCAACATCTGGGGGTTAGGGTTAGGGGCCGCAAATCCACGGGTTAGGGGGCGCAAATCCATGGGTTAGGGGGCGCAAATCCACAGGTTAGGGGGCGCAAATTACTTGCCTTGCCCCGGGTGCTGACAACCCAAGCTACGCCACTGGGTTGATGATGCATCACATTATCAACAGTCCTAGTTTGAAACTACTGAAAGGTGTTGTTGTTTTTAAGTATAATCATGTCATCTTCCTAGATGATGCCCTCACAACCAATGATTAAGCAATGCCTATTGATCTTCTTCAGTCAAATGGCGTGTGAGTGAGACTGCATGGCTGTGTTGATGCTTTTGTGCATGAGAAAGAAGGAAGAGAATTCTCAATAAATTTCATCTAGCCCTTTTCTGGAGCAGCAAAATGCATTACCATCCCCACTTCGGCTGACCACAATTTTTATTATCGCTATTGGATTTGCAGGGAAGTCAGTTTTATACAGCGTAATAAACTGCCGAGTGCTAAAGTGGTTTCCTCTATTACTGAGGCCCATGTATTAGATTTAGTGAAGCGCAATATCGGACTTCAGATATTGCAAGGTTGAGAATCAAATGTCGCTGGGCTTAATGTCGTCAACCTGACAAAGACATTGACCGATTAAGTAGCAGTCACTTATTCAGATGTGGAGTGAGGTTTGGGCTTGTCTTGCTGTGTTTTCCTATTCAGAAAACTACCCAACTAGTTCTGTGTGAAAATTACTTTAGGCTCGAGTTTCTCAAACACTCCCATCACGTCACACCCATCCCTGTGCCTAGTAGCAAAGTGTATCTGAAGTCAAGGAACAATTTGCATGACAGCCTGGGATAATGGTGCAAAACTGTGCCCTTTGCTGAATGTCACCTGACACATTTATTTATTATAACATTTCCATACTACCTACTCCACCAGTCTCAATATGTTTGACAACTTCAGAAAAAGTAAAAACAGAAAATGACCTTTTTTAAGAAAGAAAGAAAGAAAGAAAGAAAGAAAGAAAGAAAGAAAGAAAGAAAGGAAAAGATATAACATGCCCTGCCACATATTAAGCATGCACTGTCTCTTCTTTTTGATGCTTACCAAACACCCTCCCCTTCCAGCAAGTCTTTGCAGTGGATATTGTCCTATTTTAAAATCCCATTCTGTATTGGGACCACGCCTGGCTCGCCAGAGCAGCGTTGTCACGCTGGCCACGTGACCCGGAAGTGTCTTCGGACAGCGCTGGCCCCCGGCCAATAGATGTGAGATGGGCGCACAAACCCCAGAGTCTGTCAAGACTGGCCCGTTCGGGCAAGGGTACCTTTACCTTTACCTTTAATAACCATTTTAGTGGAGATTTGGAGAAGGGTGTGGCTGGGAAAGTATATTCATGCGGAAGTCAAATAGAATAATATTACGGGTTAAAAACACACACAGACATGCAAATGTGTGTGTGCGGAAAACATGCAAATGGGGTAGAGCAGCTGCCTGAGACTTTATAAAGCTAGATGACTCGATGGTCACTCTTGGTATAAAATAGCTTCCTATAGCCATACATTGTGTTTAAATGCCATAAACATCTCTTTTTCTGGGACAGCCATTCTGGCAGATGGTTTCTGCCCTCACTGCAACTGTAAATTCAGTTGCTGTGCTTTAATTTACCTCATAGGAACAAAAAAGCAGCCATTATTTAAATGCATCTTGGCTGTGATAGGTTTTTATACAGGGGGAGCTTCACCCCAGCCCTACCCTGGAGATGCTAGATATTGGACCTGGGACCTTCTGCAAGCAAAGCAGGCACTTTATCCATGAGCTGCGGACTTTTCCCTAACTTAATCCACAGTGACATCAACTATTGATAATCTAGTCTGCTGTGGGGAATTGGTGGCAGTTCTTTCAGTACCTTGGACAGAGCCCAAGGAGGAGACAATTGGCTCTGATAGCTCCTCTTCCCCCCTTTTTTCCTTTTTCAACTGAGCTCTTTCATACTCCCTGAGACAGCTCTGTGTCCTGGATATTGGAACCTGGCTTGGGAACTACAGTCTCTGCAGGTTGAGGCCGGGGTGTGTGTATCAAACTTGATTACCAAAGGATCCCTAACTGTTAGGCTTGAGCTGAAGGTGGGGGTTGAGCCCTGTACACAACTGGCACACACCATCCTCTTTAAGTATGTTACGTAGCAATTAAATATTTATATTCACAGACAAAATTTTACCAATGCACAACCTGACAACAGCAAATGTAGAACATGGAGAGCACTTTCAGCAGTTGTGGGAAGTAGACAATTTCACTTCTAGACTCTAAGAAGTGATAGAATGTTTCTTCAAATTGTAAGCTCTTTAGGACAGACTTGGCATTTACTTTTTTTTTGCTCTGTAACCTGCCATGTCCACAATGTTTTTGTAGGGAACGGCAGGTTGGAAATTTATTTATTTAAAAAAATAAAAAATAAAAAAATATAGACACACAATTTAGTTTCCTATATCTGTTCCAAAGGTTTTATTGATTTTATCTTTTTAAGAAACAATTAGGATGGTTTCATGTATATACTTGTAGTTGGTTTGAAGCTTTTAGCCATGTTTTATCTATAGTGTGATTGATACATAGCTTGGATAATTTTTTTGCTGAAGCAGTTTATAAATCAACAACAGCATCAGCATCACCAACAACAATAATAAAGTAATAATCATAATGCAGATCATTATTGGAGAGAAAATAATGGGGAAATAAACAGGTTTTTAGAACACTGAACATTAGTTTTTTTATCTTTTGGAATGATATTTTTCAGGAGAATACACATCCATATAATTTATTCATGTTACTGCCATGTACTATATTACATACCTATGTAAGCATGAGTTGTTTTCAGTAAGATATTATTAAAAGCATCACAACCATAATAGCTATACCAATAATAGTAATCATTACAAAGTCACTTTCTAGTCAATGTCCAGATATTCCTGCAGAAGTCATATGAAGGACACACAGCCCTAGAAATATTAGGTTCACCATGCCTCTTTACTAAATACTTGCACACAGGAAATGAAACTGTGACAAATGAATCTATAGAATCCAAAGGCAGAAAGTTCTTTGTTTTACTAATCCTTAACTAAGCATCCTTCAAGTCTGGCTGCTCCATCCACCTTAGATGTTAGCAGCGGAAAGCAGCTTAATGAATCATTTAATTGTGAGTACCTTGGCATCCCTCTAGACAATATATATCACTTCACCCACCCCCCTTCATACACATATGATTTGAGCTCATTTTAAAATGTAATTTTCAACTTGTAATAGTCCATGGTTCAAATATGGAACCCAGCAACCTACGTTCATTCTTTAGGGAGCCTACATTTTTGTTATTCCCACTGAGAACTATGAGGAACAACCTTGAAGAAGTGGAGAGGATGTCTTCATAGTAAGCCTACTTTGCCATTAAGCACCATGATACAGTCCACTCCAAATAAAACACAGGGATCTGCCTTACACTGACTCAGAGCAATGTTCCAACTAGCTCAGTATTATCTCTGCTGACTGACAACAGCTCTCCAGGATTTCAGGTACGGAGTCTGTCCCAGCCCTATCTGGAGATGGTATCGGATTTATGTATAAGCTAAACAAGCTATCGCTTAGGGCCCCCCCCCCCAATATACTTCTTCTGAATTGTATTTCACTATTAATATACTTCTTCTGAATTGTATTTCAGTTCAACAATTACTTTGATAAAATACATATTTTGTTAGGTGCAAATGGCTTTAGATACCTATTAGGTCCATAAATTACCATATAGCATATATTCAACACAAAAACCAGTGGCAATTTGTTGTTAACAACAGCTGGATATAAAAAGGGCCTCATTACCTTCAGTAGCTTAGGGCCTCATCAAATCTAAATCCGGCCCTGGTCAGTGGTTATGTTTTACCTCCATTGTCAGAGTAAGCATGCCTATGGATGTCTGATGCCAGGGAGTACATGTGGGGAGAGTGCTCTCATGCACTGGTCCTGCTTGTGCGCTTCCCACAGACATATGGTTGTCCACTGTGATAAAAGAATGCTGGACCACATGGCAGTTTGGTCAGATCCAGCAGGGTCTTCTTATCTTTTAAAGGGGACTCTTTCTTCCTGTTTGTCTTCAAAGCTGCCAGAAACCCGACACACTCTTACATGGGTCTTTATCAAACACAGCAAAACAAAAAAAAAAACCCCAAAAGACTAGGAATGCTTAAAGTAGTCTTTGCCTGCTTGAAATAAATGCCCATGCTAGCTATGCCACTGGCATGTTGCCCAAAGCAAAATTCAGTATGTTCTTGTAGATTCACCCTTAAGGAAATCCTCAGAGGAATTCTAAGGGAAGTCAAAGGAGCTAATAAAAATAGTAGAGAAAGTTCTCTCAGGGTGAGTTCTGCACAATGCTGCCTGGGCAACAGGTTTTGGCTAATGCTTAATTCAATGAAACTTGCTTCAAGTTCCTTGGGCAACAGAGTCCCAGAAATTTAAAAGGAAGACAAATGGAACTCCACAAAGACCAGCATAATATTTTATGGAAGATTCTCACATCCCCTAGTCTAGCCTTCATCAGGCTGGTATATTCCATATCTTTTGCACTACAATTCCCACGAGCCTCTGCTATCATGGATGTCCTCAGTGCCAGATTTACGTATAAGCCAAACAAGCTATAGTTTAGGACCCCACTCTCTTGCCCCCCCCCCAAATAAAATAAAGGAAAAAACACCTGGATGTACATTTCCAAAATTTAAGATAAAAAACAAATAAAATAAAACCTACATACAACAACAGTGTTTTGTGTTGTGTAGGCTCCTATTTGTTATGTGCAAATGACTTTAGATACCTATTAGGTCCATAAATTACCATATAACATATATATTCAACACAAAAAACAGAGACAATTCGTTGTTGACAAAGGACAGCTGGACATATAACGGGCCCCATTACCTTCAGTAGCTTAGGGCCTCATTAAATCTAAATCCAGCTCTGGGTGTCCTGTATGGGACTAGAGAACTGAATGACAACTTGTGGAGAAGCGTAGCTTTCAATGGATGCCTGCGTTTCTGTTTGTGTATTTATTTGGAAACTATGAATTAGGAAGGTTTGTTTTTAAATGTGAACTGAATCAAATTTCTCCCTCCATCACTAGTTCTAGCCCAAATTATTTGCAGGTCACGAGGTATGCTCCCCTTTAGAAAAAAACTAAATCTGGAACTCTGGAAATCTGGAAGAAAAAAAATCTGGAAATCTGGAAGTATATCATTGTTCCTATCTAAACAGGACTATAATCATATAGAAGTCTTCTCTGTGTTGTGGTGCCTTGATTGTGGAATATCCTCAAGCCACAAATATGACTGGTGCCAACACTGTTGTCATTCTAGCACCAGATTGAAAAGGAATTTATCTGCCCCATCATTTTAAGCTGATGGCAATTTTGTTTTGTTCTTAGATATTTTATTTGTTTTGAATAATGTATTTCATCCTTTTTTGTTGTGTATTTTATGATTTGATTTATGTTCAGTACCCAGGCTTGTTATCTGTGCAGGTGAAAGAACAGATATAAATACTTTAAATAAATAAGAACCCACAAGAAGCAGGCTTTAGAAACGTGTGCCTGGATGCACAAACAGGTACCCCAAATCTAAGAATCAAAGCTATACTGGCAGAGTCTCTGTCTTCCTCTCAGCAATAGTATCAATCACCTGTTGCATAGAAGCATGAGAGGGGCTGGGTCTTGCCCTTTGCTTCCTTACCCACCTCCAAACATGGCTTGGAGAATCGCCATATATATCACTATGCCTTTGGATAGTATTTTTATGGGAAACAAGGATTTGAACTTTTGCTTTTAAAAAATGCACATTGAGAGTTTAGGGGGACTAAGAATTTTGTAGTTACGAATAAGTAGAACTCTTGAAATGGAAGAGCTCATTTTAAAGCAGAGAGAGGACTTCAAGCCTGAAATTTCATCAGCGACACTTGTTCTGCTCTCCCTCCCTCTCAAGAGCAAAGGTATCAGGGGAACAGACATTTACAATATACATGTGGAACTCAATTGAAATACATGCAGCTGGGTTTGAAGGGGGGGGGCAGAATTCTCCTGAAAATTAGGCTGTGTTTTCTAATCTCCCAAAAGTTGCTGCTTGGACAGTTTTCATTTTTGCAAAATGACAAGTGATACTTCATTTTTAGCAAAAGGTTAATGCTAAGTCTCCCAACTTTTATAAATTGCCCTCTTTCCATAAAATAAACTCTTGCATGCTGGTGTGTAAGATTAGAGAAAAATGTTCAGGCTGCTAAAAATGGATGGATTTTGCATTTCAAGGTGACAAGTACAATGTCAGGCACAATCAATCGATCACTGCATAATTATTATTGCAAATGATCCATATCCATGCTGCAAATCTTAAGGAGAATTTAATGAAGCAGTAAGCACATCAATAATAAGATCTACTTGGTCTCTGTTAAATCTATCTATCCATCTATCTGTCTATCATCTATCTATCTATCATCTATCTATCTACACACATGTGCAAACAGCCCCCACCCCCCCCCACACACACACACAGAGAGAAAGTATACATACACATAGAAATCCTATGCAAATATTTAAGAAGGAAAATGATGTAGAAATCTTGAGTACTTATGATGTGATCCATCCAAAGATAATCACTTGAAGCCCTCTCCTTTAGAAATCAATAGGACTTAGAAGAACTCAGTTTTGGCTAAACCATTTCCGTCTCCCATGTTTTTGTTCCATTCCCCTCCCCTCTGTATTGATACAAACGAGAAACTCAATAAACCTTTGCAAGCATAAAGTTCTTTCTTTCTTTCTTTCTTTCTTTCTTTCTTTCTTTCTTTCTTTCTTTCTGTATTTTTATACCATCCTCTCACAAAATATCAAGGTGATGCACAGCAATATAAAAACCTTCCACAAACAATTGAAAGTGGTATGCAACCATCATTCAAATGAATGGCTACCCAAGAAAATCTCAAACAACTGCATAAGCCTGACAGCATAGGAAAGTCTTCAGGAGATGCCTGAGAGTTAAAAACCAGGATGCCTGCTAAATCTACTAGAATAGTGTTCCACAAGACAGAACCAGTGACACAAAATGCCCGACTTATAGTTGAAGCCAGTCAGGGAACAGCTAACATACCAATACAGTAAAAGGCTGCCCATATTCAGAGTAGGCTACCCACTCTGGTTTGCATGATGTGCTGTTTTATGCATGATTCATCTGTGGCTGCAGCATTTAGTTGCATGTGTGAGCATCAGAAGAGACTGGATGATCCAAACACACACAGTGTATGGCAAAATGACCTGCACTACTCATCCCTTATGGAGACTGAATGGAAGGTGTCAGGGCCTTCTTTACCCGGGAGTGCAAGGGGTGCAGGGCACCCGGGCGCCAAATTCTGGGGGGCGCCAGGCACCCGCCACTGAAGCCGCCTAAGCTCTTAACTATCTACCTGTTATGAAATAATAAATAATTTTGATCAAGCTAGAAATTTGGCACCCAGGCGCCAAATTCTGGGGGGCGCCAGGCACCCGCCACTGAAGCCACCTAAGCTCTTAACTATCTACCTGTTATGAAATAATAAATAATTTTGATCAAGCTAGAAAAACAAAATACATATATACCTAGGTATTACCGAAATGTATACCTACTGTTTCATTAAAGGACTTTGTGCGCTCATTTACCAAAGACATGCCACATCAGCGGCAGCGCTTGTCATTCACAATGTCGGTGCTAAAAGAGCAAATAAAAGTTTGTCTCTTTTTCCTCCCTTCTTTGGTAAACAAGAGATAAGGCGTAAGCGTGGTGTCTGACATAAGCATAGTAAAAGTTAATTTGGGGGCTAAACTAAATTTTGGGGTGCTGGGAGGATCTTTGCACTCCAGCAGCACATATGTTAAAGACGGCACTGGAATGTGTAGTCACAAATCACAAAGGGGTGTATCATGCAGACTCCTGTTAGGAAACTCTGCTATCTGTTTACATCATGAAGTGCTCCAACAGGCCCATGCAGGTAGCGTACAGAATTATCTGCTGTTATCAGAGACAGGCACAAAGGCAACATCAGAGTAGATGATCATGCAGAACTGCAGCAGGCAGACTCCTTCCTGGGCAAGCCCTTTAAACCCAGGCAAATGGTTTGTGAGTTTCTGCATTGTCCTGCAACAAGGACCATGATATAACACAATGTAGTTTATGTCTCCCCAAAGCTACAACTATGGAAAAGTAGTTTAAAACTGAGAGGCTGATACAGGATTTTTCATTGTCAGTTTCTAGGAAAATTCACTTAGGATGCATGCTTCAGGGAGTTTCAACCACTGAAGAATTGGGCGGCGGCAATGAGGGGGGGGGGAGAAAGGATCTTGATTTTGACTCCAGGGCTTACAATTTACTGCGCTCCACTTTGGGAACCCCTAAGTCTATCTGTATTGGAAGGATCAGTAACACATGTGCTGCCCTTTGGCTGTGCATAAAAGGGGTGAATCAGATGTGTGCACGCACAGGCACAGAAAGACACACACACACACTCCAACTGCAGTCTGCCAGCCTGAAGCAAATGCAGAGTTGAGTTTTTGGAAAGGCACTTCAGTGCTATGTCTTTTTTTGTCTTTGTTAAAAAGTTTCTTATCTAATTCACACTTCCTAAAACAATACAGAAGCTCTCCTTCAAATTACAGAGTTCTGCTTCAAAATTCACACTTCCCTGATGGGGTTCTCCAACCAACCCAACCCCCCCCATAGAATATACGCATGAAAATGCATATATCAGTGAAAATAAATATACAAAAAGAATGCACCATATTTGGTTAAACAGCTAGAGCAGGCAAAATTCCATACAAACATGTGTATATTAGGGAAATTGTTTGCTTAAAAAAAACTGGAAGAACTGCCCCAGGACTTTAAAAAATCAAGTGTCTTGAGCAGAACTGATGGCAGGAATAATGAGAAATGGAGGGAAATCAAAACTGACAAATTTGTTCATCCTTAATTTTGATGAATGGCTGTGCAAAGAAAAGGGGGCCTATCAGGCTGTAAAACCGTAAGCTGCTTCATCATATTTCCATTTTTCTTTCCACATTTCATTGTATCATGGGGAAATTCAACTGCACCAGTTGAATCACTGCCTGGTGTACAGATCTTAAACGGAACGCTGGCTGGGAAACAAAACAGACAACCAGTCATTTTAAAGGCAGTCTCTGGCTATGAATTGGCCCTGCACTAGCTTAGTCTACACAACTACAGGTCAGTTTCAAATATTACAAAGGCTACCTACTGGGAAAGCTTTTGAATCCTCTGTTAGCTAATTGTGGTTTCATCTTCATTCAGCTTGCGCCTTTTCAATTGGACCTTTCATTCCCAGCCCCAAGATTGCTCCTTTGAATTCAGACTTGCTCCATTATTCAGCGTTATTGAGTCAAATGCCCTTGAAGATGCTTGAAATTCATATGTGTTCCCAATTATTAAACTGTTCTGCTTTCTCTCCCCCCCCCCCATGTAAATAGCAAAAGACACATATTATTAAACCACTGTGGTCATGCCGTCCGCTACCAAACAAGAAGCTTTTTCATTCCCTTTCTGTAAAGTCTTACCCAATAGTTGTGAGAACTTGAGAAGCATTGGCAATTTCCAACTAATATGTTTGATACCTCTTAACTGTGCACTGTTCAGACAACTACATAACCACTCACAAAGTTATTTTGAAAGAAAAGGGGAGAGAGAGAGGAAGGAAGGAAGGAAGGAAGGAAGGAAGGAAGGAAGGAAGGAAGGAAGGAAAATGCAATGTGGAATTGCTCAGCCAGGGCACATTTTTCAAAGGATGTAAACACTTTTGTGAAATGAGGGGTCTCCCATCACAGAAAAAGAAGACGCTAAGGCTGCACGGAATTCCCTATGCATCCTCCTTAAATGTCTGACACTCTCCAATACAACATAAATATTGCCATTTTCAAATTGGGAAGAAAACAAATCAAATCTTGGATCTGTGTTTCCAGGAGTGAACCAAAAAGAGAAATCTCTGGATACTTGCTAACTAAACTACGATGGTTCATTGTCCTTTTCCATGGCTGAACAGAGTTTTAATTTCAGAAAGAAATAAGCTTCTGCATTAGCATGTGAAGGACCAGAACTACCAAACACAGGAGATCTACCTTCAAAACTGCATGGGTCACAAAGCTATCATTTGATCACAGGAAACTGCCTGAACTGGAGTTAGACCATCGATTTGCCCAGTAATGTCTACACTGACTCGCAACAGCTCTCAATGGATTCAGGGTGGGAACATTCCCAGCTCAACCTGGAGATTTTAGGGACCAAACATGGGATCTTCTTCATGGAGAATATATGATCTACCTATAGCCGCCCTCCCTCAATATTTATTAGGCATTATGGTTATGTATGCAGTGTGTTCCAAAACTAGTTCAGTGGTATGGGGGTATGGGTGTACGGGTCTAGAACTAAAGGCTTTCCTCTTGAAGTGTCTTGACTTATTTCAATTTTCTAGAAATAGCTAAGTGGAGATGGGTGGATCTGCCTATCTGCAGCTCATGCCAATTTTGCATTGTATTCATAAGTTTGTCATATCCCATTTTAACATTAATTGATGGGTCTATTTTTTAAAAAAAGTATTTGAATATGTATTTTTAACAGAATAAAAATGTAAACATATATATATTTTTATCTCAATGCATACAATTCCAAATGTAATTTATCCTACATTATACTTTCACAATGCATTTTGATTAGGGATAGGTGAATATGTCATTTTTTTTGGTCATTTTTCAAACCAAATTCAGTTCTCCACATTTTTGTCTCAGAATAGGTTCCACAACATTAAACAGCCAATTCCTATTATTGTGCGGAATGGACTTACTGATAAGGCAGCTTCAGTGGTGAATTGGGTATATAATGGGTGAGATTATTTTTTAATGTATCCCAGTCCCAAGCTAGAACCAGCACTTGGACTTAGCCCACTATGTAACTGGCATGCAGGAGAATTCTTTCAGCAATGGCATAACGTGGTGGCAATAATTTATGTGGTTTTATTGGATGGGGTACCTCTGTTAAGTATCTTTTTTCTATTGCACTCCCCTGTCATCCTTCCAACCCCTACTCCCCTGACATGCTGGAAAGCTAATTGGTGCCCCTTGAATCAAAGTGTCTTCATAGTGCCAATACCAAACATGAAGTTCAACAATAGTGGCTACTGATGTGAGAGAAGCATGAGATAAAATGACCTGGAAATGAATTTTCTGAGATAATAGCCGGGTTTTAAGAGGCTTCTGAATGGTCTTCCCTGATTTGTTAGAAGGGCTTTCAAAGAATATAGTACTTTTTTTAAAAAAGCAATACTTCTTTTATTAAGATGCTCAGGGTAATTTCATCACCCCCTCCACAAACACAGATTATTTACTATTAAAATTTGTTTATGGATTAAATTTATTTCCTTCCTTCCCAAAGGAGACCAGGGCAGCAAACACACAAGTGACAAAACAGCATTCTCCCCTGGCTATATAATATGTAGCAGCAGGGCTGTGATTGAAGCAGCAGCCCTGCTAGGCTAAAGGAGGAGTTCGGATTGTCACAATCCTAATGATGCAATCCTGACTCAAACTTTTAATGTGGCAGTACCTACACTTTGGAATTCCCTGCCTATTGATATCAGGCAGACATGTTCACTGCACTCTTTTCTGTGCCTGCTAAAAACAGTCTTACTTAGAAAAGCCTACCCAGATGTTTAAAAGTGATGCAAGTTTTAATCTGGGTTGTTGTTGTTTTTTTGTCTACTGATATTTTTAACTTCTTGAATTTTAAAAATTCTTCTTAATTTTTCTTATTGATTTTTCTTATTGTTTTAGCTTTTTCAGTAAACAGATTTGAGGGTTGCTGTCTTTAGCAATCAAATGGTGTATACATTAAGTCCCATTAAATCCAGCAGAATTTACTTCTGAGGCAGTATATGTCATTAGGATTGCAGTGCATGGTTGGTGACCTCTGGTCTCAGGCTGCTATGCCCAATAGAGGAAAGGACCCATCGGAAGACACATTCTAAATCCTCATCAAATCTGGAACAAGTCCGATCCTCATCTTTACTGCTCTGTGTGTATCAGATGAAGCCACTGGAGATCCAGTGGTTCCCAACTTTGTCTTCTGGAACACTGGGAAATAATTCAGCTGACTCTGTGCACCTCCTTCAAAAGTTTGCAACTCCCTCCCCAAAATACCCCCATAGCTGAGATGAGTGCCCCTGGAATTTGAGCACAAGGTTCTTCCTAATGTACCTTTAATAGCTGAGAGTGGCCTGTCAGCTGACAACTGAGGATAGCTCATGGAGCCACCAATGATGGTCCCTGATTTGCCAGAAAGACTGTGAAAGAAATTATCGTCCAAGGAGTGGAAATCATAGGATAGCTGAGATCCTTATGCTGTGCCATATTGTGAAATGGAGCACGCTGAAGGGAATATTTGCAAATATGTCAAGTTGTCTCCAGATTAAGAAAACTGTCATGTGAAATTTTAAATTGGGGATGAATGCCCAGCTTCTGTAAAATGAACCTGCATTACTTGTACACACTTGCATAGGGATAGATCCCACTGAACACAGTGGAAATTTCAAGGAAACAAAGGTCTGCGTTGCTAGTCTTGCTAGCATATCACTTGGGTGTGTGTGTGTGTGTGTGTGTGTGTGTGTGTGTAACAAATATGAAAAAAATATAAGCTGCCAAATGTCAGAAACCACATAGCATTGTATCTCCTGTATATAGAAGTGTTAATTGCTAAATACCACTGCACAGCTCTTATGAAACACAGTCAAACATTAAAGATGCCACACCAACTGTCAAACACTGTAAACAAACACCAGTGTGTAATTCCAAATCAACGAAGTCAAGTATAATCAGATGTCAGGAGCAGATATCATGGATCTGATGACTGTGCATCAAGTATATTAAAATTTAGAAATTTGGTTCTGGCCCCACCCACTGCTCTTACTTGTGTTAAACAGAGATCTTTCCCAAACATGTTACCTGAGATCCATTTAGTTACGGATGTGGCTGAACTACCTGTCCCATCTGGCCATTGGCCATTGGCCATTGGCCATGCTTGCTGGCACTGAACACCTGGAAGGTCAAAGTTCTCCACCTTAGCTGCAAACAGTCTGCAGTAGTAGTAGTAGTAGTAGTAGGTGTGTTTGTGTGTGTGCGCACGCACGTGTGTGTGTGTGTGTTTACTATGCATTTGGACATTTCTTATGATATTGTAATCAATTTTTGTAGGCTAGTTCCTGAGATCAAAGTGCAGGTTTTCATCTGTGTTTGCGTATTATTTGACATAATTTTGAATCAAGATGGCAGACTTTTCAAAACTGCCGTGTTACTGACAAAATCGTGCATGACGGTGACTGAGATCAATGAGCAGGTATTTGTCTATGTTTGGATACAGCTGGATGCTATTTTCTATCAGGATGGTGAACTGAACCTTTCAAAACTTAACTGTTTTAACCACTTTTTTTTAAAAAAATGGTTCCTTAGAACACAGACTACAAGGCTACTAATTTTATATATAAAAGACTGTGTATAAACCAATCAAAATAAGCTTCACCCAGTAATAAGTGGTACACCAACCACTTTCCCCTAGAGTAAGGCCTCAATCTTCATTTTTAAATCTAAAATGGCTCCGTCTGAGGCATGGCAATGCTGATGACAACAGTGGCAGAGACAGCAAGTGGGAAAGTGGTTAAAAACCAAAACCATCCCTGGACTCTGTCTCATGGACTCTGAAAGCTAGATGTGTCATTCCATGCGCCAAAGTCCACACTGAGGTAACTATATATTACTCTTTGAACGCAGAGTTATCCGTTTCCATCTAAAGATGGGCTAGCTTCCTCAAGTCCAATTTGTTACTGATCACTGATAAATGGATATAGGATGTGCCATAGATTGGATTTGATGCAGTTTGCATTTAAAAGCGCATTTCAGTAATCTACACTTTCTGAAACAATCCAAGAATAGAAATGCAGCCATCCATTGGAATTTGCACTTCTCTGAATTTTGCAACCTTCAGGCAAGTAGCTTGTTCAATGGTGCATGGACTAAGGTGAAGTGTGCATAAAAGTGTGTATATTAGTGGAAATATCATGCAAAAACACACTATGTTCTGGGAAATGAGTATATTAGGCAAAAAAAAATATGTATATTGGGAGGAATTTGCATGGAAATGCTGATGAACTTTCCTAGAACTTTAAAAAAAATCACAAACTGTAACATCGAGAACTAAGCTTAGCAGTGGAAAAAAGAGAGAGAAAAACCAAAATTGACAGATTCACCCACAGACAGCTCAAAATTAAGACAGATCCTTCCCATGCCACAGAGACCTATCCACAAACTCACGGATCTTGCTGGGAGTGTGAGAGACCATAGCACCACCAGGGAACATGCAAGTCTTTTGCACTCAAACTGAGCAGCCAGAGAATCAAAACTTAAAACTGATATCACACATTAAATGGCTATGTATAAGGAAAAACAGGCTCACGTGTCAACACTGGGGTTTGGGATAATGTTGATCCTGTGGAGGGACCCTATGTTATATACACAGAGGGTCTTTCAGATCCTATAATGAAAAAATGGTTTTCAGGCCCTTATCTGAGATCAGACCCTGAATTTTAATCTTTCTACCTGTTGAAGGACTTCATATTGGCTTTCTGTGCTGTGTGAAATAAATCAACTTCCTGTATGAAGAGTCACTGTGCCTATGCCATTGGACAGCATGAAAAAGATGTTTATGAAGCTAGGGATCACTCTCATTATTATTACTTTTGGGGGGAGTGTTACAGAAATCAATTTGATTGCTAGAATATAGCCCAGTTTTTAACTCTGCACATGCCTAGATCTGAATTCTGATGAGAAAATGAGCATTTGAGCAGACTATAAGACTTTAAAACTGACTTCTTGTCTGCATCTTCTGGGTTTTGCACAACCGTAAGAAATATGTATCTACATATCGAGATTCACTCGCATGGGGATATTGCACAAAACAGCTTAAAAACATACACTGGATTAACAACTTCTTCACACACACAACGTTTCTCAAAATTCAACCCTTCATCGTTCTGGAGATGCCACACTATCAATGTACACTAGAGGAAATGATATTCTTGGAGAGCGAGGGAATTCTGAATTCCAAATAGGAGACCTTCATAGTCTGAGAAAAACTTCACTGACTGCAAAAAAAAGTTAATGCATCCACTATATACATAATAAGAGGCAACACACCACCACTATCAAGTGATTTCCTGTTTGCATTACTAATGGAAACAAAGAGTGAAATACCACTAAGAGAACCAACTTAATTTTCACACGGGCTATGCACTCCAAGTAATATTCATATTATTGGCTAGCAGAGGCATAATTATATGAAATACTGATGTTAGTGTTAACATGGAGTCCCCTCACATCAGACTGTTTTAGGGATTTCCACATTTTATTTCCAAGACACAAGATCTCTGCTCACTGAAAGAATTTAAACACCTAGGGAGAGAGAAAGAAAGAAAGAAAGAAAGAAAGAAAGAAAGAGACTCAAAGATCTATATATTAGATGTCTGTGAGTCTTAAAACTACTACTATGCAAAATAAATAAATAATACAATTAGATTCTAGTTATAAGCTGCTTGTGGGATATTTTCTTATTTCTGGGAGCAACAGCATCTGAGGATAATGAAAGCACTTAATTCCCAGCATGAAGCCAACTAATCTGATTTTGAGATTTTTTATTTTATTTTTTAAATAGTGGCTGATATACCCGCATAGCCAAATTAATATTGGAAAATGGTGCTGAGTACTTGGATTGGATGGTGGGGGAGGGAGTTTGCGGGGTGATATATATTTAAAGAGAGCAACCCTCTTCACATTGATGAATGTTGCTAATAAAAATCTGAACTGCTGTAAAATACTGGTCAAAAAGAAGAAAATAGAAATTGAAAGACTTGGCTTTTAAAGGTCAAAGATTAATTACTAAGAAAGCAGGTCAGTGAGTTTTCTGAACCCAGGAGAGCATGCTGTAGAAACCTATGTGTTATTGTGCATTGGGTTATAACAAACAGAAGGTACCAGGAATGGCTAGGGGGAAAAAGTTCATAAATAATATGAATTACACCTCTTCATCTCTCCTCTGCAGATAATGAAAGGCTGAATTGCTACCTGTAATTAAACTTTTTTTTAAAAAAAAAGTTTTCTAATCAGCAAAGCTTTATGTAGCCAAAAGTCACATGCAGGCATAACACACACTCACATACACACCACAGGCCAGAAGGTACTAATATTGTGTTTTAATCAATTCCGTCCATATGCAATGCAAATGTGGAACTACCAGTGGCCTCGTGACTTTTATTTCTCTGCCCCAATAAATCTGTCTGTTTTATTCTAAGTGAAAGCTGGGGAGTGGGAGGGGGAATAGAGAAAGAGAAAGGGGCAGGATCCAATTTCACAGAGTTTGCAAATGCAAAATTGTGAGGATTTGTTAAAGGAAGAATGTATATATGCATGCTTCTGACGGCCAGCTGATATCAAATTCGCCAATGAAAGGCATAGTCAGTGACTGGATTCCTTTTCCTTTTTTAACGAAGAGAAAAAAGAATGGGGTTAGCAAAATAAAGAAGTCACAATTCACAGCGTGCCTCCGTTTGGGAACTGCATGAATAGATATTACTGAGGGGAACTAAGCTGGACAGAGTCTGCCATGTAAAAGGGACCGTCAGAAATAATCAGACTTGCTGATTGGTGAAGCTTTTGAAAGCACCGCACAGGTCAAGGAACATAAATAAGTTGTGTAAATGCCGAAACACGATGCCTTTTGTACATCTGTGACAAGTTAAAACAATTTATCACAGGGTCAACAGAAATGAGAAAGCTGGGCGGGAGGTGGAAGTCCAGGATTCCTAACCAAGAGCAGTTTGCAAAGAAAAGCAGAAAATTCACAAGGAAAAGTCGTACGGCATTTCTGCTACATATTTAGCCATTTACAACGTGAACAAACGGTACCCATGAAAAGTCCCGAAAGATTGCACTCTTTTGATTGTAGAGCAGGAGCACATCTGCATTGCTTACAAATGACTCTGCTTGTGTGCTTAAGCACAACCACATGATTTATCACACTAATTCGTTCCCGTATTTGACCACATCCCTTAGTACACATTGCAACCTTATTCTAGCTCCTTACACTTTCTAAGAGAATTGAATCCAAGGGGGTGTTGCAGATGGGGGGGTGGGACGACAACAACAGGACAGTGCTGAACATACAACTGCATAGGGTTGCTTTCCTGCACATTTATAGTTGTCATTTACCTGAAGCAACCTAGGATAAGCGACAAGATTACAGCTATCACTGACATCCGGTTTCAGGAGTGCAATTCAGAAGTTCTAATCAGCCTCTCGGCATGAACATTCCTTGGTTAAAAAAAAGAGAGAGCAAATTCTGTGTGCCCACAAGTGAAGAATCATGCGTTTTCCATTTTTGTTTTATTGGCATCCCCTGAAAAATCTCAGACGCATACTGTTTGGAAATGTGTTTCAAAAAACCCAAGCACATGCACACACACTCACACTGAGACCCAGCAACATTTTACTACAAAGGCTGCGTATTCAAAATGAGCATAGTGCAATATTTCAGAAAGCAGCTTGTTTATAAAAACCACTCCACACAAACCTGGCTGGACAACTCTCCTACCACACAACCGGCATTTAGACACATTTAAAAGCTATACATCACTCCCAACAAACTCAATATAATAGAAACAACAACAAACAACAGCAAACAATGAGATTGACATGGAAATAAACTACCTACCCATAAATACATCATCATCTTGAAAGGGGGGAAAATCAAGGACTCTGCCAGCAAAAACGGAAGTCTCCTTTACTTCACTAAGTATGTCGGAAAGGAAAGAGAGGAGAAAAAAGAGAGAGAAAGAAAGAACTGTGCCCAGTGGGTAGTTAAAAAAAAATCTTGCCTTTTTCTGTCAAGTCTTTACAGTTTTCTTCTTTTTCTTATACAAGTCTGTTTGTTTGTATGGTTATGAGAATAGCACACACTCGTTCAACGTTTCAGTCGCTTTCCCCCCCCTGTGGGAGAAGTGATTGCTTCAGGCTGCTTCCCCCCTCCTCGTTTTCCTCTTCCGTTTTTTTCCTTCTTCCTTTCTTCCCTCTCTTCCTCCCTAACTCTGGCTGTCCTTTCTTGACTGTCAAGCTTCCTTAGGTAACAATTCTTGGTGTGTCTGTTTAATGAGCAGATCCGTGCACTAAAAGGCAGCCAACTACAGTAGTAGAATCAAGAGAGTGAGAGAGACTGTGTGTGTGAGAGAGAGAGAGAGTGAGAGTGAGAGAGGGGAAAAAATATTATTATTAAATAACTAAGGAAGACTCCACGCAATGGACTGAAGGAATGTTACATAAAAGATATAAAAATCCTTAAAACGTCTTGAAGAACAGAAAGAAAAAGAGTAAAGCAAAGCAAGAGATCCTAATGGCTCTCAAGCCATCACCTCTTTTTTTCCTGCAAAGGGAACCTGTTTCCTTTTTTTATTATTAAAATAATGATAAAATCTCACATTTCAGAACCCCCTCCCTTTAACTCAAAGTGATGATCCCATGGAAGAGAAAGTATTCTCCCTGCATCCCCTCTTTATCTCTTTAAATGTACTTCAGATAAAAGCAGCTGCTAGACAGGTCAAGGCCTTACCAATCTTATTACTCTAACACAAGAGTGTTCAACATACTTTTCTACAGCCATCTACTGACTTTACGGTGCTATTGCCACTGCTGTTTAAGCCCTGCTGAGAGATACCCGAGTATATGTGGAGCAGGGAAATGTTCTCTCTCTCTCTCTCTCTCTCTCTCTCTCTCTCTCCACCCCCTTCTCATTTCTTAAAATATATATATCTGAAGATGGCTGGGAGACTCGTGGTTAGAGGATGAAGAAACCCTTCAAGTATAAAATGCAACCCCCCCCCCCTTTTTTAAAATCAAGACAAGTTTCTCAATAGTTTTCAATAGAAGGCAGATTATTCATCATATCAAAACAGGCTTTGCACACAGAAACACACACATGTGGTTCAAAAGGGCACCACTTTCTTGGGATTCTGTGGTGTAGAATTTAAACTTGTCCAGCTCAGAAAACAAACAAACATATTTAAACTGTTATATCAAAACTATAATTTGTGAAATTGCATGAATCACTACCAAAAGACGCAGTGTGCAATGGGAATATACAATGTTGGGCTCGTTTATCCTGGACAACACCAACAATGTGTGTGTTTATAGAAAATAATAAATTAATAAAATACTACTCCACATCCTGGGGCAGGGGCATGAAAGAACGACAACATAAGTGATCGTTGTAACAGGAGGATATGAAATAATCAAAACCAGTGACAATTATTGGTTAAACTTTTGCAATACATGCATTTGGAAAGATGTAACCAGGCAGTAGATTGTGCAACATTTCATAGATTAAAACAAACTGTTCTGGAAGTGGTCCTGTCATCTTTCTGAGCATCACACACATATGTGGTATACTTGGGTGCATGTGTGTCCTACTTTAGAGAGGATAGTCCTCTTTCTTAATCTGCATCTATGCTTGCATATTAGCATATGCAAATCAAGCTCTTTTGCAGGGTGCCACATTTCTCCATTTTGAGGGGTGCATAAGTGGCCCCCCAGTATGTGGGCAAACACTATTGTTTCACATTGCTGAAGGCTCTTATTGACCTGTGATACACAGTGCACACTTACGGTACTTTGCAATGGCCTACTTAAAACCAATTTACAAGCAGAAAAAATGGGGGGGGGGCTGTTTGTTTATTTTTGGTTAAAAATAGAGTGGGGAAATTACAATTGTTGTAAAGCCTATTATCACCCTTAACAGCTGAGCATAAACTTCACCAACTGCAGTCTGGGAAATGGCAAGCTATGCATAACAGGGCGATGTTAAAACTCATGCCCATGAACTGACATGTGTGTGGCATGTGCTTTAAAGAAAATATGGACTCAGAGATTTAACTTCCATAGAGCTGGAGGAAGGGGGCAGAACCTGCAGAATGACACTTACAGTAAAGCCACAATAATAACATCAAAAACTAAATTGAGAAAAGGCATCCTCACCAAAACACATAGGGGGAGGAGTAATTAATGAGGAGCAGATAACAAAAAATATGTCTCTATTTGCCTATATATATATATATATATATGCTTTCGTAGATTTTCACGGGTACAGGAATGCAGGTTTTGGTGTCTTCGGGTGTCTTCCCGTGTAAGAGATTATATATAATCACTGAAATAAGTAGAAGACCATCTGACTTTTCCCAGGTTCTGAAGTTCTACAATGCCTGGCCTTTTTTTCTGAAGTGAAACAGAATCATTTGGCCTTTTCCAATGTTCTGCTTTATATATCTGGATTTAGTACAGAGCTCTGTGTGAGCTCACTTTGCTGCAGCTGAGTTCCTTTGTACCTTTCCCCCTTATTTTACCAGTGCAGACATGCACTAATTAAAAAAAACACAGCAAAAGGGGAACAGGGAACAGTTTTTTATGTGATTGTACATTTGGTCACATCAAACTTGTACCCCCTTTGGAGTTTCACAAATGTGCCACATCAAATGTGGGCATCAGCAAAAACACAACAGCAGAAGAATATTGAGGCAACCATAGGTGTAATCACATCAATATTTCTTCATCAGGGCACATGTGAAGATCAGTAGCATGGGGGTGAAGAGGGGCATATAAATTAACTGAAGCAAATGAAAGCAATAGCACTCTGCACATGTTCCATTTCCAGAACATTTGCTGCATTTGAAAATATTTGTCAGGAAGCAGGAAAGAGTGGTCTCAGGGGCTGTGCCCGCAACCCCAAGTTATACAACTCCTGCCCCTGCTGCTGCTGTCATTACTGGGGGTAGGCAGAGATCTTTTGTATGCACAGAGGCTCATCACATAATTTATAACATTTATGGTCCACACATTGCAGAAGCCTTCATGCATAGTGAAGTGGTCTCAAGTTAAATGGAGATTCAAAAGAATTGGAATCCAGGGCAGAGTGAACATGGGGAACATTAAATGCAGGGAATGAGGCTCATCCTTGGGAAACACACTTCTAAAACTGGGACATGCAACAAAATGTTAAAGTGCAGAATGCTGCTGTTCAGAATACCAATGACATCAACCACTCCATCTTCTCCCTCGGTATCTGCTCCCTCCCAAACATTAATCAGCACCCAGTGGCCTCTGAGCATACTGTTCTCCTGGGCTGATTTTGGGGTCCCCCCTTCCTTTGTTTTTCTTTCTAAATATTTTGTGTACACCTGCAAACTTCGAAGTTCCTCTAGGCTTATAAATGTCTCCTTCTTATAAGACTGGGGGAGGCATTCCATTCAGTTCACATTTAAAGATGAGGGTACCCAATCCACACTATGAAATGATATGAGAACCAAAACACAGCTATCCTTTGAAATGCACATTTTTTCAAAAAAAATTGGAAATTTTGCAATGCAGTTTTCCAGCCAAGTAATGTGAATAAGAATCCATATGGTGATAAGTGTCTGAAAAATGGCCATATCAGAGGGAAATAACATTTGGGGGGGGGTGTTTGCTAAATTGTATCTATTAGGCAAAAATTAATGCAAACATGTATTAGCAAATATTGAATTGAAATGCTGATGAATTTTTGATAATTGTTTTATTTAAAATAAATTGCACATTGATGGAGAAATGTGGAGAACTGAACCTAAGAGAAACCAAAGTGAACAGATTCTCCCATCTTTCTATATATGGGCAGTGCAGTTTTGGTGACATAATGAATCGTACTCACAGCCTGTATATGAGAAATAAGGGAAGAGATACATACTGAAAGAACTGGCTCCTAATTCAGACCCTCCTTTAATTTAAGGGGGAAATGTAGTTATATTTGTGGCTGCTCAGTCAACCGGTGACAAAGTCCTGCCTTAAATGAAGTCCCTGGGAAGCTACATCTCCAGCTTAATCATACAGGGCAAAATATTGTGTAAATAATTTAAACACATCAGCTAAATCGTTGAATCATTCAGTGTGCCGTGGCCATTGGCAAATGGAGTGGCACTTGCTAAAGCAGCCCACAATGAGGTTCGCTGTGAGATATGATCGCAAGGGGCGTTTGGGAGCACAAACTAAAATCTTGATGATGAAGTGAACAGCAGTTGAGAGATCTTTAAAGACCGTGGCATCTGGAAGCATTTCAGTGTGCCACCCTAGGATGCTCATATAAAACTATGCTTCCCTGAGACCAACTAAATACCACTTCCTTGCGCAACAAAATCATGTTTCAAGTTCTGGTTCGTTTGGAGTTTTAAGGAACCCTTTAGCAAGCAAAGCATGGGTTCCACCACTTAGCTATTCTCCTTCCTACCCAAGGCATTTGTTTATTCACCTTTTCAAATACTTCTAAGTCTATATCCAACATTGTGGTCCTTAAGTTAATTACTGAGCATTGTGTGCTGTTTAATGTCTCTTCTGAATCCACAGCAAATTAATTTCATTGACCCAGTCCTAGTATTATGAGAAAAGGGACCAAAAATAAAATAAAGTGAACCTATCCATTCACTCTGTCCATCCCATTCAGACTCATCAAGATGCATACAAAGCCTAGCCACAAAACCCAGAATGCCTTTTATGCTTTATTTGATGGAGATGGTAGACCCAGAAGCGTATTTGTGCAGAGGCTGCACACAGGCAAATGGTTGGGGATCAGGTATCTAAAGAACTGCTACTTCCTGCCAACAGTCCACTGAGATCTTCATTTGGTGAACTCTGGTGCCCTCAGCTGGCTATCAGGGGGAAGACCTTTTCAGTGGTGGCCCCTCTTCTCTGGGAAAACCTCCCCAAACTTCTGTAAGGTACTTTTACCTTTAAGTGTCAGGTTAAAACTCCCCCCTTTTTTATAAAGACTCTTGGCTGACAACTTTTTGATGACATTGTTTACTATTTTATGGACTTTTAGATTTTAACATAGTTTAACAATTTCCCTGTGGCAGACAGACAGTTCTGTTCTTCTTTATTTGCAGATCTTCCTGTTGCTTAATTTTATTCACACCGTTGTACATGAGGTACATCGTCAAAACAAAAAGTGACTAATAAATGTCATAGATAAATCCTACAGAAGCATCTCAGCGCCAGCAACTGTCTTAATATAAGGGCATTTGAAAATAGGCTTCTTTCCCATATGTGCAATTTATCTGAATATGTGATTCTTGAATCAAAGACTTGAATAAGCACAGCATAGACAGGGGGGCAAGGAAGGAGATGGCAGAGTCTTTAGACTGGTGTGTGTGTGGGGGGTGCTTTTCAGGTTGGTGGACCAGATTTTTATCTCGCCACCCCTGGTGATGTCAGGGGATGCTCTACTTTGAAGCTAGTTTAGAGTCTTGCAGGTATCCCAGTGTGAATCACTCTTCATAAGAAGTTGCCCTATGGCATCGCACTATGTGGAGGGCACTAGCTAGATGAATCTATACACGTGGTCTGAATTTTGATTCCTATTCACCCAGGATGAAAATGAATGCAAGGCAATTTGAGAAACAACAACAATAATAATAATATCTCAGAACAATGTATCATGGCTTATTTTAAAACAGGCAAAGAAGACCCTAGGCCACAATTCCTATAGTTTAGGTGTCTCAATGAAAACAGTGTGTGTTCCCTAGCCCTCAGCACACTTCTGCTGGCAAAACGACCATGAGCAGGGTCCCAGACACAAACAGCAGATCTTAAGTAGATTTGAGGAAGAGATTCCTGAAAAGTGGAAAAGCTCATTTCAAGGCCAAAGCCAGCACCTTGAATTGACCCCAGAAAAAAGGGGAGCCAACAAAGATGTCATAAAGTTGTCCTAATAGGGCTCATTCTGCAAACCCCCAGAGACAAAGCTGACTTGAGCATTCCAAACCAACTGAAGAGATATGCAGTTTTCACAAAGCAGTTCAGAATTATCTCACATGATTGAGACACCTACTGTCAAAGATATGCACAGAACAGTTCTGAATTGCTGTTGTTTGCTGCATGTATCTTAATGTTCCCAAACATTCATTGTACTTGTCACACAGAAGCAAGGGGGGGTGAGGAATCACAGTTTTGAATCAGTGTTTTCCATCACATGTACAACTGGCTTCCCTCTGAACTATACAGGCTAAATGCATTAGCACATTTTACGAGGTATATGAAACAGCTTGTGCAATTAAGCTGCCACCCACCCCACCCCTACACACACACATACATTTTAAATTTGCTAACTTTTGCCTATTCCACACAGGCTGAATAGGTGGTTATATATTCAGAAGCAGAGCAATGCACAGTGCCTCTGTAACACCTCTCCCTTCTCTCTAAGTCAATAGAGACTCAATGGGCAAATCATTCTATATTTGCTGGGCTCTGACCACCTTTGCCTGAGTTCACCCCTAAATTTATTCCTTCCCATTTCTGCAACAATCTGCAAAGAAATAATACTTTGCACGAAAATTCACATTTAAAAGGGAATTCAAATATGTGTTTCTAAATGCATTCCCTCTCCAAACGCACATATTGAAATACATTTTGTCTCCAAATACATGTAGAATATATGTGGTTATTCATTTGTTTCTGCCTTTGAATTGAGAACCATATAGAACATTCAATAAATGAGGAAGCTGGTAAATAAACAAATTCCAAGTGAAACATTAGAATGGGAGGTGTGGCGCAGATTTGGTCATATTGGCATTCAAAGATTAAATCCCCAACCCCCAACACCCAATTAATCTCTAGTCTGAGAGTTCCAGAAGTATCAACAAAAACCCGAAGGGTTTACTAAGAACCCATATATGGTGGTACAATGACTAGGGAAGAAGAGTGTTGAGCTACTACAGCTCAGGTTTATGTTGCAGTAATATATAGTAAGTATCTTATCCCAACCTAATCATTGCACTGCATTTTGTCAGGAGGTCCATTTCCGAAAGGGATCTTAATGTGGTACCACCTCCCATTTGGAACTGTCTCCCATTACACAACACTCAGGTATCATATCTATGGTCTTCTCTCCCCTTTCGACAAACCCTCTCAGTGGAGATTTTTAGACCAGTTGGTAAAGGTAAAGGTAAAGGTACCCCTGCCCGAACGGGCCAGTCTTGACAGACTCTGGGGTTTGTGCGCCCATCTCACATCTATAGGCCGGGGGCCAGCGCTGTCCGGAGACACTTCCGGGTCACGTGGCCAGCGTGACAAAGCTGCATCTGGCGAGCCAGCGCAGCACACGGAACGCCGTTTACCTTCCCGCTGGTAAGCGGTACCTATTTATCTACTTGCACCCGGGGGTGCTTTCGAACTGCTAGGTTGGCAGGCGCTGGGACCGAGCAGCGGGAGCGCACCCCGCCGCGGGGATTCGAACCGCCGTAGGCGCTGAGGCTTTTACCCACAGCGCCACCCGCGTCCCAACCAGTTGGTATTTGCATCAAATTTAAAATTGTTTTAATATAAATGTTTCAACTGTTATAGTTGTAATTGTGTTATATAGGTTTTATCGCATTGTGAAATCACTTCAGGCTCTTCATAGGGAGAATATTATAAAGGAAAAAATTAATAATAACAATAATACTTATCCTTTCCTCTTTTGACTCGGCATAAAGCTTCTCTAAATGCAGCTACCACACAACTGTCAGCAATGAGGACATCTGAAATCAACACCCAGTGAGACCAACCTGTTCACTTTTAATAATGATCCCTCAACTCAGTGTGGCTGCTGTGCCATATATTAGATTACTTCATATTAACTTAGATAATAATGCATTTTCAAATATCACATTAGAAGGAATTAGATTCCAGTGGTTAAACTGAAAATAAAATTTCTGATAGTGCTTTAGTGAATCTGATTCTGTGAGCCTCAGGAGTGCGGATGAGGCTCCAGAAGTTTCGAAAGGGCGTTTAAAGATGTTATTAATACGATAAAGGAGTATGCACAGTTATAGCACATGAATCATTTTTACATCAAAATTTCCCTGTTTTTGGAGCAGAGGCGCTCCACAGACAGCATATAAAAGTTCTCTGAACTGTGCCTCGGGGCTGTGTCAACTAATTATTTCTGTATTTGAAATTCTGTTCATTATGAAATTGATTACACCAATCAATTTTCCCCCATCTTTTCCCCTGAAACAAGTCAAATGGCACTCTCTGGTTCTCCTACCCATTCAAGGAAAGTACAGAGCTTTCCTTTTGAGATTATGAAGCATAGTTTTAGACAGGAAATTATTTTCTCCACACTGAATTGGACTCAGAGCTGAAGCATGCCAATCAGAACCTTGTAGTACAGCCCCTCTTGGGTACCCTACTTCAAGGCAGGAACTGCATCATTGAATGATCTCCTGCATCAAAATACTAATACTAATAATCCCTGCACACAGAAAATTAGCATGTGTTAATAAGAAGAGGTCTAAGCTATTCATATTCCTGATATATTAGCTTTGTTCATGCGGGGGGGGGGGGAGAGAAAGAGAGAGAGAACAACAAAATAAGGGGAAACATTCCAACATGTGATCTCTAACCATTAATTAGAAATGAAGACATCAGTACATTTCCCACTGTTATGTTTTAAGGTACAAGGATATTGTCAGGGAACTGACATCAGAGGAAAGGGAGTTGGTAGGGCTCCCAGAGACTGGGAGAGAGTCAGCAGCCAAAGCAGGGACAAGGAGGGGGAGCGAGGGGTCTCTGGAGGAGGATCTCAGTAATGCTGAGAGAGACGCAGCAGCCCAGGCAGGAAACAGCAGGGGAGAGAAAGGGGTGAGAGACACATCCAGCGAAAATAGCGGGGAGGTGTCAGAAGCAACTGCAGGGAGACCCATGCTTCGCCGGAAGCTGCCACGTCGTGAGTCCAGGAGACGCGTTTCCGTTAAGGAACTTCTTTGCTGGAAGCGCTTCCGCAGGCAGCCACTGTCAGACGCTACTAGTGACTAGAGCAGACATGTCTGAGGAGCTCTGTCACACACAGAGGTTTGTGGGGCCGCACAAACTCTGAAGGGGCACAATTTTAAGCACAAGCAGCTAATCATCCCCTGACAGCAGTCTGACAGTCTTTGTACGCTGCCTGTGCAGGAGAAAGCATCATGAGCAACCCAGCCGGAACCGGAGAGGCAGGGGTTGGAGCTGGTCCAAGCTTGGAAGAAAGGTATCAAGCTCTGGAGGTCCAACTTGCGCTGCAGACGGCGAGGCTCGAGGAGAGAAGGGCTCAGGATGCTGACAAAAAGGGGAGAACCACTCAGTTCCCCAGAAAGGTACCAGGATTGGTGCAGAAGTTTGGGGGGGACCCCAAGGATTACCATGCCTTTAGGACCGAGATGCAATATGCCCTGAATGTGCAGTTTGATGAGTTCCCTGATGAGGAATCGCGAGTTGCTTTCGTAATTGGGCATCTTGAGAAGGGGGCGCGGGACTGGGTTCGACCCCTGATGGCAACGCACAACGATATCCTAAAGGACACTATGAAATTCTTTCGTGCAATGGATATCATGTTTTCCAGCGATATTGAGGAAGGGGTGGTGCGCAGACAGCTAATGGCTTGCAAGCAGGGAAGCAGATCTGTCCGTGAGTACTGGACTGAATTTACCATGCTGATTCACAGATTGGGGTGGGATTTATCGGCAGCACCCATTCAGATGCTATTTGAAGAAGGTCTTTCTTCGGCTGTGAAAGACGAGCTGTCCAGGAGCCCCAGGGCGGTGTCTATGGATCAGCTGACCAAATCTGCGCTGACCATTGGAGCGCGCCAGGAGGCAAGAGCCTTGGAGAGGCGGGAAGGGAGAGGGGAACGTTGGAAGGAGTTACGCATTCCAGACATTCCTGAGCCAGCTTTCCCGCCGGCAGAGCCAATGGAAATCGGAACAGCCCGCGCGCGCGCAGTTTCAAAGCCCAGTGAGGGGGCGAAGAAGGAGGGAAAGGGAGCCCGGAAATGCTATCTCTGCCAACAGCCAGGCCACTTTGCCAGAGTCTGCCCCCAGAGGAAGGAATGGCAAGGGATGGTGGGAGCAGTTGAGGGGGGAGAGCAGGGAGAAACGGAGCAGGTAAAAGCCAACGCCTGGTTGCCAACGTCAGGGCACTGCAGCCAGGCCAAAGAGCAGTGAAAGTGCCCGTGCCAGAAGCTCCTCGACCTGCTCTAGTGATTGAAGTGTCGCTAGAGCTGCAAAATGGACACCCCCTAAAAATAAAGGCGCTGTTGGACTCAGGCAGCTCCTGCAATTTTATGAGCAAGGAGTTTGCTGCTGAACATCAGATACAGACTATCCCTTTAAGCAACCCCCTGCAGGTGACCACGATCGATGGCAGGGAACTGTTGGGAGGAGGAGTTAGCTTGCAGACCGTCCCAATGATAATGAGGGTGGCAAGGCACACAGAACTGATAGCGTTTAATGTGGCCACCTTGGGAGGCGCTCCCATTATTTTGGGAATGAGCTGGCTAGCCTTACATGATCCGCTGGTGGGCTGGCATCAAAGAGTGGTTTCCTTCGGTTCAGCACATTGCTTAGAACACTGCAGGGGGGAAAAGGGGTCAGCAGGGGCCCAAGCCACCCTGGCAGGGACTGAAGTAATGGGGAAGGGGAAGGTGCCACCCCAGTATGCTGATCTCAGCGACGTATTCAGCGAGAAGGAAGCTGACCAACTACCCCCGCATAGGCCCTTTGATTGCCAGATCAATTTACTCCCTGGAGCACAGCTTCCTGTAGGCAAGTTGTATGCCATGTCAGACAGGGAAATGCAGGAGTTGCGAGCGTTCATTGACAAGAACCTGAAGAGAGGCTTCATCAGAGAGTCCAAGGCAGCGGGGGGTAGCCCAGTGTTTTTTGTGGATAAAAAAAACACGGACAAGCCGAGACTGGTATGTGACTTTAGGCGGTTAAATGCAGTGACAGAGCCGGCGGCTTTTCCTATGCCCAGGATTGATGATATTTTGACCAGGGTGCGGAAAGGAAAGATTTTTACAAAGCTGGACCTAAGGGGGGCGTACAACCTGATACGTATAAGGAAAGGGGATGAATGGAAGACCACCATGTTCACCCCTTTGGGGGCATTTGAATACCTCGTTATGCCTTTTGGATTACAAACAGGCTCCGCGTGTTTTCAAGCCTTCATGAACCACGTACTGGGGCCTTTGCTCTACAAGAATTGCGTGGCCTTCTTAGATGACGTGTTGGTGTATTCGGAGAATGAGGAGCAACATGTGAGAGACGTCAGAGAAGTGTTGAGCAGGCTGCAAGCCAACAGGCTGTGGGTGAAACTGGAGAAGTGTCAGTTTCATACCAAGGAGGTGGAATTCCTGGGGTACCGCTTGTCAGACAAGGGGTTGGCCATGGACCCCGGCAAGGTTCAAGCGGTGCTGGAATGGAAAACACCCAAGACCAAGAAGGATGTGCAGAGGTTCCTAGGGTTTGGAAACTTTTATCGTAAGTTCATCCGAAACTTCGCCCACCTGACGGCGCCCATCACGGACTGTCTCAGCAGTAAAAAGAAGTTTGTTTGGACGGGGGAGGCGGAGCGAGCGTTTGAGGAACTGAAAAGGGCCTTCGCCTCTGATGAACAACTTCTACATGTGGATTTACAAAAAAAGCTGAGGGTCGAAACAGACGCTTCTGACAGAGCCATAGGGGCGGTGCTTCTTCTGCAGCCGGGGAAGGAGGGGTCAGAGTGGCGACCGTGTGCCTTCTTTTTGCGAAAGCTGAACAAATCTGAGAGGAACTACACGGTGTACGACCGGGAACTTCTTGCGATTCATGAGGCCTTCCGGAGATGGAGGCACCTGCTAATTGGTGCACAACAGAAGGTGCAAGTGTGCACGGACCATAAGAATCTAGAGTATTGGAGAACTGCGCGAGTGCTCAACCAACGGCAGTTGAGATGGGCCCAGGAGTTCTCCAAATTTAACTTTGAGATTTGTTATGTACCAGGCCCAGAGAACGTTAGGGCGGACGCTCTCTCACGCAAACCTGAATATTTGGAGGGAGAGGGTGCCCCCGAAGAGACCCATGTCATTCCCGAGGACCGCTGGGTGTGTGGGGCGGCATTGGTGGGGCAAAGGGAACTGGTAGAGGGAACGGTGCAGGATGAATACGCCCAGGACAAACTCAGGGGTCTCAGGAGGGAGGGAGACAAACCCGGGGGTTTTGAGGAGAGAAACGGGGCGTTGTACTACAAGGGAGCGTTATACATACCTGAAGGGGAATTGAGGGAAAAGGTACTCAAGCAACTGCACGATAGCCCCACAGCAGGGCATTTTGGGCAACACAAAACCATGTGGCTGGTTACCAGGGAATTCTGGTGGCCCAAGGTCAGGGAAGATGTGCGGGAGTATGTGAGAGGGTGTGACCAATGCCAACGAGCCAAGGGGGAGAGGCGGGCACCGGCAGGTTTATTAGAACCACTACCCACGCCGGAAAGGCCATGGGAGGCAGTGGCAATAGATTTCATGACTGATCTGCCCAGGTCCAAAGGGAAAACAGCCATCATGGTTGTGGTAGACCTGTTAACCAAGATGGCCCACTTTATAGCCTGCTCACATGCGGTCACAGCGGAAGAAACCGCTAAATTGTTTGTGGAAAATGTGTTTAGGCTGCATGGCGCCCCCTTGAGGGTGGTTTCTGACCGAGGGAAACAATTTACTTCCAGGTTCTGGAGGAAGCTCATGAGCTTATTGCATGTAGAGGTGAATTTCTCAACTGCCCGTCATCCAGAAACCAACGGGCAGGCGGAAAGAGCTAATGGTGTCCTCCAGCAATATTTGAGGTGTTATGTGAATGACAGAGAGAATGATTGGGTGGAGAAGCTGGCGTTGGCAGAATTTGCCTACAACAATGCAGAGAACGTGTCCACGGGGATGAGCCCCTTTTTGGCTAATCACGGGTGTCATCCCCGAGCCTTCCCAGGGGGGGAAGGGGAGAACTGGAGCGTTCCAGCCGCAGAACAGTTCGTTGAAGAAATGGAAGCGATCCATCGCCAGCTCCAACTTAATTTAAACAGGGCGAAGGAGGAATATAAGAGGCAGGCAGACAAAACCAGAAGGGAAGGGGAAAGCATTAGGGTGGGGGACCAGGTGTGGCTGTCCACCCAAGGGTTACCATTCAAAGGAGGTTGTAAGAAGTTAAGACCCAAAAGGTTGGGCCCATTTGAAGTCACGCAACAGGTCAACCCAGTGGCTTTCAGACTCCGGTTACCGAACCACATGAAGTTGCACCCAGTGTTCCACAGGTCGTTGCTGTCACCGTATAAAGGGGACAGAGAGGGGAGGGTCAATAGGGGACCAGCTATGGAGGAAAAAGAACACAGCTACCATGTAGCGGAGATTCTCGATTCCAGGTGGAAGGGAGAGCAAGTAGAGTATTTGGTAATGTGGGAAGGGGAGCCGGAGTCGGAAAACACCTGGGTCAGGGCAGAGGATGTAGATGACGAGGTTTTGATTGAAACTTTTCATCAGAGATTCCCTCGTAAACCCCAGCCAGTGGCGAGGTTCCGGAGGGAATACTTCGCCACCACCGACGAAGAAGAAGAGTTGGAGGGGTTCTCTGATTCCGAGGTGGAGGAGGATTCAGCGAGTCGGAACGAAGACCGATGGAGGGAAATGTTCGAGACGTCTGAAGATGAAGAGGATTCTTTTCGGGGTTTCAGCTCCTCACCGCCCAGAGGAGAGAGTAGGGGCGGGGGAGAAGGGGGCCCTGGAGGGGAGGTGGATGTCAGGGAACTGACATCAGAGGAAAGGGAGTTGGTAGGGCTCCCAGAGACTGGGAGAGAGTCAGCAGCCAAAGCAGGGACAAGGAGGGGGAGCGAGGGGTCTCTGGAGGAGGATCTCAGTAATGCTGAGAGAGACGCAGCAGCCCAGGCAGGAAACAGCAGGGGAGAGAAAGGGGTGAGAGACACATCCAGCGAAAATAGCGGGGAGGTGTCAGAAGCAACTGCAGGGAGACCCATGCTTCGCCGGAAGCTGCCACGTCGTGAGTCCAGGAGACGCGTTTCCGTTAAGGAACTTCTTTGCTGGAAGCGCTTCCGCAGGCAGCCACTGTCAGACGCTACTAGTGACTAGAGCAGACATGTCTGAGGAGCTCTGTCACACACAGAGGTTTGTGGGGCCGCACAAACTCTGAAGGGGCACAATTTTAAGCACAAGCAGCTAATCATCCCCTGACAGATATGCATAGTCGGGAAAACATCTCAAAAGGAAAGGGGGGGAGCTATTTTATTTGCCCTTCTTTGGGGACCAGGCCTCCAAACACACAGCCCACCCTCAGGTATGTGACAGAGACCCATCTACTGGGCGTTTCCTATCAGAAATGAATGAAAGGGTTTTTTGGGGGGCGCATGGCGGGCAGGCAAGAGCTCCCTGTAAGTAGCATAGGTCCTAGACAGTAGGTCCTGAGAAGAGTTTGACAAACATCAGTGGTAACCATATGGTCCAACTGTAGATTCTTAATAAGTACAAATACCATTCACCTCAATTACCTTACTCATCTACTGTCACGGTCAACTGAATTCCACATTTTTCAGGTTGCTTTGTTTCACTTTCTATTAGCTTGCTGAGTATATAGTCAAGTTTGCTAGTGCACTGAGCTAAGAGTTTCTGCGAGCTGTAGCATTTACATTTGTGACACAATTGTAGGGAGCCGGGGAGGATCCCAAGTTGGGAAAGATGGAACAGTGTGATCCAAACCATTGACTCATGACTGAGAGACCAGTTGCCATTGGCAAGGGATATGAAATTCAGCCAGAGCATTGGAAGAGGGGTGGGACGCAAGAGGTCTAATTTGGTTCCATAAAGGAAGCTGGATAAATAGTTGTGCGAGCTGGAGAGATGGACAAAAATGTAATTTGTCAGTTTTTATTCTTTCCAAACTTGAGTTGAGTTTGTTACATTTCTTAATCAGTCTACCATCAAAAAGCTTCACGAAAAACTATCATGCACCTTTCTCCTAACATACACATTTTAATACAATTTTGCATAATATGCTGCACTTTCCAAGCAATTTCTGCCAATCCAATATAATGCAATTTTGTATGTTATACATACTTTCCCCTAAAACTTTCCTAATACTGGAAGATTGTATTGTAGATTCCAAAAAGTACATATTTCAGCCTCCCTGAGATCTAGTGATGAAGGGTGGTATATAAATCTAATAAAATAAATACAAATAAAATACAAAGTTAGCTGTGTTTCAGTTCTTGTGTTGTTTTGCAAAGAACAAACAAAGTACCACATGTTTTAATTTTAATGCAAGCCTACTTTGTTTGCAACTTTCCTGAATTGGTTTGCACTTTCCAAATTAATCAGCCTTGAATTTCTCCCTTATCCCTAGTTGGGACAAGTCAAACAATTATTCCGGCTATTTAGTCACTGGTGATTGGGCCTGTTACTCAAAGCACAGAGCCCCTGTTGCCGAGCTGCTCAATATGGGTTTGGAATTATAGTGGGGAGTGGGGGGGAGAGAGAGAGAGAATAAAAAAAACTGCAGTTCTAACTGCAGCTTAATTTGCAGGTTTCCCTGGTGGGCTGGCTGTAAAGATCTATTTTGTTCCTTTTGAGCCGATTTGAATAAGAGGCCATCGTGGGATACTGCTTGGAGGTCAGCGCCGAAATACTGCAAATGGCTTCATTTGTTTTGGAAAGAGTTCTTTTGATGCCCAGTCCAGCCACCTCTGTGAAGGATATTCCAGAAGAGTACTTTAAGGAGAATTGATGTCAACCAAGCTTTGAAACAGCCATCGAACCCCACTGCTGCTCACTGGCTCATGAACACCCTGGCCACTTCATGTCAGCTCTGTTTTTGTCTGTGTTAATCGATTCCAGCCTATATAATTAGTTTCCCGTTTTACCTTTTACAGTGCTTGAGCAGCTGAGGGGAAATGAAACAAAAGCAAGGAGGTGTGGGTAAACTGGGGGGGTGGGGGTGGAGAAGAGAGATTTTTCAACTTGGAGAGATGGGAAGGAATGCTTAGAAAAGAGTTCTGACCAAGTTCTGAAGTAGAGATGGAGAACCATTTTCAGCCTGAGTTGCTTCTTTAAAGCTCTTGGGTACCAGTTGCGGAGAAGTGTAAGTGGGAAAAGCTGCTGTGTGCTCAGGTCCTACTTGTAGAGGCATCCGGTTGGCAGCTGGCAGAAGAGGATGCTGAGCTATGATGGTCCACTGGCCTGATCTAGCAGGCCTTTTTTCCTACTCTTATGCTTAAGCTTCATGTGAAGGAGGGAATAGTGAAGATCTTATTAGTCAATTATTGGAAGCCAAAAACAGTAGCATCACTTGACATGGAAGAGATGTAACTGGTGCCTCTGTAGTGTCCTGGTGTACAATTTGGCTTGGAATATGGCCCAATATGGGAAAACTGACCTGTAAAGTTGGAGTTTTGAGGCACCAAAATAAGACTGATAAATGTATTTCCGTGTGGTATGACTTCATAACATACAGAAATATGGAGGAACATGGAGGTTCCTCCATAGGGAGGTTACTCCACTGCCACCATATAAATGGGTTTGGTTGATCTGAACATTTTTCCTCTTCTGTAAATAAACAAAACTGCTGTTAAATGAAGGTCTTGTTAATATTTTGGATTCAATGTCAGAACACCTGCAGATATACTTACCAGATAGATCATGATAAAATATCACATGATTTAAATTTAAATTATACTTTTATTCTTTGATAGATGTTTGCGTCTTTTTTATGTATGATTTTGCTTTCTACTCTGGACAATAGTATCTTTCTCACATTTACTGATATCTGTATATTTCCTTTTCCCCCTAATGAATATAATAAACATAGATATAGGAACAATATGGGAGAGGGTGTGGCTGGTCAGCAGAAACCTGAACAGGCCCGTCCCTCCTATAAAACCAGCACATGATTCAACTTTCTGCTGCAGGTCCTACTTTGGGTATACGTGACAAGATTGCATCTCTCAGGGGCAATTAAATCCATAGGTGGGTTACATATACTGTGAAGTGAAGAAGTGCGTCCTTTGAGTTGTCTAAAACCAGCAGCTTTCTTATTGTTCAAGCAGTATATGCTGGCTTTTTATATCTTGGTAGAAATGCTAACTTTTTAAAATACGAAAAGCACAACACATTTTCAAAGAGATTTGTCTTGAGGTCCAAGCCAAGCACGGCATGCGTGGAATGCCCATGCATTCCATCATGTCTTCACAAAGAGCATTCTGTAGACATTCTACAGTGGGACATCATTAGTGTCTCCACTGAAAGACAGGGCTGCTCTCCAGTTCCTCTTGTTTCCTTGACCTAACAAGTATTTTGTTTTCATCCACCATTTCCCTCTGAGAAAGGCGAGTTTCCAAGCATGAGCTGTCTTTCAATCACATGCCAGGGGAGCCCTCCTAGTCCAGTGAATGAGAGTGAAGATGTTAAGGGCGATGCACAGGGATTTGGGGAGGTTTCATTGCCAACTCCTTTAGGCTGTTATTTCGCTTTTAATGGGCTCGCCTCCCTCCAGCCCACACTTAGTGAACCAGTTGTTGTCATGTGCCTGGCTGAAGATGTATCCGCAAAGTTAACTTGATGCAGGAAACTTCTTTTCCTTCCATCTTGACATAGCAGCAAACAAAGGAAGGCATGCCAAGTGGCAAAAGCCTGCTGGGGACCTCTCCTCTCTTTTGAAGATCCATTTCACACCCCATATTCTGGTGGGCATGGAGCATTTCCCGCACTGTATCTTGCAAAAACGCACCATTGTGCAAAAGATAACTCTCCCTCATAATTGGTTTGCTGAAATTTGTCATTCATGTTCCAGCAGTGCCACTGAAAGAAAAATGACACTACATCATGGTATTTTTATAGGGGCAGGGTGTGTGTTTCGAATTGGCAACCCGCTGGCCACTGATCACCACCACTGTTATGGCAACAGAGCAACAGAGTTAAAACTACCAAAAAAAAATGCTTTTTACAAAGAAAAACTTTCTGTATCCAATAATTCAAAATATTTTCTTTCTGTATCCAAGAATTCAAAATATTTTCTTCCAGCTCTTTCAAAAAAATTCATTTCTTCCCACTCATTTATGAAACCCACTCAGTGCCAGATTTACGTATAAGCTAAACAAGCTATAGCTTAGGGCCCCACTCTCTTGGGGGGGGGGAATTAAAGAAAAAAAAACCTGGATGTACATTTCCAAAATATAAGATAAAAAAAACAAATAAAATAAAACCTACATACAACAACAGTGTTTTGTGTTGTGTGGGCTCCTATGATGTAAGTAATGGGCCCTGCCTGTTCCCTAAAATAGTATGGTCCATAAATTACCATATAGCGTATATTCAACACACAAAAACCAGCGACAGTTTGTTATTGACAAAGGACAGCTGGACATATAAAGGGCCCCATTATCTCCAGTAGCTTAGGGCCTCATCAAACCTAAATCTGGCCCTGAACCCACTGGTGTGCCTCACACTACTTCTCAGCCTAACTTACCTCACAGGGTTGTTTTGATGATAAAATGTGAAGAGGGTGATCCAGGTACATGACCTTGAGTTCCTTGGAGAAAGGGGTGGGATATAAATGTAATGAAATAATTATAATATTTTTTATTAAAAATAAAAAAACCACACACACAGGAAGTAGGTGTGCACAACTACCCCAAAGGGAGATAAATTTTCCTTGTTTGCATTTTAAGGCATATTTACAAAATTTGCACTTCTCAAATCAATTCACAAACCTAAACATAACTTCCCTTCTAAATCTGCACTTCTCCATGTTTTACAATACAGTTCTCCAACTGAGTAATGTGTATAAGAATGTATATATTAGTGAAAAGAGTGTGTGTGTGTGTGTGTGTGTGTGTGTGAGAGAGAGAGAGAGAGAGAGAGAGAGAGAGAGAGAGATAAAAAATGCATTCTATTACCTGAAAATCGTTTGCAAAAAAATGCATATATTAGGCAAAATTACATACAAAATATACTAAGAAAAATGTGCATCTAAATGTGTTTGAATTTTTATGTAGACCTGTTTTTATTTCTAAAGACAAAGATACGCAGAACTAGGGCAAACTGAACTTAAAATGAGAAACACAGAGTCACCAGAATTGACAGAGACATCTATCCCTTCCACTCATCCTCCTCTCTCACACACACACTTATAGATTTCCTCCCTGTATACTTTTCTTCTCAGTAAAGCAAGCTCCAGCACCGGAAGCAAGCTGAGAGATAAGCACTCTGGGGAAAAGGCTGCAAGGAGGAAAGTGGGAGTCTGCGGGGAGTATCTTGCTCCCTTCACCCATTTGCACCTTTAGGAGCACCACTTCAGTGTTTACCTGCTCAGACTCTGGCCCCTTCCATCTTCTCCTGAGGTCTTTCTCCCGGTGCCCTCCCTGAGCGAGGTTCAGAGGACAATGATAAAGGACAGGCCCTTTTCAGCAGTGGCTCCCCACACATATGATGCTCTTTCCAGAGAGGTACACCAGGCACCATCAGTGGCACCTTTCTGGCTCCAAGTAAAGACTTTCCCCAGCCATTGTGTTGTTGGTTGACAATACTGTATATTTTTCCCCTGCTGTTTTATTTGGTTTGTTTTTCCTGCATGGTTTTTATCCTTATGTACTGTTCATTTTTCTTTTTTATTATTATTCTAGCATATGGTTCCTTTTCTGTTTTTCAGTTATGCTTATTGTTCCTAAAAGTTTGCATATCACTTGGATATACTTTATGTGGCAATTGGCCAATAAATTGACTTTTTTATTGCAGTGCATCTAGCTAACATTTTACTCGATGTAGATCCATTGAAATGAGTATATCAAAGTTAGCCATGTCCATTGATTCCAACAGGTCTACTCTGTATAAGATGAAAATTAGATGCAACCCATAATTATCAATTTATAGTTAAAACTGAGCACCTTTTTTTCTACATCACTGAGAGTGTTCTATGTTGAAACACACATGGCTCTCAACTAGGTGGTTCTTTTATGCCACCAACACACACTCAAAATGCATTTTCTATAAAAAAACTACTCAAGGATCTCTGTGCCGCTGCCCCCCCCCAGCTGTGGCAGGGACCTAATGGGCTATTGTGGAATTACTGTTCGTGCTATGGCACCTTCTTCAGGCAGAGAAAGGAAGTGTAACATCAGCCCTTGAGAGTGTCTTGCAGTATGAAGCTTCAGAGTTGGCAAGGCCTGGTGTAAGCACTGGGAGCCTTTCTGATTAGTGCTCCAGCTTTCAGCTCAAGTCATGGACCTCAGGAGCTCCAGGGGCTCAGGAATGTTTCCTCCAGAACTAGCTTCTGGAGCTAACAAATGAACCCAAATGTGATCAGACTTAATACAGCTGCTCTTACTTTCCAGCATTAAAAAATAAATAAAAAAATTAATCCTTGGCTTTGTTTGCTATGCTAATGCTCACATTGCCAATTCCGCTGCCATTTATTCACTGATGCAGTTAAGAGGATGGATTGGCAAGCAAAACACTTTTTAAAAGATTATTTTAGAAACAGTTATTTTATGTGGGGTGAGGGAGTGGGGGGAGATAGAATTAGCATAACAGAGTCAAGATACTGCTGAGTAAAGCTTCCCTGCTTTAAATATAGCTGCAAACCTATCTTGACGTAGAGAGAGGGTCGAGAGACTGAGATCTATGTGCTTTAATCATCTGTTTCAGAGAGCCGATGAGAATGTGCTAATCGTGCAGTTTTAAGCCAGGGAACATGGCTGCACTTCCATCATAGTTCTCTGCAGTTCCCTAAATGTACTTTGACTCCTGCCTTTAATACAGGGTTTAGGACATTCTGCCAAGATGTAAACAGACACAGATGTCTCCCCAGAGCACCTATAATTATTATTATTATTATTATTATTATTATTATTATTATTATTATACCTCAGGTTACATATACTTCAGGTTACAGATGCTTCAGGTTACAGACTCCGCTAACCCAGAAATATTACCTCGGGTTAAGAACTTTGCTTCACGATGAGAACAGAAATCGTGCTTTGGTGGTGCGGTGGCAGTGGGAGGCCACATTAACTAAAGTGGTGCTTCAGGTTAAGAACAGTTTCAGGTTAAGAACGGACCTCCGGAACGAATTAAGTACTTAAACAGAGGTATCACTGTATTATTATATCACCTATTATTATTTCTGTCATCCATCTCTGGGACATCAATGTTCCTTCTCTTTTCCAAAAGTGGAACTGGAAAAAGCCTGCCATTTGGGTGGGGTACAGAGAATGTAACTAATTTTGCACCCCTGTTTTGCCACATCTTAATCTTACATTTGTGATAATCTTACAGCTTTTGGTCTGCAGCTGGAGAGCAGCTGATGAATACTTATCTGGAGATATCAAGATTTTCCTCCGTTCCTCTTCATGTTGTGCAGTGTTTTGTATGTGCCCTTACAATATCCAAGCACAGAAATATGAACACCGTGATCTGCACTTTACATTAACTCTGATGGCCCAGTTTTGATCACAGTACCCTGTGCTGGTAATGTGCCATTCATTATTTACTGGAAGGAGCCAGTGATGGAAACTTGAGGATGTAGAAAAATAAGAGCTGTGGGAAACCTCCAGTGTTTCTTGGGGTTCTGCAGATGTAATTGCTATGCCAGCAGATACTTGGAAAGGAGGGAGATAAAGCAACAAATAGGGGGTGGGGACTCATATAGATACATCATCATCATCATCAGTGGTAGTATTTATTAAATCTTACTACCACAAAAGCCACATGTTTACTATTATTAATGAGTATTATCATTCGTAGTGCTACTACTACAAAAAAGAGAAAGACTTATTGAAATGTGCAATTTATTATTATCATTACTGCTTCCTACTACTGCTGCAAAAGTAGGGAAAGCCATATGGATATGTTGTTGTTGTTACTACTATGACTATTGTTATTATTACCATTGCTATTACTATTTCTATAAAAAGAAAGGAAAGTCATAAACAGATGCTGAGGAAGAAGAGGATTTTTATCAACTGTGGTCGCCTAACAAAGATGGATTTTTTGTTTTGAACAAAAAATCCTCTGTGGTAGTTTGATGAATGCTTAGCATCCATAGATGAAAACAAATGATAAACTGACCCTAACACCAGCCAATTAAGAAATTACTGGGATGAGATGATTAATTTTTTATTTTTTTTTGTGGGGGGGGGACGGGAATCCTGGAACAAATGAAAATATTCAAGAATGGGAATTCTGGGAGGCCATCACACATTACAGTTAAACATGTACACCTAAAGGTGTGGAGTGCAGATAGGGATGGTTTCACTCACTTCCAACTCACAAGGGCAGTGAGTGACTGCACACCCCACAGAATGCCTCAGCTAATCTTAGCTCTCCTAAGAACCCCGCTGGATCAAACCATGTTGGAAGACACACAAAAGAAAGTACTTATTTATGCAGCACATAGTTTATCTATGGAACTCACTCCCACAAGGGGCAGTGATGGCCGCCAACTTGGATGGTTTTTAAAAAGGATTAGTCAAATTTATGGAGAAGTCCATCGATGGCTACAAGCCATGATGGCCAAAGCTCTGCCTCCACTGTTATGTACTGAAGTTCTCACCCTGGGCCAGCAGGGGGATACTGTAGATAGTTATGCAAATAAGGGATCAAAAGTGACGTTCAGTGATTGGGTAGTTTTAGAAAGTTGTTACAGTTACGTTGTACTGGAGCTCTTTATAAGCAGGCTGACTGAACCCTTCAGTTCAGTTCTGTCCTGGCCTGTGAATAAACAAGAGCTGTATGAAGAATCGCTGTGTTGTCTGATATGTTCACCCACAACTTAACATCCACGACTGCAGGCAAGGCTTATGAATACCACTTGCTGGATATCACAGGGCGAGAGAGCATTCTTGTGCAGAATATAGAAGGGTATGTAAATATATGTAGGAATTATTTTTCCTGCCCCAAAGTCAACGTTACAGTTTTTGCTCTGCCCTCTTTTGCTTCTGCCACCACACCCTCCAGCATACAGGCCTCAGAAGGTTGCCCAAAAGGAAATGGTGCCCTCAGGCTGAATTCACTTCCCCTCCACATCACAGTTACAGGATCTCATGAGTACATAGGGCTGAGGCCATACCTCAGCCTGAAATCTTGGGAGCTGGTGCAAGTTGAGGCAGATGGAACTTGTCTAGATAGACCAACAATCCAAATCCATAGACCCAAGTGAAGTTATTTCATCAGTTTAAACAAGAACATTACAGCTGTGACAAAGCCAAGGCTTTTGGTTAAAAAGTCTCAGCCTTTCAGGGAGTCGAAACACAAGCTGAAGACAGGCTTCTGGGGCTGTCATTGTGCTTTTTATAGCTTTATGAATTACAGCTTATTTCTACCTAAGGCTGTGATCCTAAGCTGCTTCACAGCCTTAAATAAGCGGGTATGATTCATGTTTCAAAGTCTGGGCTCCCCCCCCCCAATCCTCAGCCACAATGTGAAATGAAATAGGAAGAACACACACAACAACCACTGCCACCACACACACACACACACACACACACACACACACACACGTTGTGTGTTTCCTCCAGCATTTTCGAGGTGCTGCAGCATAGGGCATTGAATTCAGTGCCACAAGACCCCTCCATAAACCAAGGAAGCAAGATGAGATTCAGATGATGGGGGAAAATAAAACATGCCAGCGAGAAATGTTTTTTTAAAGCACATCTTGGGACTAGATGCAGAAGATATAAAATGGAAGTGGGGAGAGGGAGATTTGGAATAACATCACTTGCAGCAGGGGTGAGTATAATAGGAAGAAGGGAGCTCAGGGTATAGATGAAAGGGAAGGGCTTATTCAAAGGAGGAATCTCAACAAGGCTCTTTTTTAGCTGGTCTTCATCTGAAAATCTTTGCCTTTTATTACCTGACTCGCGGGTCCAGCCTGGCAGAGCACAATACAGGTGGAATTACATTTGCGAAAGGAAGCCTTCACCAAGAATTTTTGCTAGCAAACATGAGTGAAATAGCAAGTGGGGGAGATTGCCTGCCTCCCTGTTCAAAGCACAGGGATGTATACAACCAAGTTATACTCAGAATAGACCTCTGGAATTTATGGACCTATGTTAGGCATATCTAGTAATTTTCATGGGTCTGAGTACAGCTAGCATTGGATAGAGCCATTGCATTTATATGCCTTGCTCTTGGAATGGGAGAATGATGCTGACCAAGGAGGTAGAGTCAATTGTAAGATGACACCAACACAGACAGACACACACACACACACACACACACACAGTACAACCAGTGACAACACCAGAAAAACATGGGGGGGGCAAAGAAGAAGCAAAATATATTTCTATGAGAGCAAGTAAGAAAAATAACAGCATACATTAAGAGAAGTTCAGAAACAGGAGAGGAGTTGGGGGAAACAGCTTCTGGTTCAGGAGGGCTCTTCCTTCCCCATGAGAGCAGCCCGTATTATTATACTGTTATTAGTCACTTTTTATTATTATTACAAAATAATTCAAAGTAATTTATAACAATAAATAAACAACACATGGATTAAAACCAGCATAGAACAAATCAGGAAACAAATCTAAAATTATCATGTTTAAAAGGTAGGAATAAATTATTCCAAACGCTGAAGAAGGCCACAGATAATTAAAAGTTAAAAGCCTGGTGGTAAATGTGTGTGACAAGTAAATAACAGAATGAATGAATGGATAAATAAATAAATATTTTCTTGTCTCCTGTCTCCCCAGGTAAAGGCTGGAAGTCACATTAACCAAATTCCGGATATTCACTGCGGCATGTATAAATAATAAATGGATATCAACAAGACCTCCCTCAGCAGAGGAGATGATGAGAAACTATAATTTAGTGGTAAAGTGGATACTCAGTGGGTTCCTTTGCAAAAAAAACATTGGGAAGAGTTTATGTTTGCTTTAGCAGATGATAAAATAAGACTTTTGTGACCTTGCTGTCATCCAAACAGAAGTACAACCTGACTCTCACTAGAAGATTTTCAATTCTGTACAAAGCTCACCCTTCTCACAACATGAGAAATCAGTTCTTGTTCTCCTTTCTAAAGTTGCATTACAAAATCTGTCTATCACAATACCCCCCCTCAAAATAGTATACTCCCTCTTAATCATAAACTGAAAACAAAGTCTATGCTTTATAATACCGTACTTGATTACCTCTGACCAGTGCCAAGCATGGGACCTTGCATGTATTAAATACACCCTTGAGTTAAAAACACATACACACACAATACAGAACCATTTCTTCAACAGAGGTCCTTTCCAATAACAAGGAACAATTCACCAATTGCCCAAAAGGATTTGCATATTGTTACACTTACCCTTAGTTGACCTCTTTCACAACTCATCTGCTGTCTTGAAAGCTACAAGGAATTAAGAGTAGGGGGGAGAAACGTTAAAATAGTAGGTCTTCAAAGACTGAAATTTGCAAGGATTATTGACATGTTGCCTGTAAACAATATGAGAAAGATGAGCAGACAGGCCAAAAGAAAGCCATGGTGGCAGAATGAAATTTAGGAGAGAAATCTGGGTCCTGATTAATCCAGAGTGGGAGCTCATGGAGCTGAAAAGTGAAGGGGGAGACAAAAAGGTGAGAGGCAGTAGATCTAACATGCCTACTGATATCATAACCACCAAGATCCAGACTTCAGAACTCCAGTCCCAGCCACTGTAAAATCTATTCTGGAACAACGAATCAAAGATATTGATTGCCAATATTTTATATCCAATGCCCACAGAACATGCTTGCAAACATATACTGGTTTAATTTTAAAATTTACTGGATATGCTACATATCTGTATAATTTTACTATCCTCAAAAATCACCATGCCTTTTCTAGGGCCAGATTTAACTGTCTACCTTCCGCAAGGGGGTTATCAAAGTATCCCATATGATGATTGTTTTATGTCCCTGTGGGAGGAGAAGTAGTCAAAAGTTTGAGTCGTGTCTTATTTGTAAGTAATATTCCTGCAGAGGAAGCTCATAGATTACTTTGCTTCTTGCCCAACATCCCTTATGAAGAAAGACCCTGCTAGGACAGCGGAATGGCACCTGGAATATTTATTGGCTGACAAAAAAACAAAGTAGCAACAGAGTTAGTGGCCAAGTTTCTCTTCTTTGCTCAAAGGTCTCGTAAGATGATTCAAATTGCAATTAGAATGAGAATGTATTTAGCAACCTGTATTTCATGTTTCAGCTTTTGTATTGTGAATTTGTGAGTGTTTTATCCTTAGTATTGCATTGTATTTTAAAGAAGTGTATGTTTCAATGCTTATGTTTTTATTATCTGTGTATGCTCTGTTTTAATGAGTCTGTGACTGTACAATAAATGATTGATTCCCAGTCATCACGTTTCTGATAGCTATGTTAGCAAAGTCACTTAAAGTCAGGCAGTGACCATTTTGCACATCTTCAATTGGTTTGTGACAATTAATGCATGGGTAGTTTGCACCCGGAATAGGGAAGAATGGGGGGGGGGAGAACATGGCTCTGTCAATGCATGTGGTAGCTAGGAAAGCAACCCCTGCACAAATTGGGAGTTGCCTGTAATACAAACAAAGTCCAGAGGAAAAAAGAAAGTCTAGTGTCACTTTACTGAGGAAACTGAACAAAGACAGTGTATAATTCATCCCCACCCTGAGGCTCTTCACCCTCAATTTAATAGCTTGCTTTCGCATTTGCATAGTTGGGATTTGAAAGGCATCTTGCTCCAAGTATATAAAGATTCAACTAAGCATTGATCTTTCTCAGATCAACTTCCTGCTGTTCCAGAGAACTCACTGTTCTCTGCTTTCAGTTGACTTCTATTATAGGCTGGTTTCACAAAGTTTTAGCCAAAACCGTTTGGGCTCCCAGACCAATTGAATTTTATTAAATGTTGCTTCATAGAACCTTTGGAATAGTATTTTCTTATTATTCAACACTCTCCTCCTCTCCTTAGCTAGCTAGCTAGCCAGCCAACCAGTTTGCAGCGCAGAATGTCTTCCTTGACATTTTATAAAGATTAGCACTGAACACACAAAACTATTGCAATTACCTACCTTGCTGATCATCATTAGCTTTAGAAGTATAATCAATATGGTACCTTTTCCCATGATGATCACATGGCAAATGTAATTCAGAGACAAAAACAGATTCTGGTGTATCCAGTGATAAGAACTATTTTTTAAAATAATAATTTCTGTTAAGTTTTCATTTTTACATTTCAAAATAAACATTTTACGAACTTTAAGATATACAGTGACTTCCCTTCTCCTTCCATGGTTTATTTTACATATCATACATTCCTGCATATTTTACTATAACCATTCAAATCATTTTTTCACTTTTTCACCTGTCAAAAATTATTTACCCTGTTGCATTTATCTTAGTGCTGCCAACATTTTCAGCTGTGTTCAGTTATTTTCAATATATTCAATAAATGTTTTCCAATCTTCTTTAAACATATGTTCTTTTTGCTCTCTTATTTTATGTGTTAAATCTGCAAGTTCTGCATATTCTGTCAAATTAAGTTGCCAATCCTCTTTAGTTTGGACCTTTCCCACTTTCCATTTTGGGGCTAACAAAACACAGGCTGCAGTTGTTGCATACATAACCTTCTTCTGACACCTAGGAATTTCTGTCTAACAAAAAGAACTCTGTGTTTTTTTTGGGGGGGAAGTAGTTTTAAACTCCCCCCCCCAATTCATTATATATCATTTCCCAATATACTTTTGTCTTTTTACATGTCCACCCACATGTGAAAAACAATTCCCTCAGCTTCTTTACACTTCAAACACATATCTTATTCTGTTTAACCAACCTACTTGGAGTTAGGTACCATCTATGAATAATTTTCAAATTTTCACTGAATAACATGCAGTGGATTTAAGGTCACTTTTCCAAAGTTTCTCCCAGAGGTTTTTGTTGTTTAGTCGTTTAGTCGTGTCCGACTCTTCGTGACCCCATGGACCAGAGCACGCCAGGCACTCCTGTCTTCCACTGCCTCCCGCAGTTTGATCAAACTCATGCTGGTAGCTTCAAGAACACTGTCCAACCATCTCATCCTCTGTCGTCCCCTTCTCCTTGTGCCCTCCATCTTTCCCAACATCAGGGTCTTTTCCAGGGAGTCTTCTCTTCTCATGAGGTGGCCAAAGTATTGGAGCCTCAGCTTCACGATCTGTCCTTCCAGTGATCACTCAGGGCTGATTTCCTTCAGAATGGATAGGTTTGATCTTCTTGCAGTCCATGGGACTCTCAGGAGTCTCCTCCAGCACCATAATTCAAAAGCATCAATTCTTCGGCGATCAACCTTCTTTATGGTCCAGCTCTCACTTCCATACATCACTACTGGGAAAACCATAGCTTTTACTATACGGACCTTTGTTGGCAAGGTGATGTCTCTACTTTTTAAGATGCTGTCTAACCCAGAGGTTAAGATCTATATTGTGTCCTATATGTCGGGTCCTCCATCATGAAGGGCACGTGTTGCAGTGCGATCACCAGAAACTGCCTCCCTGTTGTGGGGGCGGGACCGTTTGGATGGCCGCAACACCCCATTGGTTGCCCCTCTGTTGCTGGGGCAGAAATTTGGTCAGTTAGGTTGACTATTGGCTGCTGAGGGGCTACTTAAGCTGCTGCACGTCGCTGGAGAGTTTCACTTTCTTGTGACATGCAGCTGATCACCCACCCTCCTCTCCCTATATTTAGGGTTGTTCTTATGGCCTTACTATGCCTGTCTAGGGGTTGTCTGTTTTGGAGCAGGGGCCCAGTAGGAATTTTGCCATTTGGCTGATTGGCTGGTGCCACTTGGTTTTTGCCTACCGTGTAGCAAATCATTACAACTTTGTAAGGTTGGTGGTTAGGCATTTGGTTCAATGTTTTGGGGAGGGGGCGTGGTTGGCTGTGCCTGCCCCTCCATTGCTGCTGCTAGGGAATTCCGTTAAAGGAATCCAGGGGCTTGCCTTGCTTTTGTCCAAACCCTGTCAAGGGGCTAGGACCACACCAGAGCCCCTGGGAGCATCTGGGGTGAGCTGTGAGATTGCAGGAGTTCTTGCTCCCCCAAGATGCTTTCCTTTACTGACATAAGTGTCAGTCCTGTTCCTGCCACCGTGCAGGTTCAGGTAGTCTGGAACCAATGCCTAAGCAACCACTCACATGCTGTAATCAATAAAGTTGTGGCCAAAATTTAATGCCAAAAACCTTAAACTAAAATCTGTGTCTATTGTGTCTTCATTTGGGGGTGGTTTGGGGGGTCTTCACACACAACTATAGCCCGTGTCACTGAAACTAACTAGCTCATCTATTGTTTCCCATTCTAATAAAAAATTATACATTTTAGACAAAAGTTTATCCTTATTTTGTAAGAGCTCTTTTTCAAATTGTGAACTTTGGTCCAGAAATTTCTTTCTGCTTTGGTCCAGAAATCCATTCTTTCTATCTAATTTAAAAATGTCATATAACTAATAATACTGCAACCAATCCAGAACTTGGTTCCCTATGTTTTCCATTGATTTCAGTTTGGGTTCCTCTCCTGTAAAATCCTTCAGTTCCCAACCAGTTCAGGGAGTGTGGCACAGCCTGACATCTCCCTCCCTCTTCAATCTCAGTGTACCTCCTTGTAGAACCCAGCAACAACAAGCCTTTTAAGTTGAAATCTTTTTTCAGTCTGCATTTAAACTGTTTTTATTATTATTATTTAAATATGCTTTTATTGTTTTGTCACTTGCTGTTTACTTCCCTGGGCTCCTTTGAGAGGAAGAGCAGGATAAGAAAGGGGGAAAAGAAGCCCAACAATGGGGAGGCTTAGGGCTAGCCTAGAATGAATTGGCTCTACCTGTCATGGGCTTTGTCTCCACCTACTGGTTGGTCTCCCTGACTTCTGCCCCACCAGCCCCAATGGGCTCCGGCGACCGCTGCTGACTAGATATGCATAGGCTTGCATAAGACAAACCTCTAACCTGATCCTTTTAGACTGAGGAGCTGTGACTGGATCTGAAATCTTTGGCTCATGTCTTCTACAAAGCTATAGTTGCTTTAGGTTCCATTCGTAAGATAACTTAGACGTTTTAAATATTGTAAGGCACAGTAGAAATGTTTCAAACAAAACAAAACAATTATTTTAAGCCCTTCAAACTCACTTTGGACATGGCCCCCTGTAAACACATCAGTACTATCAATTATATAACTATTAGTATTTATCATATTTATAAGTTGCTTTCCTCACAAAAGTGACCCAGTGTGACTTCCGAAAAATATACTATACTGATGTTAGTGTTAGTGATGCTAATGTTAGAGTCACATCAGTGATAACAAACAAAACCAATAAATATCTAAGAAGCACGTCCAGACACATAAAATACAGTTATTACAAATCCCACCCCATTAAAAGCGACCACAATTTTTTGAAACCCTTCAATGTAAGAGCCACAAGCCCAGGTAACAAGGGAAGCTTCTGCCTGGTGCCTAAATGTAGATAAAGATGGTACCAGGCAAATCTTCCTGGGGAGAACATTCCAGAAGCAGGGAGCCACCACTGAAAAGACCCATTATCGTGTCTCTCCAAGGAGAGAGAAGGGCCTCAAATGACAATCAGGGGACCAAGGTCAGTTCATGCGATATGGTGTCCTGAGCTGTACAAGTCTTTATAGGTCAAAATCGGCACTTGGAATTGAGCCCAGAAACATTGGTAGCCAGAGCAATACTGTCAGAACTGATGCTATATGGTCAGACCATTCTGCCTAGTGAACAATCTGGCCACTAAATCCAGCACCTGCTGCAATTTCCAAAAAATCTTCGAAGGCAGCCCCATGTAGGTCACCTGAGTGCAGACAACAGAAGTTAGGCTATCCCTGTCCAGATGGTGCACCAGCTGTAGCTGATAGACGAAACTATGCCACCAAGACTGCTTGAGCCTCAACCAACAACAATGGGTCATTCTAGAAGTGCACCCAAGCTGCTCTATCAGAGGGAATCTAACCCAATTCAGAAGAGGTCACATTCCATTCATCTGATCTAGGGAACCACCCAATATCAGTGACTCAATCTTGTCTGGACTAAGCTTGCATTTATTGGCTCACAGCAAGTCTGTTACAGAGGCACATCCACTGCCACATCTATCAAAGGGCCTTGTAACCATTTTTCAGCACCTGCACCACATTGCCTCACTGGCAACCTTCCAAAGACCTGCATATCATTGCTGAGTAGAGTCAAAGGCAACAGTGGGTGCTGCAGCACAGATGACTTACCTCTCTACAGGACGCTACATTAAAAAAGGTAAAGGACCCCTGACAGTTAAGTCCAGTCGCGAATGACTCTTTACAGCTGAGGGAACCGCCATTTGTCCACAGACAGTTTTTCTGGGTCATGTGGCCAGCATGACTAAGCTGCTTCTGGTGAAACCAGTGCAGCGTACGGAAACACGTTTTACCTTCCCACCGGAGCGGTACCTATTTATCTACTTGCACTTTGACGTGCTTTTTGAACTGCTAGCCTAGCAACAGGAGCAGGCTTTGGTCTTTCAAATTTCAGCGGTACCCTGTGCAAGGCCAAAATTTGGTGCCTGCTACCTCTCGCCTTCCATTTTGCTCTATTCAGTATGTCATAGTTGTAATGCCCTACAGCGCCCCCTAGACTCGGCACCCAGTGTGGCAGAACCCATCACACTGCCCTAAATCTGTCTCTGCTAGCAAAGGGCATTATGACAGCTCAAGGACATATTTCAGCTAGGCAAAATTACCTGGGGAAGGTGCAAGCAGGGCCTGGTGAAGATTGTGGCCTGGGATAAGTCTGATAAGCCAACTGAGAATCCCAAAGGGATGTGTTTCAGTCCTGGGCTTGAGGTTTGCCAACCCTACTGTACAGATATATCTCATTGATTTTATTTTATTTTTTAATTTAAAAACAAACAAACCTGAATTGCAACTATGCTTTAATAGTATTAAATAAAATCATTAACAAGGGCAATGAGTAGCAACTCTTTTTTAAAAAAAGTCAGGGTATTTTAAACACCATCTCCAAAAGGAAAGTCAACCTTCAAACTTTCTAAACGTCCAGAGCTGTAGGTGTAGATCTGAAGCATTTACAAAAGAGGCAACAGAGGAATGAGACATGCATTCCAAGGGAGATGGTAGGATAACAAAAATGCCCCAGTTCAAATGAAGGGTGTGTGAGGTGATGGAGAGAAGGGGAAGTTATGGATTATCTGTCATCCCTTGCAGCTCCCACAGACCATCTCTCTACACAATAAACAAAAATATCTTACTTTAAAAACAGCAACAAAAAGATGATCTGGGCCCCAGAAACGTGCATTTGTGTTTATTAAAAAAATACCTACTGAAGCTCACTAGGAAACAAATGCTCAAGGTTCTTGATAACAATTTTCACCCACTGATTTTGATACCGAGGGTTTGTTTATGGCTGGTGGTTTTGAAAAGTGTTCTGGGGACCATTCAGAGTTCCTCAAAGCTCTCTGATGGGAAGGTCAGTCACGGCAAACTTTTTTCCCCCCTGAAGGTCAACTTACACCCCACAAAATTCCCTGCAATGGGCAGCCATAGAGGGAAGTGTTGGGTGTGATCTAGGGTGCAGCATTTTTTTCATGGTATGGTGAAGACCTCATGTGAGCTGAATGCACAGCCTTGGCACATACTACAGATCCGTCCACAGTAGACATAGGTTAAATAAAAAATATGTACAAAAATTCTATCGCACACCCAATCCAAATTCGGAAAGTTCAACTAACTATTATACTGCTGGAGAAGACTATTGAGAGTCCCATGGACTGCAAGAAGATCAAACCTATCCATTCTGAAGGAAATCAGCCCTGAGTGCTCACTGGAAGGACAGATCGTGAAGCTGAGGCTTCAATACTTTGGCCACCTCATGAGAAGAGAAGACTCCCTGGAAAAGACCCTGATGTTGGGAAAGATGGAGGGCACAAGGAGAAGGGGACGACAGAGGATGAGATGGCTGGATAGTGTTCTCAAAGTTGCGAACATGAGTTTGACCAATCTGCGGGAGCAGTGGAAGACAGGAGAGCCTGGTGTGCTCTGGTCCATGTGGTCATGAAGAGTTGGACACGACTAAATGACTTAACAACAGCAACATTATGGAGAGTTATATTCTTAATTGCTTGCATAAGCTTGACAGAATAGAAAAGTTTTCAGTATGTGTTTAAAAGTCAAAACAGAAAGTGACTGCTGAATCTGTATTAGCAAGAGTACTCCACAGGCAGAACTGATGATACTGAAAGCTCAGTTTCTTCTTCTTGCCAAATGAGCCTTGCCAACCCATGAAAGGGCCTACAATGCTCCTGCAGATGATCTGAGTGGTTGAGCAGACAGTCCCTGGGGTTCACTGAACCTAAGGTGTTTGACCTAAGAACTTTGAAAATTAATAGAAGGACCTTGAACCCGGCTTTGTAGCAGATGAGCAATCAGTGCAAATGTTTTAACAGTGGCGCCACAGTGGCCAGGTGCCCCCGTTTCTCTAGCTGCCACATTCTGCACCAGCTGGAGCTTCTGAACCAGGCCCAAGGGCTTTCAAATTTTAAGGTTCTTGCTTGTGCATTGGCAGCCACATCTGTACCTGCCATATGCCAGATACCACACATGATTTCAGGTATGGAGCAGGTAGGCGTGATTTGGGGAAAATGGCTGGCGGTGATTCACCCCTGACTTGTGTGGGGAAAACATCAGAAAGTGTGTTTCCCACACAGGAACTTGCTACATGAGGGGAGTGATAACACTCAAAATGTGATAGAGCTCCCTCCTATTGAAACTGTATAGCCCAGAATTCCACCACTTCAGCAAAATTCCATACACTGATATTTTATCCAAGGCAGCATATTTGTGGGTCCCCAGATGGTCTCCCAGTTGTAAACCTGCTTAGCTTCAGCAAGGTGGTGGCCTCATGTGCCTTCAGACCACCTGCTGTGAAGTGAGGAGGTCCCATGTGGGTATGAAAAGTCCATTTCCTCATGGGCTGTTTTCATCTCTTATTCTACAGGCAGTAAAGCAAACCCTGAATAGTGGTCGGTATGTGTATTTCATATCAGGGACTTGAGTGAGTGTCAGGGGTCTAGTAAACATTTCCCTGGCACACTTTCCCATTACCAACCCCTGAGAAGTAATGGACAAATGTGTTAATTTAGATTTATTTCGGTTATGAACATTTTCACGTCAGTTTGCAATTTGATCTATCTAAAAAGTTCGTATGGAAACTCATTTTGGGATGAATTTATCTTAAACTGTATATGTTGAATAAGGCACACATTTTTTCCCAATGCTGTTTTGCCTAACATTGTTTTTCCCCCCAAATAAATTCCCCTTAATGCATTTTTGTGTTTTTTGTGGAGGTTTTTGTTGTTGTTGCAAAAATACACCTTTTTATGACACTAAACTTGAATACAAGCATTTTATACCCATATGTGGCTAGACAAATACATTATAAAATTCAGAGAAGTATATCATTTTTTTAAGGCTGGCTGTGTTTTGGTTCACATATTGTTTTGGAAAGTGTACTGGTTCTACCTTAAATGTGAACTGAACTTAATTCTTGTCCCACTGCTCCATCCCTACTCTATGTCAGGGACTGGAATGGAGAGGCAGAGGGATGGTGGGGATGCCCCACCCCTTCTCCTGTAGCTGACCGGGAGCAGAGAGACATTACTGGATCACAGCCAAGCTATGAGGAAGATAACAAAGCAGAGACAGGTGAGCAGCCAAGCTATGCTGAGTTAGGAGAAGTAAGGGAGGGGTTACAGCAGCCAGCAAACACTTCAACAAACAGCATAGAGGATCCTCTGTCCCCTAGGACGTGACAGTCGTTGAGGGTACAAGAACAATGTACGCAGAGACATTTGTCAATGGGAGGCTTCCATAGTGGCTTGTGCTGTTGGGGAAGGTGGAAGAAGGAGGAGCCAGAGTAAGTAACTCCATCATGGAGGAAAGACTGAAGTTCTTTGTCTGTTACCACATTGACTGAATAAATCATAAGTAAAAGCTTTCTTGTTTCCTCCCGGCTCCTTGAAACCATCGGAAGGGGAGAGAGGGAATTCCTCAGGCCTGACACTCTAGAGCTGCTAGGACCAGGGCTTTTTTCCCCCCAGCCAGAACTCAGTTCTAGCACCTTTCAGGTGGGCACCATTGCCATTATAAGAGAACGAGGGAGGCATTCATGGTGACTTCTGGTACCTCTTTTTCTGGGGGGAAATACCACTGGCTAGGACAATGTTTAGATGTCCCAACCATGTGAGCAGAGCCGGAGCACATGGGTACCATTTAGATGGGAGAGCCAACATGGTTGGATCATTAAAACACTGCAAGGGCAGTTACCAGTTGTGACATCTGCTTGGGTGAGCCAGGGGAACCAGGACATTGCATCCTGCTCTGCCCCACAGACTGCTACTGCTAAGAATCATTGATTAATTTGATCTCTGTGGATTCGAATGTGATCTGACCTGATCTACAACTCCAAAAGGTAATGTGCTGATGAAACACAGTTCTCCTCCTCCTTCACTACACCAAATTTTACAATGTGGGTTAAAAAAAGAAATACATATAAAATGTGTATGTCATGATAAATTACTTTTAGAGCTTGAGAGACAATACATTTAGAAATTGGTATTAGAAAGTATGTTTAGAAAATTTGCCTACAAATACATGGGTGGAGCTCTGGGTTAAACCACAGAGCCTAGGACTTGCTGATCAGAAGGTCGGCGGTTCAAATCCCCACAACGGGGTGAGCTCCCGTTGCTCGGTCCCTGCTCCTGCCAACCTTGCAGTTCAAAAGCACGTCAAAGTGCAAGTAGATAAATAGACACCACTCCGGCAGGAAGGTAAATGGCATTTCCGTGCGCTGCTCTGGTTCACCAGAAGCGGCTTAGTCATGCTGGCCACATGACCCGGAAGCTGTACGACAGCTCCCTCAGCCAGTAAAGCGAGATGAGCGTCGCAACCCCAGAGTCGGCCACAACTGGACCTGATGGTCAGGGGTCCCTTTACCTTTTTACATATTCAGATATGTATGGCAAGAATTTGCAGCACATGGCACCAATAGCTGTGCTGCCTGTGTAACAGCCCTCATAGCTAAGGAGCTGGGTAGAGGAGAAAGAGAAGAGAAGTGTGACATTGGAAAAGGAGTGGGGAGGACCCAAGGCAAGAGGGTCATCAGCAGAAGTTGGCACAGCTGAAGCAGGTCCTGGGCAAAGTGAATGGGAGCTTTGAGCTGCAAAGGGCAAAAGGCGAAAAGGGACAGTGAGAAGGATAAGAGATAAGAAGAGTGCTTTATCTTTTATTTTTTGTAATTTTTAAAATTGTTGTATTAAATTATTTCAAACATCTATGATTCCAGGATATATGATGTGTTCTTTAACACAGAGGAGTTGGTTTGAAACAAAGGCGAAGAACAGAATCTTTGGCTTGCAGCCCTAGTGGAAACTAGAGAAGGTCTCTTGATGGCTTAGTTGACATCTTGGTTTGTAATTTGGATAACAATAAAAGCTAAGCATTAGGAGATGTGTTTAGCGTCTTATTTAGGGTAAATAAAATATGGTACCAAATATGAACAAAAACTTTCAGCTGTTTCACAAAATGCTTGGTTGGTGTAAAAATCAAGAAGTAATTTCAAAGCACTCAAGCAGCACCAAACCTGCTCCCTCTCTCTCACTTTTTGTTGTTGTTTCATTTGCTAAATGTGCAACTTAAAAGAAACCTTGGCAACCCCTGAGCACTTAGTGGAAAATATAAATAATGTATCTGTAATATGTAAACCCGTCCAGATAAACCAATGGCACTGAAAGCCTTAACATATTTAATTTATGGCTGGGAGACTTGAGAGATGAACTTTGAGCATGCCCAGCAATCTTGAAGTACTTTCACTTCTTAACCCTAAATGACCTTTGTCATGTCGAGGTTGAGCAAAATGTGCTGGATTCTCCCCGCTCTCTTTCTCCCCCTCTTCCCTTCAAAATCACATGTCAACCTAGGTTGTTTAGTGAGGGTCAGTTCTTCCAGATCTCAGACACTGGGGAGGGCTTTGAAAATGATGCTCATCATTTAATAGGGAGGTCAAGGGTTTATTTGCCAGGAGTACCCTTGAAGGACTTCAGCAACGAGCTTTTAAAATGATGGCCATCCTCTGAGACTGTTTTACAATTGTTGAGCTGCTGTGTGCCAGCTTGTTCAAATATGACACATTACAAATGGAACATGGCCTACTAGTGCAAGTTGCTGCCCTTGACTGATCTTTTGGCATGAGATACAAGGCTCGTGGTTGCAACTCCAACACAATGTTGATGTATCAGATTAAGAAACAAATTTAAAAAGGGAGAGACCATGTGATGATCACAGCAAGTGACGTATCTAACAGAAAGCAGCCAATATTGCACAGTGAGGGTGCAAAAGAGGTGTTCTGCAGGCAACTGAAAAGCCAGGAATATTTGCTAATGAAATTGGAATTCAGGGTGGGTTGCAAACTAGGCAAAGCAAACTAGAACAACAGTAAAAGAATGGACTAAGTGGCAACTTACATCCTTAAGGCAAGGGGCTGTGTCAGGGGTAGACAATGTGTTACCCTCCACATGGTGATGTGATCTCTGATGTGTGTGGTTCAAAAGCTCTGTTGCACTTATGCATTGTATGTGGGCTTCTCATAGGCATCTGTTTGGCCACTGCGAGAACAAGATGCTGGACTAGATGGGCCTTTGGCCTGATCTAGGAGCAGGGCTTTTCTTATTTTCTTCGGCTGCTCTGTATATAAATTAGCAAAGACAGAATTAATTCCTCAAGCATCTCTAGCTAATACTCATTGCAGCTGAGGTGCTGGATAAAAACTGCATCTGATGCAGTGGTGCCCACTAACTTTGATGGCTGTGAAAGAGCATTAGACAAATTCATGAAGATTAGGTCTACTAGTTATGATTCCTCCATGGTCAGAGGCAGTATGTTTCTGAATATCAGTCGCTGGAAACCACAGATGTGGAGAGTGTTGCTGTGCTCAGGCTTCCAATACTGGGGTATCCGGTTGCCCACTGTGAGGTCAGAATGCTGGACTAGGTGGGTCTTTGGCCAGATCAAGCAGCCAGACTCTTCGTATACACATAGTAAACTAGCAGTTCGGGGAAAAGGCTAGGCCTCTTTTCCCTAAGCATCCGCAGAGACAGAAAGAGTAGGAATATTTGATTTCCCACCTGCAGTCTGAACTGGTACAGCAAGTGACAGGAAGACCAGTCTCAGGGTTCCACCTTAGTACAAAAATATATATTGGGCCCTGACTATTTCCAGTCTGTGTCAGTTTCACATTTATTTGATCCATTCCATTATGCTTTTGCAAAAACATAACGTATGAAGCTTTTTTAGGCATAAAAAATATTACATAATGAACAAAGTTTCTCATAAACACACATATAAAAATGCATTTCCCCCCAAATATGTATCCCTATAGATATTATTATCCTAAAACACACACTTTGCCATTTATTTTAAGTTATGACCACACCTATAGCCCAGCTTTCCCCAAAGGCACTCAAGTGGTATACAGCAGTACCTTGGGTTACAGACGCTTCAGGTTACAGACTCCGCTAACCCAGAAATAGTACCTCAGGTTAAGAAATTTGCTTCAGGATGAGAACATAAATCATGCGGCAGTGGTGGCACAGCAGTAGCAGAGGAACCCATTAGCTAAAGTGGTACCTCAGGTAAAGAACAGTTTCAGGTTAAGAACGGACCTCCAGAACGAATTAAGTTCTTAACCCAAGGTACCACTGTACATGGATCTCCACCCACCACTGCCTCAGGGAATAGCCATACTAAACCGGTAGGATGCCTGTCTTACAAGCAGATGGTCCTATTCTGATATATACATTATTCCAGGAAGGATTGTGTTTTTGTTTTTAAGCAGAATTAACAAAGAAGGAATTCCATAAGCATTCCTAGTCCAGTAACAGTTCTACCAACTCAAGTACTCTATGTGCTAACTACAACTTTATTGTTATCAGGCACACCAATAAACCAGAGGCCAGGTTTTAACCTGTCTTTAAACCCATATTTAGCTAAATCAACTCTGAAGTGAGGAGAAGAGCTTGTATCCCACGCATGTCAGTGGGTGGGTGGAAGAATTTCACAGGGTATAAGTGTTGGTTTTCATGCAATCTCAGGTTGCTTAGAGAGTGGTTTTTAATACTCTTCAATTTACAAATGTTATGGGGCTCACCAGTGGAGAAAGTGGGTCACTCATCACAGCTTAATTAGGGCTTTGAAACATAATAAAGTAATTTCCAAGTCTGAAGTATATATTCTACAAGAATCCAAAGACTCTTTTTTTGCAAGGCAGAAACAAAGGGGGAGGGGATATTTCCACAAGTAATCTTCTAAAAAGAGCCCTGTGTGGTAAAACCTTGAATATTAAGTTTTGTGAGCATGTTACAAAGCAGCAGCCTCCTGAGAATCCTTATCTATGCTTAATATTCAAATAAATACCCCCCTTTTCTTACCTATCACAATAGCTGCACTGTGGTTTATTTAATTTACTTGTACTTTGAAGTAGCATAAGAAACTGTCGGAGAGCAAGATCTATAAATAGTCACTACAGCAACCACAATGGGAATAATGTAATATAAATGCAACAGCATGTACAGAAAAGCTGAAGTATGGTATTGCTTAGCATTCAAGTACTAACCCTGGCTTACCCTGTACACTGTGTATTACTGTTTATTGTGCCATAAATCACTTCTGTTCACCCTAAGCATGTTATTAGTAAAATAAGAGTGTTAAGAGAGATGTTCTAAAGAAATTTCTGAAAATATATGATTGGGGTTGGGGTAGGGGGAGAGGTTTCTGTGCATCACAAGCTTGGCTTCACCTCCATACAGTATGAGGACCTATTTTGCATTGGGCAAGAGGAGAGAAAACAGGAAAAATCTCATGGAAGAAAAACACACTTACAAATACAGCAGTGGTGGCGGTGATCACTGAGAATCCCAGCTGGATTTATATGTTTGGAATTGCCTCCATGTCCAGCTTTGCTAGTCAAATGCCTTTGGGAAGCTTACAAGTTTAGGGCAAATACTTGCAGTCCCCCCCCCTTCCAAACAGGCCACCATGGCATTAGGGGTCCTATTGGTGCATATTTCAGTAAGTGCTGCCATAGGAGGCTGGTGCCCATTGGAACCAGTAGGGCAGATGGGGGACGGACAGACTGTAAGTGAAGCCTAAGTCAATGTCAGGCAGGGCCAACTAATCATAGCTACTGATGGTCTAAAAATGACCCCTGACTATTGACCATCATAGCTGGGGCTGCTGGGAATTGTAGTCCAACTACATCTCAAGGGCATCACATTTATTCATGCTCCCCCAAACTAGCCTTCATCAGTTAAGACCCCAAGGTGGTTGACAATTACAGCACAACAATAAAACACAATATTGCATACTACAACCCATTAAAACCTTAAATAATAATAAAAATAGGTAATTTTCATTAAGTGTTCACATTAATGAACATGACTAAGTTAGATCCATTGATTTCAATAGGTCTCCTCTGAATAAAACATATTTGAGTACCGCCTAATAGGTAACTGGTTGTAGCCACCAAAGTTCTACTTCAAGTAAACCCAATTAAATGACTAGATTTAAATTGGTCATGTATTGAGAGAAACAAGATGCTTTACGGGCATTAATGCAGTGAACGCCCTTATCATAGGCTCAGGTTGTATGTATGTGTAAATAAACCATATACAGTCAATCCTTGGTTCTCCAACAGCTTCCTTTTTGAACGTTTTGGCTCCCGAACGCCAAAAACCCGGGTTTTTAACATTTTTCGGAACCTGAACGTCCGACATGGCTTCCGTTTGAGTGCAAGAAGCTCTTGCAACCAATTGGAAGTCACACCTCAGTTGTCAAACATTTCGGAAGTCAAACAGTCTTCTGTTCAACAACCTAGGTTTGACTGTATCCTAAAGACATAGTCTCCACTGAGTCTCATTTCCAAGAGGAAACATGAACCCTGGATAAATGCCTGGAACCCCTGAAATCTCACACTGCTTGGAAATTAGAGTGGTGTGTAACACTATGTTCTTAAATTATTGTTGCTATAAAGAAGTGATTGCAGTTTGCCCTGCAATACACACATTTCTGAATAAGGTGGGGAAAAGAAGTGTTTTTGAGCAATTTATTTTCTATAGGCAGAAAACAAAGGTACTCGCTTGGTTTACATCTCCTCCCCACCACCCATACACTTCAACTCAACTATCTCATTACTGTCTGTATTATTAAAGAGAGAAACTATGGATTATGAATTCATGGTAGATTATGTTTTAATGTTCCCCAAACAGAATAATAATTGGTAAAAGAGCTTTTAGTATCAAGCTTCAGTGCACTGGAATGCACTCAAAAGAATGATTTTTATAAATCACACACAGGGCTGGAATGGCATTCTATCAGCACCATGTAGTATTTCTTAATTACTGGCACAAGTTGGGTCCTGCTATGACAATATTTTAAATTGATGGAATCGTACAATGATTCTGTCTGGGTTCAGTTTGGGGTCAGGAATTTGGGCTGGCTGTTTCCAGTGGTTGTTAGAATCAGAACATGGTTGTAAATTAAGTTATAATTTTATTTTATGCATAAGTGGTGTTTATTAAAAATGTCTAATGAGATTCCAGCATAATATAAGGATGGCAGCTTCCCTGCTCCCCCCCCCCCATACACACATAACCCATAAACTATTACTCTTTTCTCCAGTGGAATCTTAAGTTCTTAAGTGGAATCATTCTTCCTCGTGTCAAAGTTAGTTGTCATCTTTTTTGAGTGATGAGGAAAATGTTTTATGTATAGCATACTATTTCTAGGGCTGTTGTGTATAGTATATTGTTTCTAGGGATGAGACCCAAGGTTCTCATCACCCTGTTTTCTACACATTGTCTGGGATATCTAGTACACTTAGGGGTCCATCATATTATTCCCTAATGACAATGAAGTTTGAGAATGTACTAAAATGTGGGCTTGTATCTCACATGTTTCCTCAGGAGTTTGCATTTTTTTTAATGCACTCATGAAATTCATCTGTATTTTATGTGAATTTCTCATAATATCCATATTTATATGCAATTTTGCCTACGTATGTGTCTTTGCAATGCATTTTCGCAATACATATATTTCTGCAATGTATTTCCCCTAACACAATGCATTTTTGCATGCCACTTTCACTTGATATATGCAATATATGAATTTTTGGACACATTACTTGGTTGGAGAACTGCATTGCAAAATGCAGAGCCATGTAGATTTTGAAAGATAAATGCATTTTGCTTTACATCTTTTTTCGGAAAATGCAAATCTGGCAAGTTCACCTTAAAATGCAAACTGATAGGTTTTATCCCCCATCCCTACTCAGGGGCACCCTGTTCTTTAATTTTAATTGTATGTCTTGCACACCTGCCCCAATAGCTCTTGGATTTCTAGTTGTTGGTTGTTGTTTTGTTTTTGTAGATCTGATGAGCTCTCCTCTAAGGCCTCTGGTGTGACAAAGAAGATCCAGAAATCCATGGAAAACAGTTAAAAATATGAAGAAAACTTTGTTTTCCAAGGTCAGATATATATCAGCAGTGTGGGAGCTTGACACAGTTCCCGACTTGAAGCAACAATATACCTTGACCTCATGAAAACAACAATTTGTAGACATCTATAAAACACCTTTATAAAAAAGCTCTTTGTTCCACTGGCTCACAGGAGCCGAGAGCACTGAATTAGCAGAGGCACAGTATATTTTATGGTGTGTATGCGTGTGCGTGTGTGTTTTGCATGCTAAGATTTGGGTCAAGATTGATTTTATTCCCTCATAGTATTTTATAGTGGCTAGACTGCAATAAATTTCACTTTAGCTGGCGCTGGATTTAAATATTAACATGAAGAAAGAAGGGGAGGAAGGCGATGGGAACACCATAAATTTGGGTTATTTGCGATCATTTTCATTTTACTGTTACACTTGGTAACAAAGCGCTGTATGTTTCACTTAGAGAACTACCCCCCTTGAAAGCCAGGGGAGGCTTTGCAAAGCTGAACGGAGAGGAGATGTACCATACTAACTGGGCACTTGTTTTCATCCTAAAAGCTGCTTGATCAGACAGGTCTTTGGCTCAAGTCAATGCGAAATCTTAAGGAACTGATTTTGAAAATAAAAAATACTTAACACTTGTACAGTGGTGCCTCGCAAGACGAAAAGAATCCGTTCTGTGATTCTCTTCGTCTAGCGGTTTTTTCGTCTTGTGAAGCAAGCCCATTGAAGGATTAGCGGATTAGCGCTATTAGCAGCTTTTAGCGGCTTATCTGCTGATCGGATCAGCTGATAAGTGGCTTAGCGGCTTAGAAAAAGGGGGGAGGGAAAAAACCAGCAGGAACTCGCAAGACATTGTCGTCTTGCGAAGCAAGCCCATAGGAAATTCGTTTTGCGAAGCACCTCCAAAATGGAAAACTATTTCGTCTAGCGAGTTTTCCGTCTTGTGAGGCATTCGTCTTGCAGGGCACCACTGTATACTGATTTCAAATGCTCAAATTGCTTCAACTGCAACATCTAGTTGCAATCTTAAAAACAACTAAGTAAGGAAGGGGTGGTGGAATTTTATTCTTTCCAGGCCACATTCTCTCAAGGGTGATCTGCCAGGGGTCACATGTTGGCAGTGGGCAAGGCCAGAGGAAAAAGTGCTTGGAGTTTGCCACAATTTATCTATCTCCTCTCTCCCTAATTTTTGCTTCCCTTACCCTCACATTAGGAGACACGGGTGGCGCTGTGGTCTAAACCACAGAGCCTAGGGCTTGCCAAATGGAAGGTCGGCGGTTTGAATCCCTGTGATGGGGTGAGCTCCCGTTGCTCAGTCCCTACTCCTGCCAACCTAGCAGTTCGAAAGTATGCCAAAAAATGCAAGTAGATAAATAGGTACGTCTCCAGTAGGAAGGTAAACAGTGTTTCCGTGCACTGCTCTAGTTCGCTAGAAGCGGCTTAGTCATGCTGGCCACATGACCCAGAAGCTGTACGCCAGCTCCCTCAGCCAATAAAGCGAGATGAGCGTGGCAACCCAAGAGTCGTCCGCGACTGGACCTAATGGTCAGGGGTCCCTTTACCTTTACCCTAACATTGTTTTTGCTTCTATCCACCTCCCTGAGAATGCCCCCAACAAGTAATTTAATTTAAATTTAAGTAACTTCTATGTGTTCTTTGAAAACCAAAGTTCATTCCAAAATGACTCGCAATTGAGGAGCTGATGAGGAGGTCTGCCTTAGGTCCCCAATAACTACTGCCAGTCAGAGGAAACAATACTGGGCTAGATGGATGAATAACCTGACATGGCATAAAACAGTTTCCGAATGCCTTTTATAGGAACATAGGAAGATGCTGTACACTTAGACCACTGGTCTGTCTTGTACCAAGTCAGTCCACTGATCCGTCTAGCTTAGTGCTATCCATATTGACTGGTAGCGGCTCAACAGGGGTTCAGGCAGGGGTCTTTCTCAAGCCTACCTAGAAATGCTGGGGATTAAACCTGCATGCAAAAGCAGCCAGCGGTTCCTTCTCCACCCTTTGCCGATGCCACTGCTAAATCTGGCACATGCTTTAATCTTGCACCTGGAGAAAGAAGGCAACTTTCATTGGGCAATGGAATCCCACATCCTCCGCCCAACATTTCAGTACTATAAATGTAGCAAGATTACATAAGATTACGCCTCCTGACAATTGCAAAAATAACAAGGGAGCTTGACAGTTTAACTCTGGTCCTTGAAACACCCCCTCCCTTAATGTTGCCCACAGTCCCTCTCCTTATTAGGAATCCAAAGGCAGGGGATTTGGTACTGGGAAACACCCCTTCCATGAATCATCTAGGCAGGTGAAACAAACCCTTCCCTTTGAGCTGTACTTAAACCAAGCTGCTGAGGCTCCTTGGAGTAAGACCTGCACCAGAAGTTGGAACTTTGTAGTTAACTTCCTTTTTGTTCTGTACATATGTATTTAAAGTCTATATTATTCATTTTGCTAAACTGAATTTATTCTTTGCTGAATTGTTGATATTGGCTGCTTATTGCCTTTCCCGGTGAGTAGCGGTTGCAGCCCGACACGGCACCTCCTCTCCTTCCCAGCGCACCGCACCATCTTGCTTGCCTCATTGTCCCCCTCAGCAGCTGCGGAGGCTCACAGGTTCCTGGCAAACCCATCCGCTCAAACGAGCCAATCTGCAGTGGTCCCAGGGGAGCGTGGTATGGCAAGCCGACCCGAGGGTGGCAAGCTTCTCTCAGGTCCGCCCATCATCTACTCAGCCCAGCCGACCCCCTACTGCAGCAGCCAGTTGGCTGGGAGCTGAATTTTCTGAATTGCTGATATCTGTCCTATTTGAATATATTGATATATTTTGTAAACTGACTTCTCTCCCTCAGCTGAAAGTATTTTGATAAGTGAATGTTTGTGGTAAGCCACTTTGTGTCCTGCTCACTATGGAAAGGTGGCAAATAAATAAACTCAAGCAATCCATCAATTACAGCAGGAAGGGTACAGGAAAGCAAATGAATCAAGAACAGGACCCTTTCAGCACAAACTTGAGTGAATTATTCACTGTAGCTCATCAATTCCCCAGGATTATTTAAAACACACATACATTCCAAAGCAAATCCAATATTTATCTCCTCATATTGCAATGTACAACTTCCCAGCTTTTTGAATGTGAGTTGTTCAATGCTTTCATTTACAGAGGTTCACTGAAAATTAATTTTCCCAGGGATAAAAACAAAACAAAACCCTGAACAATTAAGGTCCAGTGTGCATCTCATTTACAGCATAACTGGAATGCAATTTTCATGTATTACATGTATTCCCAAAGGAATAATAGAAAAGAACAAACTTTGGAAGGAGGCAGGTGGTTCAACAGTAGCTCTTTGTAATCCATTCTTTGAACCCTGGCATATCTTTATTTAAGAAGAGGTAAAGGGGTTGTGCATGAAACAATTAGTCGAATGAAGGCTTAAACTCGCATTTGGGGCTTGATAGTAGAAAAAAGAGGGTTATACACAAACACAAACACACTCTCTCTCTCTCTCTCTCTCTCTCTCTCTCTCACACACACACACACACACAGAGAGAGAGAGAGAGAGAGAGAGAATCATATGTTTTTTCTTGAGTTTTAGCTACTGAATTTATAGTAAGCTTTCATTCCCCCATTAATTGTTCCTGCATCCATTGCAGAGAAGGCTATTTTGCATCCAGTGGCCTACTTTTGAAACCAGGGCTTGTGAGAATTTTACTTGCCTTGCAGCAAACATGACCGAGTCTACTCCCAGGTAGTAGACAATGTGGTGGGGTCATAATGCTTCTGCTTAGTGGCAGGTAAGGAGGGGCAAAATGGTGGTGAGGTCACATAGTGAAAATGCACCGGCAGAACAAATCCCTGTCTATAGTCTTGAAGAGTTGCTGCCAGTCAAGGCCAACTATGTTTAACTAGATAGAACATTGTTCTGACCTGGTATAAAGAAGCCTGCATTCCACAGATCGTGATAAGTATGATCTGAAAGAAGGCAGGTTTCACAGGTGAGACGGAGAAAGCAAATGGTAACTTGGCAACCCTCAGCAGAAAAGCTGCTAGGATGAACAGAGGCAAATTGGAACACATAACTTTTGTGGCTCTATATTAGTTGTGGAAGAGGGAATTGTAATAGGGCCCTGGGCATTGTATAGAAGTGACATGCACCAAAGGTCTTACATTCTACAGAAAGGAGGAGGATTTGGGAGAAGGTAAGGGATGGAGAAGTGAATAATTATAAAGAATTAGGTGAAAATAACAAAGGAATAGGGAACGCAAGGCTAGGAAATGAGGGAGGTCTGAAAGAAAAACTTGGAGGAAAAAAGAGATGGAGAGCGAGGGAAAGATATCATTTCACAAAAAGGTTCCCACAAAAGGAATTATCTTTGAACAAAGGAAGAGCAGATCTCACTGTCCCCAGGGGATATTTTAATGGAAGTACACCAGCCTTTTTCATTATTTTCATTCTACATAAATAAACCCTCCAGTTCAGCACCAGCTTGAGGTTTGCCTTTCTTTTGATGCTGTCTCTTTTCTGTGGCTGCCCTGAGAGCAAGACTCTCAGTGGAAACAGCAGAAGCAGCCCCAGAGTGCAATAGCTACTTATGGGCAATGACTAAGAACTGTAGTGTATCTTGCCCACGTTTAATCATCACAATTTACTTTGAGTAAAACACAAACACACAAACACAAACACACACACACTTTCTCTTCCTTTTCATTGTGTAGACTCAAGGATTTCTTCTTCTTTTAATAATACAGGCAAGCTGCAGAGCTGGAGTGCTACTTAATTTAGTGTTTAATCAGTAGAACTATTGTGGCATTGGCTGATTAGGCTGGCTCGACTGTTGCCTGCTCAATTTTTCCCCATAATTGCAGGATATACTTTATTGTGACAGGGGCCCCGAACGGTGGAATTCCAATATGCTATACATCAGGTTCTCCATTACTGGATTAGTTAGATGTGCCATCATTACTGCTGCACTTTCCTGCCTATCATTGATCGCGTTGTTCTCTCTATTTCACAATTAATGCAAGTCAGCTGGATTGATCAATCTTCTGATGAGTTTGGTCCACAGTCAATATATTCTTATGGTGCTGTGTTACTGAGCTGCATGTTTATAGCTACACCTAGAGATCTGCCATCCTAGCTGTAGAATTTCTCATTTTTGGTAGAGCTGTGCTGGATATTCTCCAATTTCAATATTCGCCTCGGAAGTGGGGCTTATGACGCAGCCCAACAAATTACTAAAATACTTCCCCACCTGGTCAAACGTTAGCATTTTGTGAACATAGTAAGAGCCTGCTGGATCAGGCCACTAGCACATCCAGTCCGGCATCCTGTTCTCACAGTGGCTACCCTGATGCACAATAGGAAGCCTGCAAGAAGGACCGAAGCCGAAGAGCGCCTTACCCACCTGTGGTTTCTAGCAGCTGGCATTCAAAAGCATTGCTGCCTCCAACCATGGAGGTTGAGCATAGACATTATGGCTAGTAGCCACTAATAGTCTTAGCCTCCGTGAAAAGGGAGGTAGGTTTGAGGTTGTCAACCACTTTCTGTTCCTCTGCATGCTGCTTAGTGCTGTGGAAGAATATATATTACTAATCCCAGTTAAAACCAACTACCAAATAATTAGAAAAAAAGAAATTGGAGACGTCCATACTCAAAGAGGATAAATTCTCATTTGCAGGGTAGTTGAGGGTTGCTTTTAAGTGTTGTAACATTCATTCTATTACAGTGGTACCTCGGGTTACAGATGCTTCAGGTTACAGACTCCGCAAACCCAGAAATAGTAACACGGGTTAAGAACTTTGCTTCAGGATGAGAACAGAAATCATGTGGCAGCAGTGGGAGGCCCCATTAGCTAAAGTGGTATCTCAGGTTAAGAACAGAACAGGTTAAGAATGGACCTCCAGAGTGAATTGAGTTCTTAACCTGAGGTACCACTGTAACTGCCTCATGGGTATGGCCAGGGAGCAGCAAGCAGCTGCCCTCCCCCATCAAATAAATTAAAATATTTAACTAACTGACCAATTGTGCCACATATAGCTCTGTTCTGACCCCCCAACATAAAGCATGCCCCCCTTAAAATAAATCCTGGCTATGCCCATGAATTGCCTCACTGGTTTTCTGCATTTTTTGGGCTTCCCAGATGCCTGTGTGCTTCAAAGTCCTCAAGAAGGTATCATGAGGTAACCCATGATCCCTTCCACCCCACCCAAGATCAGGAATTGTGAGCAGCCAAGGAGACTGCAGATTCTGGTGGAATGTAGACCGGATAGAAAAAGACATGCACACACTACTGCCATCCACTTTGCAATGACGTTTGCCCTCAGTTATGTCAACCCATAGCCAGATACAATTGGCTGTATGGTGCCATGACATTGCCATACTCCGAAGCTGGTCTGATTAGCTAATATTGTTAAGTACCAGCTTGAATTTCAAAACAAGACTCTTCTAATCTCCAAGCAAAGCTAGCCCTTGTTGGGTAACGCATCTGGAGCCAATGACATTTGTATGCAGTCACAAAGCTGTATAAGGTTTGGTTTAAACCATCTTTCTCAGGAGGAGTTTCAAGATCATTGAACTAAAGTTGGGGTAAAATGCCCGCAAATTCCCCAAAATAATATTATCCTACCTGAGAAAATGGGAGACCAATTCTCACTGCTTTTTGTGGGGTGGAAGATAAAATTCTCAGGAATGTCAGGGATGGATTTGCCACTAACCATATTAGGTCTCATCAGGAACTGCTGCCAGAACAAAGCTTTGTATCAATCACACATTGCAAAATGCTATTGAAATGGTGCGACGTTACATGGTGTGACATGTGAGGTTATGCAAGATAGCAACAGCCCTCTCCTGGAAATTCAAGAAAATTTTATCCCATCACCACCAACATGATTTTTCAGGAGGACATTGTTTCACTCAACCAAGGGCCTAAAAAGGACAGCACAACTCTACCTTGAACCTAGTCCTTGCACACAGTCCAAATGTTTCTACTTAAAGCAACATGCAGGACTAGAATATATAAAACTCATCCATGAAACTTAAGCTTTTCAGGGACTACAGAAAGAAGACACACTTGAGTGTCCAGGAAATATAAAGGAGCCTTGCACAGCAGAAGCCTGGAAGAGTCTTGTGGAAGTCTTGAAGATGTTCCTACCATATTATGAAAAGCATGACCTTTTGGCTTCTCCTGTGGAGCAGGCTAATGGAAGTTTAAATTCCATCACACCTGGGAACCCTATAGCTATACCTCACCTGTCACATAGTGAGAACATCTGCCTCATTACAATTTTTTTTTAGCAGTGACAATTTTAATGAGATTCACTAGTGGGATCGAAATGTGCATACTCTCCACCACTACCACCAGTGTATCCTCCACAAATTATTTCAGCAGAGGAGTCCCACTTTGGCCCAGACTGCATCATTAGTCTAATGCTCAGTTCAGCCCAGCTGCCAAATCAAAGAGGGGACTATCCATCTGATTTCTTCCAAATGGGGAGAAAGGGCAATTCCAAGGGTCAAACGTTGGTGCTGAATTTGGCTGCAAAACACAGTTTTAACCTCACACATTCAGAGGGTGAACTGCTTGACCTCTGGAAGTGCCTCAGTGGAATCCCGGGCAGTTCTGGAATATAAAAAAACCTGCTTCAAGTACCCAGCGAGACACAGTAAGATACAAAACTAGCCTTTGTTGTGGAGTCCAGTGGCTGCTGTCATGATATTCTAAAACTAGTCAATATCTGAGCCCAAAAATTCTGCAACAAGTTTTCAAAGTTTTTATCCTTATCCGAAACTCTGGATAGCTGCTGCCAGTCAGTGAAGACATTATTGAGTTAGATGGTAGTGTGATGGTATAAGGCTGCTTCCTATGTTCCTTAGCTCAGTGGCAGAGCATCTGTTTTGCATGCAGAAGGTCCCAGGTTCAATCTTGGCATCTCCAGGTAGGGATGAAAGACATCCTTGTCTGAAATCCTGGAGAGCAGCTGCCAATCAGCACAAACAGTACTGAACTAGTTGAACCAATGATCTGACTTTGTATAAGCCAGTTTTCTATGCCCCTATGCATAGAACAACGGTACAAATAAGCTCAGTCTTATAACCACCCCAGGCATGGTACACTCTTGATAATCCTAAAATTCTTTCTCTCCATTGTGTCTCATTCCCCAGGGCCACATTTTGTCATATACAGCAAAGTTTGAGATCTGAAGCTAGAGAGACTTATAGAAGTTTGGCTAAAAATGCAGAATGAAAAATATTAATTTCTTTAATAAAACAGAATCTAACTAAGGAATAATCATTAGAAGTTATATGTCACTGAGAAGAAATGAAAGCTGTGGTAATAGCTTAAAAGCTGCCAATTCTATTAGAGTAATGTTTGAAAATCTCCTCAGGAGATTTAAGTAGAAGGCAGTTATGTGGCTCAAAGTGTTTTGTTCATTTCTTTTGGTGGGGGGGGGTAATAGCTATTATTACTACTGCTCTGACTTCTTGTATATCCAAATTGAGGAGCTATTTAAAGGCAACTGTGAACTAGAGGGTCA